>NC_087489.1:14568525-14916538 GCF_036417665.1 Passer domesticus | reverse complement strand
CCACTCAGCAGGCCATGGCACTGGGGGCTGTGGTGGCACTGGGAGCTGGCACTGGGGGCTGTGGTGGCACAGGGAGCTGTGACCACGGTGGCACAGGGAACCGGCACCAGGGGCTGCACAAAGAACGGGACTGGGGCTTGATCCAAAAAAACTTCTCTCCAAGTCTTCCCAGATACAAGAATGTCTTCACTGAGTCATTACACATTCTTTAAGCAATGACACTGAAAATAAGACCACGACAAATGAGAATGAAAATCAGCCAATTTCAAAGAGTTACACGTTTCCTCAGTCGAGTTCAGAAGTGACTGCTCAGAGGACACACACAGATCCTGTTCCTGTCCTCCACGCAGACTCAAACAGGAATCGCTTGCCCTCTGACAAGTGACTCTGTTTTGCACAGTTTCCAGGTAAAGTCTGAGTAAGAGGCATTTTTACAAAGAAACGAAAAGGCCCATCATCTTCTGTGCCACAGATGGAGATCTGAGTGGTTTTGTGAGCACAAGATCAGGGTCAGAACAGGTCTGAGTTTTCTGTTTCTAGTCACAAGCTCTACAAAATAACTCTGTGCCAGCAACTCCCACAGCCTTCTTTGCATGAAAAGGGCGGTGACCTCCTGGCCAGCTAAAAAATGAAAATAACCAAGGTCCTTCTGCCCTCTTTCCTTTCTTGCAGAAGAAGAAAGGCTGGGAGAGGAGATGGACCCACAGTGACTGGGGGACATTTAGGATGCCCTGTTACCCTCCTCCCAAATGACTCCTGGATTCAGCCAGGCTCCAGCTTTTCACAGCAGCTCCAGCACAAAGCAAAATACAGGAGCAAATCCTCAGAGGCAGCAGCTGAAATAACTGGAGGTCAGACAGCCAGATCCTGCTGGGTATGTTTGAGTCTTTCAGGGAATTATGAAGTTTTTCATAGAAAGAAAAGGTTATGTTTGAGCTCCTGTCTTTGCAGAATTAAGGTGTCCTGGTCCCTCCCTGCCATCCTCTGCTCTGCCCTGGAGGGAGCCACAGTTGAGTCCATACGCCAAGAAACAACAAAATATTTAAATATTTCCTAGTTGGACTAATAGATATGGGCTGTTAGGCATTTGCATAGGAATTAGGGCCATTAGGGACCTTCAAAACTGGACTTAAAATATGTTTTATCCTTACTGAACCAGAAAGCCTCTGGCATCATCATGAGAAAAAATCCCACAGGGGCTGGCTATTTTCCACATCACTGCCTTATCCCTTGGGCATTAGCACTTTTGAAAATTCATGGGAAAACACACACATGAGACTGCTTTGGGCAAAAATCCCTGGCCTTACAGAAAATACAGTGGTGAATGATGATCTCAACATAAAATTAATGACCTGAGAATATTTTCTACTTTTCTTGTCATAATGATGAATTTGTAGAACTAATAAAGACAGTGGATAAATGGTTAATGTTCCCTTGCAGATGGTCACAGTTTATTACTATTATTACTATATTATTATCATAATGATTCAGAGACTGGCAGGGAGAACCCGACCAGCAGTGCAGAATGTCTTGGAGGTGAATGTCACTTTCAGCTCCTCCAGAACTGTCCCTTCTTTAGAGCTCTCTAACAGTAACTGCTGCACAAGAGCCTCTCCAAAAATTTATCTCTAGCATTTGCCTGTGTTTCCTCAAGGAAACAAAAATAGGGATTTCTGCAGACAGCTTCCTTTCTGAGCAGGCACAAGCCCACAGGCTCTTGCCAGGGCACACTGGCAAGGTGTGGTGCTGCTTTCCAACCCTATACAGCTGGAAGGAAGAGTTTTGTGACCTATCAGAATTTCAAATTGGAAGCAGAACTAAAATGTTTAACAGCAGCAAAGTTTCCTGGACTTGACTTCTAGCTGAGGAGCCTTCCAGAGCACAGCTCAGCTGTCCTTCCCAAAATACAACGTGTACTGAGCACTCTCTGCTGTGTCTGAACAGCTTTACTGCTCTACTTTTCTCTTCAAAACCATGCATATTCTATGGTTGTTTTTCTTTAAATAGTCTGGTCCGGCCTGGCAGGAATGAAAGGCACAGAGGAACAGGCCAGTTCTCTGCTCATCTTTTTGCTGTGCATAATTATGGATGTGGTCCAATCTCCCACTGAGCGAGTGGGAATCTTTCAGGTCAGGAAAAACCAGGGCCAGGATCTGAGTTTCACACCTGAGGGAACTGCTGCACAGAGCAACTTTTCTTTTGAATCAAGCCTTGATCTTGAGTCTCTTACATCAAGGCCTGGCTGACAGCATCTCCTTCCCTGCTTTGTCTTGCTCCTCACCAGCTTTGCTTACTCAACTTTGAGCAAACTGAGACAAGTTCAGCCAAAAGAGTTGCATTGGGAAGCCTCTGTACATTCCCAAGCAGGCAGACAGGAGTGATTTCCACTGCTGCCGACAGCCAGAAGAGCACAGGGGAGCTGAGAGCTGCCAGCAGCTGAAAGCAGCAGGGCCCAGGAGAGCCCAGCGCCAGCGACGGGCTGAACCTGATCTGATCTCAAACCTGCACAGCAAACACATCCAAGGAAAGGCTCTTTGACACTGCAGCCTTAAATGCTCCTGCTCCATCACTGTCCCAGCAAACCCCAAAGGTGTGTGACACCTCTCTGCTGGAGAAGTGCTGCTGTGTCCCAGCCAGCTGCCCACGGACCTGCACTGCATGACCTATCCATGACAATGCATGTGCTGGCTGCACTGTCCCCAGGACACCGTTTGTTACACAAAGCAAGAAATAAAATTCAAAACAAAATAAAACAAAGCTGATTTTCATTACTCCAGAGATTTTAATTTGGTGGGACTGCCTCCTACTACTGACCATAAAATGTTACATTAAAATCAAATTATATTACAGGAGCATGTTGCAGAGTAAGAGCATGAGATTAAAAGCCAGCTGTAATTTTAGCAGTCTTGTCTGTAACTCCTCAGACTCTGGATGAGGATGATGAGCATGTTTTACAGACACGCTTTTACTGGCTATAATTTGTGGCCTGAAGCACTATTGTCTTTGTATGAAAAGAACAATTCTGTTTTCCAGTGAGCAAACAGCTCTCCAGAAGACATCCAAGTCCTCCAGAGAGAGGCAAAGGCAACAAGATGTTTAAGGCAGAATAAAGAATTTACTGCTGGACCAAGAGAGACTATATATAACCTCTTTTGCCAGTGACCTTCCCTGAACAAGAGCAGTGAGAGATTCCAGCCTGACAACGAGACACAGCAATCTGGCAATCTGCTCTTGATGTGCAGCGTCTGAGGGGACAGCAGACTCACTTTTCAGTTAAAAGGGACGTGTTCTGTGCAAACACAGCTCGAGCTGCCCTGCAGGGCAGCAGTGCAGCCGCATTCACTGCCCTTACCCAGCTGAAACAGCCCCTGGCACAGCAGCAGAGCTGCTCCCTCCTCTTCCTCCCCCTTTTCCCCAGCCCCACAGAGAGCTCGCTCTCCACGCTGTTCCCACAAGGGTCTTAGGGGAGAAGGTGGAGGCCAGTCTGTCGCGCAGGTCGTGACCGTGGGGTGACAGAACAGCCCTAAGGGGGTCCTCACCCTGGTTCTGGGTGATAACACGGAGCAGCAGCACTGAAAGAAAACCGAATTTTGCAGAACCAAACCCAACCTCTTTTGGTCCCCAGTAAAAATGGATTTTTTGCACATCAGTTATCCAGCACTAATTGGCCATCTGAGATCTAACTAATAAAGAGGTAAAAACGTTCATTTCAAACATGCTTGTTTCTCAAAAATGTACCCAATTTATGCACATTTAATTAGTGCAGTTGCAGAATAAAATAGCCTTTGCCTGTATCTTCCCAGTAATTGCACATGGTCATTAGCATAGTCTATACATTAAAGAACATCTTAATATTTAGTGGTAAAAATAGTATCAGCTCTGTAGATGGTATAAATGAATGGCTCTAAAGTTCTCACAGTTTACTTCCAGTAAGGTTTGCTCAGTAATTTTTAACCAATCAACATATTTTTGGTTGACAAATGTGAGCCGATATGGATCACGTTGCCTTGCGAGGCTGAAAATAGATTTTGCAAATATGTTTCAGGGTGCGGAGGTGGCTCATGCAAGTGAAGCAAAGACGAGGAGAGAAAAGATGGACACGTTTTGGATCCTGAGGCTGGATTTGAGTCTGTCTCATCTGTCTGTGCTCGTTAATCAGTCCAGAAAGGAAACACTGATCCTTTCACAGAGTGCACGACTGGGAGCAGAGAGCGCCCCTGGAGTGACAGTGCTTCCCATGCCTGGAGAGGACACGGCAGGAACACACCTCGTGTGTCCCTGTGTCCACCAGCCGGGAAGGAGCAGGCATCAGTGCTCAGGTCCCACCTTCCAGTGGAGCCTACGGCATTCTCCAAGTTGCACTGACTTCAAATAAAAGGAAAAATCTAGAGACTTGTAGGATGAAATAGAACTTGACAGAAGTTCTTTTTCCTTTCCACTCCTATTCTGCACACACAAAAAATGCAGAGAAGGGCATTGTTGAGGTCACTCACACACAAAGCCAGGCTTAGTCAGACTTTCTGCAGTCTGGGTCAGCACAATCCTTGCCCCCAGTCTGGCTTGGGGCGCTGGGTGTGGAGAGGCTGGGAGGTCTGTGTGCATGAAGAGGATGCAGAGCCCAGCACACAGCACACAGCTCAGCTGAACCTCACAGGCTCAGAAAATCTGCTGTTTGAGGCACCCAGATCTCAAACCTTCTGCTCATAAAATTTAATATTCACAGCAGCCTTAATATTCGCCAAAACCACATAGAAACTGGAAGTTTCATTGCGTTTTAGTTGGAAGACAGTTTTATGATGTAAAAACAAATGCTTAATATTTTGTCATACTCCAACTTTTTGTTTCTTCTAAAGAAAAAGAGACTTCATTGAAAAAGACACTTCATTGACTTGCTCGTTCATTTCAGGAAAAACAGTATTTGAGAACTCTGAAAAATGTTCAAGAGGAACTTATGCAAAGATCTGTAACAGCTGGAGTGGAACTATCACTTGTTCAAAACTAAAATTTGCTACAACTGTATGATTTTATGTCTGGCAAAATATAGTAAAATCATTGCATAATAAATTACTTACAACTGACCTATTTTTATTTAGAGCAAGCAGAGAAAAAAATATCTGCAAATGAGCTGGAGGAGGAGGGGCTCAGAGAGCGTCTAGAGGGAGCGAAGCCCATTGAAGAAGAGATACCAGGAGAAGTCAGACTGTGTCTCTGGGATGGAGACAGCCCTCACTCTCAGAAGAAAGAGGATGGGAATTCGAGGATCCAACTGGACAGAATGTGCATGGAAAGTACCTAATTGAGCATAATTTGCATGGCTGTCTTCCCCACAGCTTTGATTTGGTAAAATTTCAGTGGATGGCTTCCAGCTCCTGGTCCATGGAGCCAGAAGGGAAAAGGCAATTTCATGGGGCTGCAGGACCGTGCACAAAGAACTCCCAAAAGGGCCTGGCCCCTTGGCAGGACACAGGATGAAGAAGGAGGGAGCTGTGGGTGAAGCCAAGGCAGCTCAATGCCTTGTGTCAGTCTCCAGGTGCCCAGGGAAGGGCTGGAGAGCAGCCGGGGCAGCCACTCCGGGAGCTGCTCCCCTAGCCTGGGAGCTGCCTCCTGTGCCAAACTGGGAGGTCACAGGGGTCCCAGCTTCAAAGAAAACATGACCAAGAGAGCAGACAGCTTGCACTGAAGTCCCCAGTGCATTTATGCACAGCTACTGCAGAGAAATGTGTTTATTTTCCTATGGCTTGATAGATTAGTTATAAAATACCCACCCAATTAGCCACTGAAATGATGCAGAGGCATGTGAGCTGAAATAGGTTCTGGAGTTGTCTGTTGGTGACATCCATGCATGTTTCTAAGTTTTATGATCTTAACCAACACACACTGTTCTGTGACTAAAGGACATTTACACAGTGAATTGCGTTCTCAAAGAAAACAGCAATTTTCTGCCTTTCTCCTGTTACTCAAACTAATGCAGACACTAAATGAACTTCTGTCAAATACCTCAAAATATCTGTTACAGACCAGCACTCACTGCTGCCTTTTAGCTTGGCTCTTCTCAAAAATCAAAGGTGTAGTCTTAATTCCATTAAAGCTGAGGCAAAATACCCAGTTTGAAGAGTGGTGTTACATCCTGGGTACTTAGTCTGCCAATGTGATAGGAATGGATACCATAGGAGAGGAGCAGAAGAAACACATTCTGATGGGAAATGCTCTTTTCAAATAATGAAATTCTCCAAGTTAAATTTTATCCAAACACTGTCCATTGAAAAAAAAAAAAACCAAAAAAAAACCCATCTGTTTTATGGTTGCAGCTCGTTCCTCCCGTGCCCTCAATTCTATTTATGAATGCTTTTTAGAAAACCCTTTTCCCATTAAAGCAGAGTAGTGCTGATTTTTTCCTGAGTGACAATGGAAATGCATAAAGGGGGAAGGAGGGAAAGGCAATTCCATTTCCACACTGCCCTGTGCTCCCGTGCACTGGGCTGCTGAGGGGTCACGCCGGGGCAGAGCAAGCAGCAAACGAGCACAACGAACGCAGGGACACGGCCAAGCTGCTGTGTCTGACTGGAGGTGACACTGGGTGTCACAGAAGTGCTGCACCCAACAGAAAGGAAAGGAAATAACGAGAGACACTTCACAGCTGCCCAGACTGAGGTTGGCAGGCACAGCCATTTGAGCACTGCAGGGGCAGAAACTTTTCCTCAGGTCTCGTACAGAGCACGTATCCTTCTATTAATGGCAAAACCGCACCAGAATTAGACATATTCTTCTCTGGAGCTTCTTTCTGCTCCTGTGTATTTATAGCCTCTTTCAATCCAGATAACGTGGCTGACAAAGCAGGATTGATTTGATTAGCATGTAAATAAAGCCTCATTGCTGTTCCTAGCTTGTCTGTCATGGTTATGTTTTGATGGGATTTCTGTCTGCCTTTTCTATTTACATCTGCTTCTTAGAATCTTAGAACCATTTAGAGTGGAAAAGACCTCTAAGATCAAGTCCAATTATTAACCCAGCACTGTCAAGGCCACCACTAACCCATGTCCCCAAGTGTCACAATCTACACAGCTTTCAAATCCCTCCAGGGATGGGGACTCCACCACTGCTCTGTCCGCCTCGTTTGTGGTGTTCCTGTGTTTGGGGAAGGGTTCAGGTCTCTGGAAACAAAGGTCCTACCCCGAGATTTGGCACTTGCTCTGGCCCAGCTGCAGGAGCAGAATCCCATCAAGGCCATCCTGCAACTCCCTCCTCATGAGACAGAGTGAATACTGGGATATTAATATCTCATTTTTCAAGCAGAAGGGTTCTGAACAGCTTATGGGGGAAAGAAAGAATTCAAGTATATTCCACTGAATGTTGGGAGCAGAGCAAAAGTGAGCCTCAGATGGAGAAGTTCCAGACTGCATGGTTCAAGTAATGGCTAAATACCTGCGTCCCAGAATTAAACAAACAAATCCCCTTTCCAAATAAATTCTACCACACCCCTGCCACTTCCAGAGCTGGGGCGGTTTTGAGTGACTACAGTGAGGAAGGATAAATCTGCAGAATTTTGTAACAGTAAGAGCTCCAGGACTGAATCCTGGCAGGGAAAGATGGTTCACAATAACCTGTTAACAGGAGACAGAATCCCAATAAATGGCAGTGGCAGAAATCCACAATCCAAAGCAGCAGACTGCGAGCTAAAACTGATCATCAGATAAAATGCTATTACCAACACAGGACTTAAAACTAAATACAGAAATTGTCATGCAATACTATCAGAAGAGATGCTAAGCAAAGGATGGGGTGTGTCTGCATGGGCACATCTGTGCACACTCACACACTCCAAGGATGGGCTCCCTGGAATCAGATGTGCAGTCAGCTGCTAGAGCAATGGGACAGATCAGGAAAAACAGAACTTCTGATTCAAACTGAAAGGAAGAAATCACATGCTTGAGGTTTACCCAGAACAGCACTGCAGAAAGGTTTTGTTAAAGCCATGCCACATCAGTTTGTTTCCAAAGCTGGAGCAGCCAAGGGAATAAACACACTGAACCTTCACAGTGCTCACTCTGCAAACACAGTGGAAAGGGTTCATCTGATGTGAGGAAGAAAGAGAAGTGCAAAAAATACGTTTAACCAGTGTCTCTCTAAAACAAATCCAACAAAGATGTGCTTTCAGGTGGAATATTATTCTTCAAAAACTACTTTACAATCCCTGAGGAAGCCCAGGGGAGGCCCCAGCACCTGGGGGACTCGTGGCCCATCCTGCCAGGCTCCTCAGGTGACCTTGGCAAAGCCATGGCTGGGCACCTGATCCCCTTCCTGAGATGGGATGAGGCATTTCTGCAGGTACCCTGGGATGGGATGGAGGCATTTCTGCAGGCAGCCTGGGATGGATGAGGCATTTCTGCAGGTACCCTGGGATGGGATGAGACATTTCTGCAGGTACCCTGGGATGGGATGAGACATTTCTGCAGGTACCCTGGGATGGGATGAGGCATTTCTGCAGGTACCCTGGGATGGATGAGGCATTTCTGCAGGTACCCTGGGATGGATGAGGCATTTCTGCAGGTACCCTGGGATGGGATGGAGGCATTTCTGCAGGTACCCTGGGATGGGATGGAGGCATTTCTGCAGGTACCCTGGGATGGGATGAAGGCATTTCTGCAGGTAGCCTGGTCCATCACAGAGTGCAGGGACCACACCAAGGGCAGGACCAGGGATGAAGGAGCCAGCCCAGCTCTTCCATGCCTGCACTTGCTTAATAACCTCCCATGTAATGTTGGGGGGAGGGATTTATTATTATCAGCCCAGCAAAGAAACCACCTCAGAAGCACTCACTCACTTTTGTGCCCGCTCTGGGCTGTGGAAATTAACGGGATGTTAATTTGTGACCAGAGGCAGAGCGTTGCCAGTGGGGCTGCTCCCTGTCCAGGTGCAGGGTGCAGGAGCTGTGCCTTGGCTCCTGCTGGGGGTTACTGCCCCAGCCATGGCAGCATTCAGCACGGAGGCTCTGCAGCTCAAGCCCTTAGAAACTCTGCATGTTGACAAATTTTATTATGAGATAAATCACAATATATCCGATTAATCTCCCTGTCTGTGGCAGCAGGGTTAGACTGCAGGCTGACAGCCTGCATGCTTGGATTATATTATCCAAAGGAAGCACCAGCCAAAGACTGCCTAATGTCATTTTCCCTCATTAGGAGGTCATTAGTGATTGCACTCGCAGTGCTGCGCTGCATCCCGACGCTCGGCAGTATTTCGGGGCATGGCATTTTCCACTCTCATCTAGAGGGAAAGGGAAGCGATAAAAGTTCACTGTCACGAGTGCCTGGGCAGGGAAGTGTTCATCCCTGCCTGGTCCTGAACCAAGGCTCCGTGGCCTTCGGGTGGCAGGACAGGAGCAGGACACCGTCACCAGGGATGTCCCTGGGCTGGGCTGGGCTGAGGGACTGAACCCACCACGGCCCTGTGGCAGGAGCAGCCCCGAGAGCACAGGGGGGTCTCCTGTGGGAGCAGGTGTGAGCCCTGCACCTGCACGGCGCACACAGGCTGGGCCAGGGCTGTGCCTGGTTGTGTTCAGGCTGTGCCTGGGCTGTGTTCAGGCTGTGCCTGGCTGTGCCAGGGCTGTGCCCGGCTGTGCCTGGCTGTGCCCGGCTGTGCCCGGCTGTGCCAGGGCTGTGCCTGGCTGTGCCTGGCTGTGCCTGGCTGTGCCCGGCTGTGCCAGGGCTGTGCCTGGCTGTGCCTGGCTGTGCCAGGGCTGTGCCCGGCTGTGCCAGGGCTGTGCCAGGGCTGTGCCAGGGCTGTGCCCGGCTGTACCTGGCTGTGTTCAGGCTGTGCCTGGCTGTGCCTGGCTGTGCCAGGGCTGTGCCTGGCTGTGCCAGGGCTGGGCCAGGGCTGTGCCAGGGCTGTGCCTGGCTGTGCCCGGCTGTGCCCGGCTGTGCCAGGGCTGTGCCAGGGCTGTGCCAGGGCTGTGCCTGGCTGTGTTCAGGCTGTGCCAGGGCTGTGCCCGGCTGTGCCTGGCTGTGCCTGGCTGTGTTCAGGCTGTGCCTGGCTGTGCCTGGCTGTGTTCAGGCTGTGCCACGGCTGTGCCTGGCTGTGCCTGGCTGTGCCACGGCTGTGTTCAGGCTGTGCTTGGCTGTGTTCCACTGTGCCTGGCTGTGTTCAGGCTGTGCCAGGGCTGTGCCTGGCTGTGCCACGGCTGTGCCTGGCTGTGCCACGGCTGTGTTCAGGCTGTGCTTGGCTGTGTTCCACTGTGCCTGGCTGTGCCTGGCTGTGCCAGGGCTGTGCCCGGCTGTGCCTGGCTGTGTCCTGTTGTGTCCCCCACTGCTCCACCTGGCACGGCCCCTGCACAGCCCTGGCACAGCTGGACACAGCTGGACACAGCCCTGGCACAGCCAGACACAGCCCTGGCCCAGCCCTGGCCCAGCCCTGGCACAGCCCTGGGAGCGCAGCTGCGGCCGGGCCCGGCAGAGCTGTGTGGGCAGAGAACCACAATTGCCAGCCGCAGGAAATCCGGGTTATTATAGGTTTAGATCATGAAATCCTCCCGCCTCGCAGAGAAAAAGCTCCAAACCTTGAAATTTCCTACGGAGTGAAGTCCAAGGAACAGCTGACTCACTGAAACGCCGTGCTTTCAGCAGATTGGTATGCATGATATGAATATTAACTATAATAAGGAAATTACAGTTAAATGCAATATCTGTATTTAACATAAAATTAAACAAAACAAGACCATCAGTTCATTTGGGCTATTCCAGTGGGGAATTCAGACTAAATTAACACAGCCCACAAAGCATTTTAATTTGAAGATGTGACTGAAGATGTTGTGGTTCTGTTGGCAGATTTCTTAACAAAACCAAAGTTTCTATCTAAGTTTTGTGACTTCAACAGTAAACCCCTTTTTCCTGGGGCACAGTCTGACCCTAATAAAACCCTGGACAAGATTTGAGCATCTCCAAAACCCAGGACTGTTCCCAACTGGTGGGACCACAGCCCCTGCTCCCATTTTGCTCTCCCACAGCCTCCTGCTTACATGAAAACATGGAGCAAAACACCCTATTTAAGCAGGCATCATCCAATTTCTGTTCAGAATTATTTCTTCTCTCTTCTCAGGGGACGGACACCTCTAATGGCTTTGGTGTTTTGAACCCCTCCTTCCAAAAAGCAGCTCCTCCCTCAGCAGCCATCTGCCAGGGCTGCTGCAGTCAGACGGGACACGAAGCAGGACAGCCATCCTCGGGGCAGGCACGCCTCTGCCTCGCCTATAACATATTCGCTATTTTTACCCATTACAGAGAGCTAAAAAAAAAAAGGTTTGCGTTTTTTTATAAGAAGTACTTCAGGGGAAAAGAGCCTGCACTGAAACCTGCAGTGATTTGTGAGCAGCTCGTCCCGCACACACTCTGAGTACCCCCAGCCCCCTCCCACTCTGAGCAGGGACAGGATGGGAAGGGCTGGGGTCCATCTTCATCCCGCGTCCTGCCCCGCCGCCGCACCCCGTGTGCCCCAGCGCTGTTGCCATTTTTGGCAGTCAGGCCCAGAGAAATGCAGGAGACATAAATAATTCCTTTTTCGCAGTCAAGAGGACGCAGCGCCGGCTCGGCAGGGCAGGGCTCCCTGAGCCCCCACTGCCCACCCTGGTCGGTGAAGGAGGGGAGAGCAGCCCGGAGAGCTGAGACAGCCCTGGCACAGAAGGTGTTTTTAACGGGATTGTTGAGGGAGCGCTGGGGCAGGCCAGCAGAGGCTGATCCAAAGGCACCGAGCTGCAGAGGCTCCCTGCCCCGAAGGGCTCCCAGCCAGGATTTGGGGTAGCAGTGCTCTTTGGGTGCCCTGTGAGGCAGGACCTGTGGCTCAGGCAGGGGAGGTTCTTGGTGGACACAGGAGCCACTGCCCATCTTGCCCATCTCCCACACTCTGCCCAGGCTGCCAGATCTCACCACAGCTGCTCACAGGGGTTCTGTGCTGGAAAAGTGCCCTTGGAGAGTGAATTCCTCCTGCCTCGACCCAACATGTGCCATCCACCTGGGGCTTGGCTTCTCCACAGCTGCTGCCTGCCAGGAGGCTGAACTGAAGATCACAGGCAGAGAGAGACACCCTTGCCAGGGAAACAACCACTCCTGCTACCTGTTACAGCACGGCTGAGTCCCACTGGGACATTAGCAAGTGTCACTGGGCCTCTGCAAGGTGCATCCTCCCTGTGTGAGGCTGCCACGAGGCACTCTGCCTCCCCAGCTGGAGGACAGGGCATCTGGAAGCTTTGGCTCCTCTCCCCACCACTGCGGTCCCTCAGCCCAGAAGTTCTGTGATCACCATCACAGGAGCCTGCAGTGGCACCAGGCCTGGGCTCACAGTGGAAAATCTCAGCCTGAATATCTGGACAGGGTCTCTCACACTGGCCTGTGACCAAGTCTCATGTGCAGAAACAACGTCCCCCCTTGAAGCACCCTGTGACTTCATTAGCTGCCAAAGGGCCTGGCCAGCAGAGTCCTCAGCACTGGGACAGCTGCTGCACGCCACTATTTACTTCAGCTCTCCAATGCAAGAAGAAAAAACCAACCCTCAAATATTTTCCTGGTGCCCTGAAAACAAAACACTCCAGAGTTTTGGCACCACATGCTGATCCTTAGTAGGTGGAGATTTGCATTGACTCCAGCTGAGCTCTGCTCTTTGACATCAGCACAAGAACTCGCCTGCGTCTGCAAATACCCCGCTTATGCAATGCCACTAAGTGCATTGCCTTGCTGCTCCCCAGCAGCCCGTGAATCCAGCCCGAGCACGGGGGCTGCGGCTGCTCAGGAGAACGGGGCCGTGCTGGGAAACTGTGCTCCCTCAGCACTGGGGGCCTTGGCAGGTGGGAGTCCTGACGGGCTGCCCCAGGGACAAAGATGTGCCCTTTTCTCTATAGGAGGATCTGGGAGGGTTTTCCACGTCCCACCCTGCAGCCCCTGGAGAGCTGCTCCTCTGCCTGCCGAGGCACTGAGCTCCCCAGAACCCACACCAAGGGCCCCCCGAGCTGCAAAAATCCCAGGCTTATCCACTGCGGGTGAAAAAATGTTTTCTGGAGGGGGCAGATTAATGAATAATGAGGGGATAAAAGGGCTGCAGCAGCCCCAGCAAATGTGTTTCATGCTCAGTGCTCCCCCTTTCCGCTGTAAGCTGCTGGCCCGGGTGCCCGTGGCACTGGCAGAGGAGGCAGCGCTGCCGTGCAGCCCTCGGGGACAGCTCCAGGTGCTGCAGGGGAGGGATGCTCACAGCACTCTGTGGGTCCACCCAGCCCCTCGGAAGGGAGAGGGGATGTCTGCATCCCCAGCGCTTCCAGGCTTCTCCAAGTGCTGAAGCTGGCAGATCACCACCAACAAAATGAGGTCCACTAATGGCCCTGCAGGCTTTGCAGGCTCCAAATGAGGGGGGTGTCTGGATTTTCCTTCTTGTGCTTTTAAAGTGTCCCCAGTCGCAGCTTGTGGCTCCAGCAGTGGGAAGGAGCTGCCATGGAAACCTCCAAATGCCCTTTTCTGACAGCGGCTGCCGAGCACGGGCTGAGGAGCAGTCCCTCCCCAAGACACACGACTCGGAAATTACCCCTGCTATCGCTGGGGGCATCTTCTGTGTGCCTGCAATGTTAAGATAAATGGTTTGGAAACCTGTGGAGTAAATTCACTGCAAATGAGACCGGGCACAAAAGCATCGTAAGCCAGAAATTCAAAGAAATCCAGATATTCACCACTATATTTCAATCTTGTCCTGCGCTAACGAGTTTCTTTCAATGACATTTGCTGCCACAAAGGCATTTCCTGGTGCTTTGAGACTTCCAAGGGAAAAAAAGGGAATATTTCCATTTCTTGCAGGTAGACCACGATTCAAATCATCTCACGCCCACGTCTCTTTTTGATCAGGCCATCGCAGAGCACTGTCAACAAGCCATGAGTCCTCAGCTGAGTGATCGGGCACACAGAGGCATGAGAGTGTGGTGAGAAATGCTGAGCTGCAGCACAGCAGAGGGGGCAGGAGCACTCAGAGCCTGCAGCTTCTCCGGTGCTGCTGACAGCACAGGCCTCACAGAGTTTGGTGAGCATCCCGGAACTGAGAGCAACAGAAACCCCACGTGCTGCCCAGACTCACCGAAAATTCAGCTGTTATTGATGCAGCTTGAAAGCTCCTGGCCCAGAGATGTTATCTAAGAAAAATCAGCAGATACTTGAGCTGCCTGAGGTCCTGCAAAGAACCACCCTCAGTGCACATCCCTTGGTAGCCAGGAGCTTTCGGAGTCTGCCCAGGGTCAGGGACTCGGGTTGGCAGGAGGCTGCTGACAGCAGAGGTCCCTCCTGGCCCCTCAACTCCTGCTCTGGACACACAACAGCTCCCTTGAGATGTGGCAAAGGCATTCAGCAAGGCAAACACCCAAACTTTCCTGACTCCTGGAACAGCCTCCCAGCAAGAGTCTCTGCTGCAAAAGCCACGCTCTCATACTAACCACCCCAACTTTTACACTGAATTTCCCAGCATGTTTGTTGTTTTAATAGGTTTTGCAGAGGCCTGAAGCAGGGACAGCTGATAGGATCTGTGTGAGTTTACGAAGCAGCCATCAGGGGAAATTTTGACAGACTGATAAGTAACCAAACATAATTCTTGCCACAAGAGTTACCAGACAGTTTAAAGATTAATGAACAGTAGCAGCCCTGTGAACAAGGCCTGCAGAGCTGTTGGACTCTTCCAGAAGACACCGTGCCACATCCAAGACATGCCCAGCCTGCACAAACAGGGACAGAGGTGGGGTGGAAGCACCAGCTACAAAAGTACTGCACAAGACATTCATCACTGGCTTTCTTCAGCTTAGTATTCAGGTCATTTGACTTGCCTTGATGAGAGGAGGGAGGATTTCACAAGGCAGCTAGAAATGATTTCAACCAAACAATGCATGAGCGTTGCCAGAGCACACTGCAGGCAAAGCTGAGAGGGCTGCAAGGGAGAGGAGAGGGCCACAGGACATCAGTCTGGGTTTCAGCACTCAGCCACGTGGCCACTGGCCCCCTCAGCCTCCTCCACTTCCCAAGAGGGCTCCAGCCTGCTGTTCAAACCCCACTCCACTCCTGGCCATCAAAAGGAAGGGTCCTGCAGCAGCAATGCAGCAGCTTGGGGCACGCCCCTGCCATCCATTCCTTTGTTCACTTGTTGTGCCTGGCTAATCTGTCTTTAATCACTTTAAATTATCCAGCATTCAAAGGAGATGCCATTTATAGGCTCTAATTGCCAAGCTCCTACCAGTTCTTGTTGCTGCAAAGCTCTTGTGCTGTCAGTCAGAGATGGTCCCTTGCTGCAAGATAACAACATGAAATTTCACTACACAGAAAGAGAGACCTTGTACAAGATTGGCATCTAATTACCAGGAAGAATCTAGAAGTTGCTAATATCTTTATCAAAACAAGTATGTTGGACATACAGAATAACCAAGGCTTAGGTTTGTCCCAGTGCTCCCTGGCACTTCATTTAATTCCCATGAGTGTGCAAGTCCTGGAAACCCACTCAGCCACAAGGATTTGTTCCCCATGCTGTACCTGAGGAAAGCAGCGAGCAGCACCTTCCTTCCCCCCAGCTGCAGCCAGCACTGACCCCAAACGCTCCAGGTGGCCTGAGAGCAGAGCAGGGTCACTCGTGTGCCAGCTGCTGTCCCTCCCCGTGCAGGCTGCAGCGGGGCACAGGGGCAGTGCCCTCCCTGCCCACTCCTGGAGGCTGCTCGGGGCTGAGGTGCCCCTGCCAGGAGAGGGATGTCCCTGTTCCCTGCAGATCGCACGCGCCCCTGCCTTACAGCTCAGACCCAGCAAACTCCGGGCTGATCGAAGGCCAAGGCACTTGGGAAGCCCCTGTGGGCACCAGGAATCCAGCTGGGCTTGCTTTTCTCCCCCTAACTCCGCAGCCCTGGTCCATGGACGTCTCTCCAGCTCTGCAGCACCAGCAGAGCCAGCCCACCACTGCTGGTGGTTGGGAATGGCTTCAGTGCTCTGAGCTCAGCCAGTAAATCCCCTCAGGAACTCTTTTTCCTCAAAGACTGCCTGCATGGAGATAGTCTGACCTCTCCTCAGGGCCTCTGTGGGCTCACAGTAAAGAAAATTGCAACAAATTCCTGGTCTGGAGTTAGCAGGGCTCATGTCAGCCCGGATCTGACTGCCCTTTGCCCCCTCCCTCCCCGCTGCAGCTCCCCTGGGTCAGCAGGCTCTGCATGGCCAGAGGTCCTGTGGCTCTGCAGTCCCCAGGGAGCTGCACCCGTGCTCAGCTGCCCAGCACAGGCTCAGCTCTGCCTGCAAGGCTTCTTGCAGCCTCTCTGGGAATCTTCCAGATGCTCCTTTCACTTATTTTCTTTTTTTTTTTCTTTTTTTTTAAGCCTACAGCTCTTTATTAGAATTTGCTCTAATCTTATTTTAATTCCTTCTGCAAAGTCTCTTGCTGCCTTAGATCTACTTTAATTCCTTTTGCAAGATCTCCACCTCTTGTTTTATGTCTCCATTTAAAGTCTTTTGGCCTAAGGTCCTGGGCTCTGTGCATGGCTTGGGTATTTGCTCCATCAGATTCAGCAGCAATTCCAGCTCACAGCTTGCTCCTTTGAAAGCAGCTCCTGCTCCTGATAGCCAGACTTATCCCTGTTTGATCTGGATCAAAGTTAGGGGCCCCACTAAGATGACCCAATTAATAGGAAAAACTGACAAAACACTTAGGCATTTCTCTGATGAAATCCTACATATTTATGCAGATTGAACAGCCCTGGTTCCCTGAAAAAAAACCCAGGAGTGAGGTTTCCTTTCTCACAGCTCCAGATATGCATCAAACAAGACTCAGCCTCCCTAACTGCTCCTTTTAAACTTTTCTGGGATAACCCCCAGGATGCCCCTCCTGATGTATTCCCCTCCCTGTCTCTGTTTCTCCATTCTTTATTCTCCTCTTGCCTAGCCTGATGAAAATTCATCTAACAGCTGCTGGAGGTCTTTTCCTCAAGCTGTGCCAGTGAGCAGACAGAAGGAAAGGGACATCATTTTAGAGGCAGAAACCAAGGGGTCAGCTCCTGCTGACCCTGCCGCTCCCACCAGTGCAGGCTGGGGTGAGTCACCTCTTCCCTTTGAATTGCACTCTCCCGTTTCAAAAATGAGGACATGACAACATTCGAGAAATGCTGCTCTGCTCTGGACAGAAACTGCAGAGTTTGTAAAGGAAAACCTCCTCAGTGTGGGCAGCCAGCTGTGCCAGAGGCTGTCCCTGCCCTGCCCACACGGGGCCATTCCCACCTCTCTGGGGCTCCTGCATCTCTCCAAAAGCAGCATCTCCAAATAACACCCCAGGCTGCCTTAACACCCCGGAATCAACTGCAGGGGGAACTCAGCCATCCTGCACGACCTGGAGGTACAGAGGGGAAAGAGGGAAGGGAGAAGGGAGCTTGTTTTTCTGCTTGTCAGCTTTTGGAAGTGAAACCAGCAGCATTAAGAACTGCACTGGCAGACAGAAAGACAAGTCTTCACTGGTGGGAAGACCTTAAAAGACAATTGTTTATTTAAACTAACTCAAGGTCACAGAGATGTCCAGTTTGAGAGAACTCATTTTTTTCCCTTCAGAATTCTGCATCTGAAGTTGCTCAAAAGATGAAGCAGGACAGTATGTGCATGTGGCTCCTGCTGATGGTGGGAGGCAAAGGAGGGCTGGGAAAGATGCTGGAGCCTGAAGAAAAGCAGAAGCTTTCTGTGAAAGAGTCCAGACTGGGCAGCACAGAAAGGTCAGCCCTCCCACCCAGCAAGAGCAAAGCTCAGAGGCAGCCAGAGGATTTCACCATCTCATCTTCTAGTTTTGGAAAAAAAATTCAATGCCTACCCTTTGAGTAGTGATGATTTTAGTGCTGGGTTTCCCTTAATACCACAGTGGATTTCTTGCAGTGGCAGGTGGCTGGGCATGGCCAGGGTGGGCTGGGAGCACAGCACAGTCCTTGCAGGGTTTCTGAGCAGATCTGGACACATCACTCCTGTGAGCCCAGAGCTGGAGAAGGGCACAGTGTCCTGGCAGGGCTCCCCTTCCCTGCTGGAGCCAGGGGTCTCTGAGGAGCCACGTCACTGGACTTGGCAGCTGGGTCACGGTCACGTCACTGACCTTGGAGGGCTGGACAAGAGGAAAACCAGCCAGCCCAACCTCATCCTGCTTCGCTAAGGCCACAGCTGGGACAAACTGGTGGTGGCCCTTTGCATCTGGGATGTGACTGCCCAGGTTCATTCCTCCTGCAAGTTGCTCCACTCACCTTGCACAGCTTGATGCTGTTTGGGAAGAGGCAAACCATCACCACATCTGCAAATCCGGCATCCCCATGGCTGAAAGGGGGAGACTGGGGGCAGTCATGTGGCAGAAAAGAGGTTTGAGCCCTTTTTTGGGAAGAAGCTGCCTGAAGTGTTGGAATTGGAAGGTATCTGGAGAGAGCTTGGAAAGCGAGATCTTGATTGTAAGCATAACCGAAGTGAAGTCTCATTTTATAATTGAAAAGACAAAACTGGCAAAGCTCTTTGGATTTATGGCTAGTGGAAACCACCTTCCAGCTATTTTCTAAATTGGTTCTCTCCAAAATCAAAAGAAAGCTCTAAAGCTCTATCTCTGCAGAGATTTTTTTCTAAAGAAGAAAAGCACAGTTCTCAGGATTTATATTTGATTTGTTTTCTCAAGGATTGGGTGACTTTTTTCCCAGTACAACAGAAATTGACTGATGTCAGTATCATGGGAAATGGAAAATTTGTAAGAGTTAACTCACTATTTTCCTAAGCTTTCCTTCACGGATTTATATGCTTGGGACCATGTGCTGAACAGAGCCATGACTTAGTCACTTCTTAGAGTCTTTGCAGATAAAATACCGTTTCAGTCTGGCCCTTGCACGACCCAGAGTGAAAAAGCCTTGGGAGCTGTGCTGAAGGCAGCAGTGTGAGCACGGAGCAGGGAGCCCCAGAGCCCTGCCCAGAGGGAGTGCAGCTCCCTCCCAGCCTCTGGGGTTTGCCTTGGGAAGGAGGTGGTCAGTCCTCCTGCTGCTCCAAGCACACCAGTCAAAGGCAGAAAAGATCTAGTGACAGACTCCCAGCCACTGGATGGTGATTGGGAGGATAATTAAAAATTATGGAGCAGTGCAATGCCAGAGATATTGCATATGCTTTCAGGATAAAGCTGAATGGCTCCAAACTGGAAATTGTGCTGTTTTCTCTTGCCAGAAAACATTTGCAATTTTGAGCCCATCTTTTATCCTGGCTGGTCAAATATCCATGAATCTGCACTTGCAGCCCCAGAGAGCACCGTGAGCTGCACTGCAGGAACAGTCTGGCACTCCCAGGCAGATCGAGTGGGTGAGCACAGCCCGGAGGTGGGAGACGGTCAGCAGGTTTGTGATGTCTATAAATACAGGTGTTGTACGTGTACCTGCTCAATAAATAAATATATATACATACATGCAGACTTTCAGATTGATTTATCCTCTATCCAGTGCAGTCTGGAGACACTAAAGCCTTCTACGTGCCACATCCCAGCCTGGAAACCACAACTGTTTCATTTTCCAGCTCTAACAGTCCTGACCTCTCCCAGCCTTTCGTACACTCCCGAGACTCATATTTTTCTTGGGATCACAGTGAGCTTGTGTTTGTCATTCTCATGTGATTAATAAATTATACTCTACAGATATTTAAGCAGCTCATGTTTACTTTTCTGTCAATAGAAAGAGAATGTTTATTTGATCTGGGAGCACTATTTTCCATTGTCTGAATTTAAACTTCAAAACAAAAACTTGAGATAGCAGGTGATTTATGATCCTCTGCTATACATAGCTCAGCCCATTCTCATCAGTGAATCTCCCATTTTGCTTTTAGCAGTGTCCCAGCAAGGCGATGGGGAAGGAGGAATGGAAATCCCTGGCTCCTGGCAAGCACTCAGACCTTGAACAGACCCATGACCCTGCCCCCAATGCTGCTCTGACCAGACCCTGCACGGGGGGACCTCCACGTGCTGAGCAAGGAACACAAACAGTTTTTGTTCAGGTTATAAAGACTCACAGCTTTAGTTCTTGGATTCTTATTCTCTCAGCTGTGGCATCGAATGTGTGAATACCTCCCAATTTAATCTCCACCTCTGGACAAGAAGTCCTGAACTTCACTCACTACGTGGCTTCCTCCGTTCATGAACCTATGTGGTACCCAAGGAAAGCTTGTTCAGTCCTGGGATCTCAGAGCAGAGGGAGGAACGGGCATACAAGGCACTGGACGACAATTCCCACAAATTCCTGCACAAGTATTTCCAAGTAACTTCAGTGGTTGGGGGAGTGGGAAATCAATCCAAATGATCTACAGGGGAAAAAAACCTCAAATGAACCCACTCCCAAAACCAAATCCAAACACGTTGTTTTGCTGAAATACAGTTTTCAGTTGGAAAACAGCTTTGCTGGCCACTGTTCCAGCACCTGCAGCTGCAGCAGCCGAGCTCCCAGGGCCTGGGGAAGGCTGGGAGTGTGATGAGCCACTCTGGGCAGGGGCAGGGTCCCTGTGCTGTGTGGGGCAGGGCTCTGTGCTGTGCGGGGCAGGGTCCCTGTGCTGTGCGTGGCAGGGCTCTGTGCTGTGCGGGGCAGGGCTCTGTGCAGGGCTCTGTGCTGTGCGGGGCAGGCTCTGTGCAGGGCTCTGTGCGGGGCAGGGCTCTGTGCAGGGCTCTGTGCAGGGCTCTGTGCTGTGCGGGGCAGGGCTCTGTGCGGGGCAGGGTCCCTGTGCTGTGCGGGGCAGGCTCTGTGCAGGGCTCTGGGCAGGGGCAGGGCTCTGTGCAGGGCTCTGTGCGGGGCAGGGCTCTGTGCTGTGCGGGGCAGGGCTCTGTGCAGGGCTCTGTGCGGGGCAGGGTCCCTGTGCTGTGCGGGGCAGGCTCTGTGCAGGGCTCTGTGCGGGGCAGGGTCCCTGTGCTGTGCGGGGCAGGGCTCTGTGCAGGGCTCTGTGCGGGGCAGGGCTCAGGCGCACCTTCCGAGGGCCCCCTGGCCGGGCACTCCCGGAGCCAGGGCCCGGGCTTCCTCCTCCTCCTCCTCCTGGCCCTGGGGAGGTGCTGGGAGCCATGTGCGAGGCAAGCCCTGGCGCGGGGCGGCTGCGGAGTGTGGTTCCCACCTCTATATAAAGTGATTTCCTGCGATGCCGGCGCGTGGGCGGGAGCGGAATGGATGTTTTCCGTCAGGAATGACAGCCGGGGGAGCGGCGCTCCCGCAGCCGGGATGCGGGCACGGCCGGGATGCGGGCACGGCCGGGATGATGGGCACGGGCAGGGATGGTGGGCACGGGCAGGGATGCGGGCACGGCCGGGATGATGGGCACGGGCAGGGATGATGGGCACGGGCCGGGATGATGGGCACGGGCAGGGATGATGGGCACGGGCCGGGATGATGGGCACGGGCAGGGATGATGGGCACAGGCAGGGATGCGGGCACGGCCGGGATGATGGGCACGGCCGGGATGATGGGCACGGCCGGGATGATGGGCACGGGCAGGGATGATGGGCACGGCCGGGATGATGGGCACGGGCAGGGATGCGGGCACGGGCAGGGATGATGGGCACGGGCAGGGATGATGGGCACGGCCGGGATGCAGGCACGGCCAGGATGATGGGCACGGGCAGGGATGATGGGCACGGGCAGGGATGCGGGCACAGCCGGGATGATGGGCACGGGCAGGGATGATGGGCACGGCCGGGATGATGGGCACGGGCAGGGATGTGGGCACGGGCAGGGATGATGGGCACGGGCAGGGATGATGGGCACGGCCGGGATGATGGGCACGGCCGGGATGATGGGCACGGGCAGGGATGATGGGCACGGCCGGGATGATGGGCACGGGCAGGGATGCGGGCACGGGCAGGGATGATGGGCACGGGCAGGGATGATGGGCACGGCCGGGATGCGGGCACAGCCGGGATGATGGGCACGGGCAGGGATGATGGGCACGGCCGGGATGATGGGCACGGCCGGGATGATGGGCACGGCCGGGATGATGGGCACGGCCGGGATGATGGGCACGGGCAGGGATGATGGGCACGGCCGGGATGATGGGCACGGGCAGGGATGGTGGGCACGGGCAGGGATGTGGGCACGGGCAGGGATGATGGGCACGGCCGGGATGATGGGCACGGGCAGGGATGGTGGGCACGGGCCGGTAAGGCGGGCACGGGCTGGGAGGCAGCAGCAGCCCTCGGGACGCGGTGTGCTCCCCCGCACTGCTCGCTCCTTCCCCGAGCTGTTCGCAGCAACCGGAACGGCCAAACCCGGCCCGGGGCAGGGCTGGGCTGGGCCCGGGGCTCCGGGAAACAGCAACACCCCGGCACCCACCCTCCGGACAAAGAGCAAAACACAACTGCTGTCTAAGGGCGAGGAAGGACTCAGGCTGCAGCTTTTGGGACAAAGCATGAAGAGCAAACGAGCCAGGCTGCTGGCAGAGCTGAAATCCAGGAGAACAAACCTCAGCCATACTGCACAGCAGGCTCAAATTCAACAGCTTGGTCCCCAGAAAATCACTCAGTCTGCTTGGGTGCCCAGCAGGGGCAAAGAGGCCACTGTGTCCTCCTGCAGGGATGCCCATCCATGGATAACTGCCTCGGGGGGCAGCTGATGGCTCCCACACTGCTCCCTCCAAGAATCCACCAACACCAGCACCGTTTGCCTGCTCGATGCCAGCTGTGCTGGTGACAGGGTTCCCTCCCATGGAGATGGGACAGGACCCGTTCCCACCCCCCTGTGCAGTGGCACAGCAGGACAGACCCCACGTGGGGAGGGAGTTACAGGTAGGGCTGTCTGGATCATCCCCTCACTGGGGTGGGCAACCCAAGCCCATGGTCTCTTTCAGTCCCTAATTTCCAGAATACGTCAGAAAACTATAATTAAGGAGCCCACCCCTTCTGGTGGAAGTCTGCTTGTGTCAACAGAGAGACGGGAGTATTTAGCAGACTTCTTTTTCCATCCTGCTAATTTTAGGCCCTTATATAACATTTCTTTCAATACAACCCAGTTTCTGTAGCCCACTGAAGGAACGGCACTTCTCATTTGTCTTACACCAGTGCCTAAAATATTCCCCAGAGCTGGAGGGCTGGCTCTGTGCTCCCCACCACGCATGGGGCCAGCTCTGCCCACCACACCACGATGTTTAAACAGCCCAGTATGCAGAGGGACACGCACAGAGCCAACAGAGGGGCTGTGCTGTGCAGCAGCAGCATGGGATGGAATAAAAGCCGGTTACCCGTCCCACACCACCCCAGCTCCAGGTACCCTCTGGCAAACGCCAGCAGAGAGGAGGGCTGAGGAGGTGACACCTGACACGCTGATGCCTGAGCCTCCCTGCGAGCACTGGAGCTCCACACGGTGATGCTCCAGCTTTCAGCCCTCACTGCGTTCCCTCAGCCCCTTCCTGCGCTGTCATCTTTGATGAGAAGCGGTTCTTACCTTCCTAAGTAAACCTCAAAGTTTGTGATGCTCTGCAGCACATCAAAAATACATCAAAATAACTCAAACTCCCTTTGACGGACCACATAAAGTTTGCAATTTGCATTTCAAAGCCAGGGTAAGGCATGGAAGGCAAAAGCAAACAAGGCAGCAGCAGACACCCAGACCTGTCAATTATCCCACTGGGTTTTTGCACGAGGCTGGGAGAGCTGCAGGAATAACTGCCTGGGGCCAAGCTCACCCTGGCCTGGCACTGCTGAACTCAGTGGCTCTACACGTGTAGACAAGAATTGCCTTTTCTACACACTTTTCCTTGTGGAAAGGCTGTGATCAGCATCCCACTGCAGGGCAGCCTCGGAACCATGGGCGTAGCACAGCCGACAGGTCGGGGGGATCCAGCCAGTGAACTGGTTAGAAAGGAAGGAGTTTTCACTACTGCTGAGAGATAAAAAAGGAGTTGGAGTTGCCTGAGAGCACAGCGAATGCTACGGAGGTGCCACTGAGCTGGGAAGTGTGAACAAGTGTCAGCAGAGCAGCGAGGTGCGGTGGTTCCCTGCGGGAGCAGCTCCTCCCTGCCCTGCCCTGCCCTCCCTGCCCAGCCGGGTGCCCAGACCCAGCCCACGGCTCTGTGCTTCCCCCTGCACCCCGGCACACCCCCAGCCTGCTACCCACCGAGGCTTCCACCGAAGCTCTGAATAAATAACGAGCACCTGATGGTGCTCGTTATTTATTTTACAGTAATTAATCTAGGGGATAATGCACTAATTTGCCAATGCCAGGAGCATTTATCTTTTCCTCAGAAAGAAGTTTTTGCTATGAAAGAGTCATGGTAAGCCATTAAAACCTAAACCCCTCTATCCATCTTACACCAGTAGCTGGTTTTAGCGACAGTATGGAAAGGGAATATTTTCTCTGCAGCACAGTGGGGTGGCACCCTCCCCTACCCAGGAAAGCAAAAGCTTTCTCTCCTTCCCAGCATCTCCTATGACGACTTGGAAGAAAACAAATGGTATTCCCCATCTTTGTGGGTGATTCCTGCCTTTCCCTGCCCTTTGGGCCAGGATGCTGTGCAGCACCTCGCTAACACAGCGGGCTCCTGGCCCAGGGCTAGACCTCCCAAGCGCTACCCTAATATAAATAAATATGATTCATAAAGTCTAACTTCAAATTTGGCAACTGATCCTCTGAACAAAGCTGGTGAGTCAAGCTCTGAAGAGGTGGAACCAGCCACAGCCTTCATGATCGTGTTAGTCAGCACGAAGGAGACCATTGCAACTGCTGTGACGTGTGAACTCAGCACAGCTGAGGTAAGCGCTGGCACAAAAGTATTTGCATCATAACCTCGAACTGCTGGGCTGTCTCACTGAAAATCATACCAAAGAATGTGGTTTTTTCCAGCTACCCAAGCATTGGCAGTGCTGTGCCAGACCCTGAGCTGGCATCAATCAGCACAGGCTGTGCACTCAGCAGGGCTGGAGGCACTCACAGCTGGGACACTGCATGACAGGAGAGCAAGGAAAAGGACGGGGGGGCCAGGAGCCAGGAAAAGGACAGGGGGGCCCAGGAGCAAGGAAAAGGACAGTCATGGCCCTGGCACCTCCAGGCCAGATCCAGAGTAAGGGATGAAGGGGCCTGCCTGGCACAAAGCCCTCTGCTGCAGGGGGAACGCTGGCCTGGGCTGGGCAGGCGGAAATGGAGGAGATGCAGCTGGGGGAGGATGGAGAGGGGGGATAAAGGCGAGAGCACAGCCACAGGAGCTGTCACTGCAGCTGTCACCACCGGCTAGCACATCACTTAACGCCTTGGCCCCCCGGGTTCTGGGTAACTGGCACCTGAACGTTCCGCTCCAAGCGAGCCCTGGCTGCGCAGGGCTGCCCTGCCAGGGCACCGAGCCTCGGCTGCGGGCGGTGGCACTGCCACCAGGAGGGGACACAGGCAGCGCCAGGCTGGGCCAACACGGCAGAGTGGCACTCGGTGCCCCCAGACTGTCCCACGTGGATGGGCTCGGGGAGAGGAGCTGCAGAGGGGCCGGGAGCCAGGACACCCCGACAGCCACGGAGCTGCCGTGCTTTGCCTCCGCCGGGGTTCTTATTGTGACAAGTGAATCACCAGGAATGAAGCTAACAAAGATAGCATGGTAAACTTAACAGAAAAATTATAACCCTCTGAATGTGTGTTGTTTTTTTGAGAATAAACTGAAGAACAAGGCATTCCTCAGTTTAATCCATCTCCTGGGTTTGCCTGGGGTAAAAATACCAGCCCTACAAACAAGCCTTGCTTTTTCATTTCCATTAAACCTGTCTTTGTGAAAGTTGAGACTGAGACAGTCCTTGTTAACCTCAGAAATTTTCACAAGTACAGACTGGCTGTGGGTTCTTGGTTCTTTGCCTTTTCAGATTGCTCTGTTGGGAAGGTCCAGGCTGATGCCAGCAAGCTGGCACTGCCCCTATTACCCCTCATCTGCAGCTCACTCACCAAGCAGTGACCAGTGCACTTGGCTTGCAGATCCTGAATTTTTCAGTGAGGATATTACAAGGTGGACCCCAGCTCTGATAGTGTTGCTGAAGGATGGAGCATTAAGGTCTTCCTCTGTCCAGCTCTGAGGGAAATTGGGACTCAGCAAGTCTGCTGGCACCTTTCTGGTGCTGCACATACCTGTGTCAACTGCAGGCAGCATCTGTGCCTGCTGAAAATCCAAATTCAGAAAAACCCTGCTGAAATCCAAATTGCACGCAAGGAAGTCTGAGATGCTGTGGAAACCTACAGACAGCTGTTCTGAAACCAAAACTCCAGACTGGCAAGGACACTGCTCAACAAGGCTGTCCTATCCATAATTACACCCATTTCTGATCAAAACTTCCAAGCACTATAGGAGTGAAGTGAACCATTTAGCCAAATAATCTGTTTAAGCTGTTTTCTAACACCTTCACTGGGACTCAGCCTGCCCTGGCCAGTGCACACAGGGAACCAAATCCACCCTCCCCTGAGGAACCAGGTTTAAACTCAGCCTGAGGGGGTGGGAAAGCAAACCCAGTTTGGGAAAGCAAACCCAGCTGCCCTCCGTTTGGAGGGAGCATTGTGACATTCCCCCTTCCCCACTCATGAGGAACTGTGAAACTCAAGGCTCTGTATGCTGGGATCCCAAGGGTTCCTAAAGGAAAAACAGCACATTGATGGGAAAAGGCTGAAAAAAAGATTTCAGGGGATCAGAGCAGAAACAGGCCAATTTCATGAGGAATATTTCTGATTTCAGGTCGTGGCCGCACGGTTCAGGGGTGTGGATGGGGCGCCTGTATGGGACGTGCCAGATGTCCCTTGCACTTCCCTGCACTGAGGGAGATAAATGCAACCCAGAGCTGACTTCCAGCCTCACTGCACCTTCATCTTCCCAGTTAATATTTACAGAGCTCAATATTTGTGCAGTGTTGTGCAAGGGGAGGAACATTAACCAGAATGTCCGTGGGGCACCCAGGAGAGCAGCAGGGCCACCTCCCTGCCATGGGGCACACTGCCACACCGAAGGGGACAATCATCAGAGGCAGTGTCAGCCCTGGGCATTTAATTCAGGTTCCACGGGCAAGTGTGGCTGCGGAGATAAAGGGCAGCCAGGATAAATCCCAGAGCACAGCAGCTGAACTGCCAAAATAGAGTTAAAATACTGCCATGTTCTCAGTACTGAAATACCTGGAAATCCGGCCAAGAAACCAGACTTTAGGGAAAGATCAAAGGATAAGTACATCTCACCAACATGTTTCCTTTTTTTTTTTTTAACTGTGATCAAATTTGCAGGAGTAGGAATGGGTTTTAAAGAGGGGAGCAGGCTGCCCCTCCTGAGGACCCTGCCCTGCGGGAGCTGCATTAGCTCTGCTCCAAGAAGTAGCCGTGCCATGACTCATACTTTCCACTCCCCATAATCCCTCTCAGTAGGGTACAGACTTAAGAGTTTTCCTCTGACTTCTGACTTCTATTTTGTTTTAATTTATGCACCTGCTTTGGAAGAGCCTTTGAAAAATCTGACAGTGGAGAAGAAAGGAGCCTGTTCTATCTGTCTGACGGACAGGCTGAAAAAACACCCCAGCACAGTGAAATTCTGCATTACCAGGAAAATAACGTCTGCGTCTACAGCCTTCTACAGGCTGCTAGTAACAAAAACTGAACCACTAGAAACCCTTTGTCAGAACAAGGGCAGAGCTTAAGTGAAAGAATAAGCAGTTCAACTGAGCCAGGAGCGTGTGGCTGACACAAGACAGAGCAAAAGTCTTTTCAAAAAAACACCCCAATGAATTATGTACAAGCCATGCTCGAGGGCCCAGATCCCATGTCTGGCTCCAGTGCCTCCAGCAGCAGCCATGCTGGGTCCCACATGCCTCCCCAGCCTCTGGAGCCAGGCACGGGGCTGAGGCCACTTCTGTAAAAGGACTTCTTTTTATGGGTTTTGGAAAGGTCAATAAATAAAATCTAGGTTTTGACATGCCAGCTATTTTAGGAAAAGTGACTTTTTTCCATTGTCCCTGGGTCTGAAACAGGGAACAGCACTGCTTCAAAGCCACTCTGCAGCTGCAGCTTATACACCATGCCAGACTGTGCCACCAGTGCAACCCACAGCCTGCAGGGAACACGGGGCCTTCCCCAGCCCCAGGTGCTCACAGCCCCTCTGCAGCCTGTCCTCAACACAACCCGTGCCCCGGGCCTCCAGCCA
Source organism: Passer domesticus (assembly GCF_036417665.1). Classification (NCBI taxonomy): domain Eukaryota; kingdom Metazoa; phylum Chordata; class Aves; order Passeriformes; family Passeridae; genus Passer; species Passer domesticus. The sequence continues at coordinate 14,888,414 of NC_087489.1, read as the reverse complement.
GCCCCTTCCTGGCACCCCTCAGCTGCCCAGAGCACCCCTGGGTGCTGTGCTCCATCCCCAGCTCTGCTCTGCACCTCACTGCCCAGGGGAAAACACAAACTGCACCTCCTCTGTGGCTGCTCTGGAAGCTGAGCTCATCTCAAAGGACAGATTTCATAGCTCACATCCCACAGCAGAGAGCTCCCAAGGCAGCTGTCCTGCTGTGTCCCCCTGGCTGTCCTCTCTGCTAAGGGACATCCCCAAGCACTGCCCAGTGCCCCCCTTTAAATAAACTCCTGCCCCATAACCTCTTCTGCCTCTCCCAGAAGATAAAACTGTAATGAGGAAGATTTCCCCGAGTTATTGTTTATTTAGCATCATTTTACAGCTCTGTTGGTCTAAGGTGTGTATTTTTAGTGTCTCAGATTGCTTCTTCCATCTAGAGAAATAACAGTGAGTGCACAACATGTGCTGGAAAAACAAACAGTTTTACTGCTGGCTTTCTGGAAGCTTTTGGTAAATAGCTGCACCTGGTTCCAAGTGTACTTTGTTCTAAGGTGCTGGTAGTAGCTGCCTGATGCCATGCTCCCTGAGGTTGTTAATTAAGAGCGTTGTGTTTTATTGGGGCTTGCAGCTGGGGCTGTGTTGTGAACGTATGAATGAATGGCGCCCCTAGAGAATATTATTATTTCTCCTGGAATCCAAATTGAAGAAATATATGAATAATAGAGACAGACACTCTTAAAACTGCTCAGTTTATCTGATCCATTTCTAGAAAGTGATATTATCCAGCTGAGAGTACATCAATGATGCAAAATTGCCAAGGTGGGGAGATATTTCAGGATATTCCAAACCCAAGTAATAACATCGTGGTACTCCTGTGATGGATTTATTGAGTGCTAATCCTCCTGCACACCCCTGTCCTGCAGTCAGTGAGCAGCTCTCCTCTGAGAAGCTCAGGAACCTTTAGCATCTGTCTTCCTGATGACTCCACATCTCTCTGCAATGGTGCAAGCCCCAGGAATGGTTTGTACATACATGAGAGCATGAAATTTTAAGAGAACTCCTTTCCCAGGAATCTCCCTGAATGTTGATAATGGGAAGGGGACAAGAGGGGAGTGGGAAGAGTTTTAGAAGTCTGCTGATCTACACTGAAGATGGACCCCACAGGTAACACCCCCACGTTCCTCTGGCCTTCAGCATTGTTAGTGCTGCTAATATGAACACCTTCCACACAAACCTCCTTGTATCATTCAACAAATCTAAAGAGAGCAAATTTGACAGTTTAAGCACCCTTATAGCCTTCCCCCAGCAGTGGGGGAAGCATTTGCTCAGAAATCTCAACTACAGCCCTGCTCTTATCTCTATATTTAGACCGCTTTGGTCATTTTGAATGTAGTGTGCATTGCTCACCTCAAAGAGCAGTAACCTGCCATTCCCCACATCTGTGCATCTTTCCAAAGGCTCAGGAGCCCTGCTGCCTGTGCGGGACCACGCAGTGACCCCAGCTGCTCTGGGAATCGGGTGAGGAGCCCTGGTGGGGCTGCCCAGGAGAGCTGAGAGAACCTGGTGCCCTTCCTGCACAGAGTCCAGCTAAGGCTCAGTCCAAGCCCTGCAGAAATGCTGGCACTGTGGGGGTGAAGGCATGGAGGCTCCGTCAGTGCACAGCTTCCTCAGGCCTTTCCCAGATGGGAGTGCTGTTGATGGGCACGGCGCTCCGGAGCCCCCAGTGCCCACCTGCCTCTCCCCACCTGCCCTGAAATCTCACAGACCACCAGAGAGCTCTGTCAGCAGCAGGGAAAGTACAAACCAGACCAGAGCACAAGCCCTGCCATCAAGCCTGCTGCACCATCAACTGCTGAACCCAAAGAAACTATTTTTATTTCCCTTTTTTCCCCCTGAAGGTATCAGGCAATCCCATGGCAACCAGCCTTTCAGAGTGGCTGTCACTTGGTCAATACAGCTTAAGTCATCAATCAGAAAACCAGTCCTTTCACCTAATCTGCTTCTTTACAAAGAAGTAATTTGGCCTGTACAGATGCTGTAAAACTGCCCCTGGCCGAGTATTTTGGGATGATGTGCAGTGGGTCGCAGAGCACGGAATCTTTTGCTGCCTGAGCCTTCCATCCAGTGAGAGTGCCTCGACCACAGAGAGGCACAGCCTTGGCAGCCCAGTCTCCAGGGCTTCAAACACACACGTGAGCACTGAACTGTCCCACACACACAGAAACAGCCCCTGGGCAGTCCCTGGGAGCTGCTGGAGGCACAGCCTGGCCCTGGCCCCACCAGCCCCACCAGCCCTGGCTCGGCAGGGCCCCGAGCCCCTCTCCCTGCCCGGGCTGCAGCAGCCACTTGCTGCTGGCAAAACACCACAGCTGCACACCGAGCACTGGGCGAGGGAAACCACACTGGTTTGGTTGTTAAGGACTGCATTTCTAGGATTGCTGGCTGACCAGCACTGTGTTTGCCAAACGAGACAGAAAGGGCAGAGAAATCTCATTAATGAGAGGACAAACAACCCAGCAATGCAACAGGGCTTGCTTCAAACTCAGATCCTGACAGCGACAGATTTTAATGTGCCAGCATCTTCTGCTCACCACTTGCCAGATAGTCTTGAATGGCACGAGGTCATTGGTCATTAATTAGAGACAAATTTTGTATTGTGATCCTACCAACAGAGGCTGAGGGCTCACAATGCCCAAAGTCCCCCATACATGAGCACTGTGAGAAAGGGAAGGATTCACTCCAAGGGTGATAATGAGAATGGATTTCATATGTGAGTGAGGGCCCAAGCTGAAAATCTGTGCTCAATTCCAGCGCTGGGAATGGCACTGGAATGACCCATAAAATGGGTCTGTTTCTCTACCCTCTCTGCATTTTTCTTTAATTCCTTCATTACTTTTCAATGTTTTTGAAGTGGGGAGTTGCAAATGAATACCCAAGAGATGGCCTGAGAGCAAAGGCTGGAAAATGGCAAGTCTGGGCAGCTTGGAGAGGTGGCACCTCCTGTGGCACCTCTGGGTGGGAACACCTGGAAGAGGAGGAGAGCAAAGGACACCAGTGCTGCTCCAAGAAAGCCATAAGATAAGAAAATAAAATGGTGGCTTCACCCAGCATTTCAGGACAGGAGGTAAATACTGAGGCAACCTGATCCACCCTCATCTGATCTCCTGCCAGCCTGGGGCAGAGCAGGATGGGACCCTGCTGCTGCTAGGAGGGTTTACTGGGGATACATCCCTGTGACAGACACCTTGGCTCCTCTGGGCCATGGCAGACTCCAGGCAGTGCCAGTGCACACCCAGCTCTCCTCAGCAGAGCCCAGCACAGCTTTGGGGGACGTACAGACCCCGTGGAAGCACTCGCTGAGTGAAGCCTACGTGGACATGTTGGGCTGAATCAATTAGACTGGAACAAGTAAGCAGCAGGGAAATTGTGTGCAAAGCTTTAGTGTAGGTATGTGCAGCTGAGCACAACCACAGCCTCCCACAACCACGGCACAGAGAGCAGAGAGCTGTTCAGTGTCAACAGAGAGGGTTTCTCCAGCACCTCTTCACCTGAGTGCAGGCAGAAACGTGGCACACTTCAGCTGGCTTTGTGACCATCCCTGCACAAAGGCTCAGTGCCAGCTACCTGGAGGCCTCACACGTGCCGGGGAGGTGCTGCTCTCCAAACCTGGCTGTCCACTCTCCCTCCCTTCCACACAACCTGCAGGGCCACAGCTTTCCAGCTCCCCAGGACAGTCTCTCAGCAGACAGCAGGCTCTTGTGCTTCCAGTCCAACACACAAGCATGCAGAAGGACACTGTCCAGAAGGAAAACACAGCCCAGGATGCATATTAATTACTGCTGGCACAGAGCCCAGGCAAGGTTGCTGCTCCACAGTCAGGCTATAAATCTGTCCAAATAGGATTCTGACCACGTCTGCCTTGTTTACATTACTAAATTTTATGGCCATGTGATTCTTCACCTGGAGAGGAAGAGTACCCTTGCAGAGCAGTGAAGGGCTGAGATTTATGGCCTGGAGAGAAGGGCCTGGCTGTTCCCTTCTGGGCAGGGGCAGGGGAGAGGGGCCGTGCCGTGCACTTTGGGAGGATATCTCCCAGTGAGGTCAAAAAGAAGTTCACCCCCCTCCCTTGCAATGAGACTGGCTCTGCAATGCCAGTAGGAGAGAAAATCAAATGTTGCTTTCACCAGGGAGGAGGAAAGACTTGAGCTGAAAGTGTGGTGGCAGACTGATTGCTGAATTAGAGAAAAAACCAGGTTTCCTTCCCTGTGTCAGGACTTTCTCACAGCTCCTGAGCCCAGCACTGTCACAGTTACAGGCACAAAAAGCAGATGACAAGAAAGTGTCCAAACAGACAGAAAATAAAATTTGGATTGTTAAACATCTGTGCCACAGAAACAAATCTCTGTAGGCTTCTTGGCTGTTGCAGATGTCACATTAACCTGAAGCACTCAAAAATTGTAACTGGAGGAGGAAAATGTCCCTATTTTTGTAGAAACTTCATCAGCATGTGCTTCTGGCTTCTTCGGTGAAAGGGGTCCTGCACCATAACCTGCTCCCTCTTTGCTACATGGAAGCTGCTTGAGGCTGCTTGAGGCTTGTTGACTTTGAGGAGATCACTCACATACTGGTTTTGTGTGTGCTGAAGCTTCCCGCTCCTAGCCAGGGTTTGGTTTTGCCTGAGGGCAGGTCCAGCTGCAGGGTGAGCTGATCAGAGCCCTGTGCGTGCCCAGAGGCACAGAGGGGACATCAGCTCTGTCTGACACCTGCTCTGAAGAGGTAACTTTGGAAAAGGCTGGGGGAAGGCATCTTCCATCCCTTGCTATTACACAAACACACAGCTCCAAAAATCTTCATTCAGTACTGTGTCCCAAAGGAAAACATTTGAAATAATCCATATTCATTGGAGTTTTTAATCCCTCGCAAAGCAGAATTCAGCAGGCAGCTAATGAAGAAGACAATTATGCAGCACTTCACACAAAGAGCAAACCAGAACAGGTGCAAAGGCTGGAGCCTTGCCACAGTTGCTCTGTTCTTTGGCACAGGGATGGTGCTTTGCTTAAAGCATATTCACACATCCCAACAGTTTAGGGACTCAGCCTGAGAGGAAAAGAGGAGACATTTAGGATCGATCATGAGCTGTTGACCACCGAGGATACTCGGTCAGAAAGGAGACAATTGGCCAACCCAGCCTTATTTGTGCTCCTTCTGAGGGGCACAGGCAGGAACGGTGCTGTGCCAGCAGGGCAGAGAACACAGCCTGGCCTTGGTGTGCCCCTGAATTCGGGCTCTGATGACAGGCACAGGCAAAGCAGTGCTGCCCAAAGGACTGCCCCAACCACACCAGGGTGCGAGAAGCAAAGACAGATCTTCAACCTCTCAAAAGCAAAAAGAGATTTTTGCAGATGTTGGTCTGAGGGCAAGAGACTGAAAATCCCCTCTTGGAGCTGGTGCAGCAAAGTCAGAGCAAAGCCATGCCCAGAGGTGCCAGGAGCAGCCACAGCACTGCCCACGGGCTGTCCCCTCCCTCCTCTGGGCAGGGCAGGGGGAGGCAAACCAGAGCTGAGCTCAAGCACACAGAGCTACTGGAGCCACCAGAAACAGCCTGGGAAAGACAGCAGCAAGGAGGCCAGTGGTGAAGGGCTTTTACTGAAAGAAGCAGCCTTTTTAACAGGGGGTTCCAATGTACTTCTGTATTAAAGTTCATTTTTGTGAGCAGGAAGAGGGAGCCTTTGGCTTATTCCCCTGGCAAATGGGAAGGAAAAGAATTATTCCAACAGGTAGGTGATAATATAGGGAATAAGTGACAATGAGATAGCAAAGATATGAACTGCTTAAGGACCTGGTGGAAAAGAAAAAAAGAATAAATTTGGGAAGAGATGTAGTTTCTCTCAGGATAACGAATTACTAACAGAATGTTCTGTTTTGCTGACCAATTCCACACACAGCTGCACCTCACACAACTCACAATCATCCTGCTTTTACACACACAGATTACATAATTGCTTGTATGAACTTCAAGACACACTCACAGGTTCCTGACTTAGAAATCCCCGCAGCTGTGGCACAGCCCCCTTGCCTTGCACCCCTCAGCCAGGACCAGGAGGGGTCACAGCGCCCGGCTGGGCTGCCAGGGCCCTGGGGCAGGGGCAGCAGGGGCAGCAGAGCCTGCTCTGCCCCTCCCTGCCCGGGACAGCCCTGCCCAGGCCCCAGCTCGGACCTGCTGGACACAGACCCCAGCCCAGGGAGGCTCCTCCTGCCCCCGGGCAGCCAGGCCAGGCTGCTGATGCCATCAGCGAGGCTCGTCCCACACCTCTCCACAGCAGCTCTTGCCTTCTCTGTAAAACATATTTATTGCTCTTTTTGGGGCAGCATACATGAGCTGTGAGTCAAGACCCTGTTGTACTTAGTGCTATATAAACGCAGAACAAAAAGACAGAACTTCCTACAAAGAGTTTATGGATTAAATTAATTACATCTATAACTCCTGGAAGTGGCATTGCCATGCTCAAGTTATCTGGACCATGAAGCAAATTTTCCAGAAGACTGTGCAAACTAAGATGTATTTCACAGCCACTTTACAGAAGCTCTTAAGAGCATCTTTAAAAATAACTATTAAGTCAAGTGGGTTTCATTCCTGGCCATTCATTCATAGCCAAAAACTTCATCAAATGTGTTCATTAGCTTGATGAACATGCAAGAATAATGCAATTGCACCTGCCCCAGTGCTCAGCAGAGAGAAAAGAGAGGCCAAGACCCCAATGCACCTGCTAGCATGATGGAAAGCTGATATTTGAGCAGACATGTGCTGGAGCTTTGGCCTGGGCTGCAGATGTTAAATGAGACCATTCCCAGGGATTGCAGGAAGTCTAAAGTTACACCTATAGAATAACATTGTGTGTAAACACACACAGAGAACACAAACACGTCAATTATCAAAATGCACTCTGATACCTGATGTGCTCTAGAATGCAGCACATCTTATGTTTGGGGGAATATCTCAAATATCTCCTGACCAGGACAGCCAGCAGTGTCCTGTCCTGCTGAACCACAGATGAAGCCTGGAGTCAGGAGGGGTGAGAACACACACAGCCAGTGCTGGGTCTGTCAGCACCTTGGCTGGCATGAAGGATGCACCAGGCTTGTGGCCCTCAAAAACTCCCTTTGACAACACCTGCTTTGGCCAAGACAGGGCTACTAGGGCTCTGACCAGCAGGAATTAATCACAATTCCTAGACTACACTTCATCTGCCTCAAATTTACCTTGAGGATCAAAATAGCAGTAAGTAGGATCCAATATACCTGGAGTTACCAAGCCCACCTCTTCACCAAAACAAACCCAAAGTAAATGCCAGTCATGCCACTGGACATCTCCTCCCTGAGGAGAAATTAAAGTTTGATGTACCTGAGAGCTCTCGTGGTGCCACAGGGTGTTCAGCACTCCTGGGAAATGGCCCAGGGCCCCTCCCAACACTGACAGCACCTCTCTGCATGCACCCCAAAACCTGGCAGGTCCTTCCCAGGGCAGTCCCAGCCCAGCTGCCTCCCAGGAGCAGGCAGCAGCTTCCCAAGGCTCCTCTCAGCTGGGCTCAGTCAGACTCTCACCTGGGCAGGGTCAGAGGCAGAGCAGAACTGTGTGGGACCAGCCCAGTCCAGCCCAGCACCCTGGCAGTGGGCACAGGGAGCTACAGCTGCAGACTGGGGGCATTTGCTGGCACAGCACCAGTGTTCATTCACCTTTCATCTCTGCTCTGCCCTAACAAAAACTGCTCCCAAGGGATGCCAGTCGGGGTAACGAGACAGAGGTGCTCAAGCAGTTCAGACCAAGCCCTGAGAGGAAAGAACCAGGGTGAGCTCTGCAGCCCACCTGTGCAGCACTTCCTGAGGTCTGTGAGCAGGAGAGCAGGAGCAACATGACGTGGGGACACCATGAAACCTGGGGGTTAAAGAGACCCTTTGTGGGCACTGCATGCACCTGCTGGAGCCTCCTGCCCAGGGTAACAAACAGAGGCTCTCCTGGAGCAAGGATCAGTCAATGCCATTGCTTCAGAGAGCTGCTGCCACCAGCTCTGCTGCTCTCAACCAGGACACAGGGTCTGCTGCCAATCACAACTTTCCTCTTGCCAGCAGAGAAAATTCTGCATGGGTCAGGAAAATCTCCTATCTGCTGTGTCCAGCCTGCGTCCAGCGCCCCAGAGGGAACAGCACCAGTGCAGGGAAACTGCTGGATTCACACAAAGTCCAGCCACAGAGCGGTGGATCTGCTCCAGCCTGCTTTGCCTTTCCACACCAGCTGCGCTCTTGCCTGCCTCTGGGAGAGTTTCTTATTTACTGTGTCTTCTGCATTGTCATATTTCAGTGCAGATTGATAGCAAGAGTTACTGCACCAGGCAGGCGTGAGGATTACTTAATTAATGTTTGTGAAGCACTTTTAGATCCTCACATGAAAGCAGCTAGGAAACGCAACATATAATTATTATGTATTATTAATAAACTTCTGGCACATTGACAGGAGGGAAGACAACGCTTCTTTTTTTTTATCCTTTTATTTTCTAAAAAGATTCAACTTTTATGCTATGAAGGACAGATTTCCCAAAAAATTCGGGAGTAAGTAAACAAGGAGTGAGAGCTCTTTATTCCACCAGGAAGGCAGACAGCAAACACTGCCTGAGGAGTGAGTTCACTCCTCGTCAGCCCCGACACTGGAGGAATCCATGGGCTTGAGAGTAGCCAGTTATGGAGAAGTGCAGGGATATGCAGACGTTGCTAACAGTGGAAGTGCTCAAATGCACCAATTACAAGGAGCAGAGAGTTTGTTTAATGTGTGGTCACTATGGTTGACAAAAGCATGCACTGCAGGAGCAGTGAAGCGTGCAGAGCAAGAGATGGACATTTTCAAACAAACAGAAGAATCACAGCTGTGAACCAAGTTTTTCAGAGCTGAGAATGTGCCAGACACAAGCCTGATTCCCAGAAATACAAAGAAACCCAGTCTCAGATGGATTCCTGGGCAGTTCCACAGAAGGGGTCAGCTCTCATGTATTCCAGCTGCTGCTTGAACACTTATGGCTGGGATCCAGCTGCCCCAGGGAAAGGGGGCCCAGAGATTAGGGGAGAATTACAGCTCTGCCCCTTTCTCCGTCACAGACCCTGAGAAGCCTCTGCACCCTCTCCAAACAAACCAGGACAATCACACTGACAGGGCCGTGGGAGGACAAACACACCAGGGACGGACAGACAGCAAACCACTGCAGAGAAGGACAGGAGAGGAGCAGACACAGCGACACAGGAGGGTCCTCAGGAGCTGCTGCTCCTGGCGCCCTGTGCCACTGCACCTTTCCTTTCCTGCTCATGCTGCCATTGGATGCTACTGAACCACCCAAGCAGAGCTCAGCTGGCACACGGAAAAGATTCCCTGCCATGGGAAGGGGGCTCACTGTGGTTCCTGCCCCTACAAGGGATTTTAAGTGGTGGCACTGCAACAGATCTCTTTGCTCACACCATTTTTAGCAAAATGAGGGTTTTTTAGAGAGATACCCACAAGGAATCTTGAATCTGAACATTTGGTAAGCATAATCATGCTTAGAAGCATTTTGCCTATCAGTACCAATGAGAGAGCATTTCTGGTGTTTATGCTGTTTATGTACTGCAAATGAGATTTACAGCTCCATTTTGTTCAAAAATGAACAAGAGCAAATGGACTTAAATAAAATAAAACTAATCTGTGCTTTTGGCTAGAGACTCTGCACAAATCCTAGTCCAAACAGTATTGAGTAAGTTCAACTCATTATAACAGGAACTGATTATACACAGCAGAAAAAAAGAACTTTAAAATAAATTGTTCCTTCAATTTGCTTTGACTGTTCACCAGCTTTTGCTAGGGATGTAGGTTTTTAATCAGTTTAGACAGATACCTGATGGATGTTATCAATGCTAGTTGAACACCAAGTGCTTGGTTTTGGCTTTGCTGTTCATTTCTCTTGCCCAAACACACAACCAAGAGCCCGAGTGCTGAGCTAAGGCCACCTTCCCCCTGCACTGCCAGCAGCTCAGGGAAGGGTCACAAACCAAACACAGCCCTGCACCAAGAGCCCACATCACCAGAGCAGAATAACTGCAGCCCTCAGCACAGCCTCACAGGAATCACTGTGGGACTGGGAGAGACCTGTCAATGGGGAGCACACCAAAAAATGCAAATCCATCTTCCAGGCCAGGCTGGAAGCAGCTCCCAGGCTACCCAAGGCCGTGCTCTGGGCTCTGTTTCTACCAAAGAGGCAGCTGGGTATCTGAGGAGACACTGCTCCTGTTGAGTAACCCTTGGGTCACTCATTGCATGTGCTGTGCTCAGAACAGAGCTGGTTGCACAGATCAGCCCTTAACTGAAAATCAATACCTTCCTCATAGAGGCTAAGACTGGTGGAAAGCAATCCCCACATGAAGGGCAGGTTTAAGGTGGGTTCATCCATCCCAGTGTGCAGGGCAGCAGGTATGGACTGTGACTGACTCGAGCGTTTCACACCTCAGGTTTCTCTGTGTGTTTCTCTGGCATCTTCACTCCCTTGCTGCTCAAAACACTGGAGCCAGAGCTGCACAGGACACCCCAGTACAGACCTTCTGCCTTAGACCAGAGGAGAACCTGCTGCTTGTCTGTAAGCAGCCATCCCTCAAACCTGACAAAGGTTTCCAGCCCCTTCCCTGCAGGCTGGGCTCCTTCCAGGGGGAATGCCTTGAACAACAAGTGGGCTGTTTTCTCTCTCCCACCCCTGGGACAAACTGTCAGAGGGCTGCCAGCCCCTTCCCTCTGCAGGATCCCCTGGTGGGCAGTGCCAGGGCCCACGGGGAGCTCATCTAGACCATGGAAATGTCCTGGGACACGGGGACAGGGAAGCCAGGGTCCCCCCAGCCCTGCCCAGCCTTCCTCACTGACCTTGGGCACTGCTCACCTCCTCACTTTAAGATGGGGATAATACATATATCACAGGTTTGTCCTGGCCTTAACTAATCCATCTGTTCAAAGCCCTTTGAGAGCTTTGCTTGATGAGCACAGACATTATAATACTTATCTGTTCCCAATACATTCACGGGGAGTTTTACCCTCCACAGAAGCAGGACTGGGGCTGCTGGTGTTATTGGGGACCTAGGAAATAAATCTGCTTGGGAATCTGGTGCCTGGGGAGGGGCCAGGCACCAAGGCACAGTGCTTACCTCAGCCCTCTTCCAGGCTGTCCCTACACAAAAGGGTGGAATTTCTCATTAGAAATCACAACAAGACCTCACCAAGGCATTCTTGCAAACATGTTCAGCAGGTGCCAGGCTGTGTAGGAGACAGGAGAGGCCAAAAGAGAAGCGAGGACAGTGGGGAGAAAGCAGAGAGCAGGCCAGCTCAGGGGGAAGCTCTCTGCAAGGTTTATGGTTGGTGGACTGAGGAACTGGGAATGCCAGGAGGGAAACACGAGGCTGCTGCCCCAGGGACTGAACTCAGGGCTAGGTCAGCCTGAGGATGGAGAGTGCCAGGGCTGGGCCAGCTTGGGCAGTGGGTGTGTGCAGGGAGCTGCCCCCAGCCCCTGAGTGCCTGGCTGAGCAGCGTGGAGCCCATTCTGCCCTGCCCAGAGCTCTGCCCCAGCAGGGCAGCTCAGCCTGGGGCAGCCCTGGGAAAGCAGCCCAGCCAGGAGGGAGCTGAGCCTCTGGCTGGTCTAGGAGCCAAAGCACACACCTCCCAGCACATCTGATCCTCGTGTGCCTCAGCACCACTATATGGGTGCTGAGCTTCTTGAGAGAAGGCTGATGTTAAAGCCTTGCTCAAATCCAGTTGTGCTTCTGCTGCTGCCAGGCCTCTCCACAGAGTAAATACAGAGACTGTGTTTACTGTAAGGACTAAGTGATCAGCTGTGAACTCTCTTTGACATAAATATTTTGCCATTAGCAATGACAAACAGCAACGCTCTTGTTGTAAAAGTAACATTGGGTTATTCCTCTCCATGGGGGCATTCACATAATGAGAAATCAGAAGGAAATTGTGATTGGACAAATGGGTAAAGGGAAGACTGTGACAGCAAGGATATTTATCCACTGTGCAAGAAGAGTTGAGAGAAGAATGGATTTTTCCACGGAGCTCTGGAGTGCCTCTGCAGAGGCAGCCCTGGACACTGTGCTGGTCAGGGCAGGGCTGGCCCCGTGCAGCTTCACTCAAAGCCACCCCTGCACACTGAGCACGTTACACCACACCAGCAGCTCCAGGGGGGTGGGCCCTGCACTTTCTTCTGAATCCCATTATTACTAAACCTCTGCAGTTACAGCTGAACAAAACAGGAATTTTCCATTGTTGCAACATTTTCTACTTTTTGAGTGGTGATGTTGGCGCCTCAAACCCTGTCTGCTCTCAGGCTGAACAGGATGGGAGAACACTGAGCAGCAAGAGGAATTAATTTCTCTGAGATTTTTTCCAAAGGTACAAATGAGAGCTGGTGCTTTAAAAATAGCATCAGCTATACTTCTATAGCACACGTCCTCCAAGGAATTCAGCCCAAGCACGTAAGCTTTCACTTCCCTCCAGAGGCAGGCAGGCTCTCGTGGATGTGGATGCTCAGGCAGGACCACAAACCCACTCCAGGCTCCCCTAGCAGGGAGTTACAGAGAAGTTAAAACTGCAGCAGCGTGCCAACATACACATGTTCATGCACACTGGTACTCCACGGGCTGGATGGCAAGTGCCTCAAACAAAATACAAGGTCCAGCAATTAACTCTCCTTTGACAGAATTCTCTAGAGACCACAGAGCTGCAGGCTTGGATGGGAAACAGCTGAACCCAAACCATCCCAAACCACAAGGAGAGCCAGGCAACTGCCTGCCTGGAGCCATGGGCTGAAACAAGAGCTCTGGGGAGAGCATCCCCTCTGAGAGGCGAGGATCCCACCTGGAGAGCTCAGCACAAGCTTACCCTGGGCAGATGCACCCTGTCCCAGCAGGTCTCTTCAGAGCCAGGACAGAATCACAGGACACAGCTGCCAAGCTGGCAGCTCTGCTGGGGTGTGGCTGGGGGTCTTCTCCCCCAGCTGGGGATTCGTGGGGCTATCCTGGAGAGGAGTTCTGGGAACTGGGAGCACAGCAAGCACTGGGGGCAGGCCCACCAGTGAGACAGACACAGAGGACATTGCAGGGAGCTAAACATAGGAATTAGGGCTCCCCAGACAAAAGATTTAAGTCCACTGGAAGGACAAGACCCAGAAAGCAGCTGCAGGATGAAAAGAGATTGATCCAGAACAGAAATCACTCGTGTGTCCACAGGACAGGGCTGTGCTAGAAGCCCAGGGATAAGCTACAGACCAAAGTGGCGAATCCCTGAACCCAGGGGACAGGCTTTGGAATGAGACTCTGCTTTTGAGGATCTCTGAAGATAGGAGTTCATTTTGGATGAAGGGAAAAAGTCTCCTATATATAGCAAAAAAGCCAAGGCAGTAACTGCATCACACTAAAAAAAGTTACAGATGGAGGCAAAATATGGGCAGTCTGCCTTTAATAGTCAAAGTCAGCATCTGCTCTGAGATGGGACCTTTGGAGACAGACAGGACACGGCTAAGATGCGACCCCTGCGATTCAGGAGAGGGGTTTCCTCTGCCAAATGCTAAATTCAGGCAGGTTTAGAGATGAATGAAAACTGCACACCATAAGGGAGGGCCAGGAATAGAAAGCCCATGTGGGGGAAGAACGCTCTAGATGTAGCAAATGCATCTCCAAGAGGCTTTTATCATTCTTATTTTGTCACTACTATCAACAATAATAAGAAAAGAGCTTACAGAGCATCCTCCCCAGTCCCTAAGCAATGCATCCAGAGATTAGCAGCAGAGAGCAGTGGGCAGCAGAGAAAAGCTGTTCAAGGAATGTAGAGGCATGCATAATGAGATTACCGAATTGGAGTTGCATGTTTTCAAGGATAAATGTGATATTATTGCACTGGCAAAGGCATAGCAGGAGCAGGGGAAAAGATGAGAAATAGCCTGTCAGAAGGGAGGGATCACTGCAGCTGAGCTCCCAACAGGACAGGGACAAGTGGGAAGTGGAGGCAGCGAGGAGGAAAGGAAGTGCACATCCTACTTGACATGCAGATATGCAGAGAAGCTTTTTGCAAAGTGGGTGATGTCATCGTGTTTTTCTCAGCCTTCAGGACAGCAAGAGAAAAATAGATGAAACCAGCACATGCAGAGGAGTCTGTAAGACGAGCAGACTTCCCCCCCACACCCCATGCAACACTAATTGCTCAAATATTGATCGGGAAATCATTTGTAAGGACTAAAGGAGGAAAAGAAATGCTTTCCTCTTAAGAAGCAAAAAGGGCAATGTTCTTGCAGAGCTGCTGGGAAGGCCCAGGTGATCAGAGAATTTCCAGGACCATAGGTGTTAATCTGAGATGTTGAGTTGGGCTAATTTGTTATTTGTTTGTACTGGAGAGCTCGAACAACTGCAGTCTTTTATTTTTCAGGACAGCACATGAAGCCTGGCTGGAATTACAGCTAGGCTGGTTCTCCCAAGGGCCAGGCAGGTGAGTGACCCATGGATCCCAGCTAGCCTTGGTTAGTGGAAAGCAGCAGCTTCAGAGGGGACTTTGGCAAGCCAGGACTGGTATCTGGGCTGAGGGGGACAGGAACCAGCTGCCCAAGCTCAGCCTTGGCAGGGAAGGAGCAATTAGGATTAAAAGCCCAAACCAGAACACTGGAGCTGTGCTAACCACTACTGCCCTGGCATGGACACTGCGCCCGAGGAAAAGCAGCAGCTCTGCCTGGCTTCTGGAGAGCCTTTCTTTCCTGATGAAAGGAAAACTGCCGTGCAACAAAGTGTGAGAGCTACTCCAGAAAATATCTGCACCTCGTCAGCTTCTAGAGTAAACCATGACAGAAGCGAGCACCAGAGTCCTCTGTGGTTAAAAATGGATGTTGTGAGTACACCAAAGCACACGAAGAATACTATTTAAAAAACAAAGCCAAGAATCAACCACCAAACTATTAAGATAGACTGGGAGAATGATAAAAATAAGCATGAACATGCAAAAACAGTGATTGCAGGAAGAGGAGAAAGCATCCACAAAGCCTGCAGTGAACGTTTCTCAGGGAAAATAACCACAGGAAATGGGAGAATCAGATCCTCCAAAATATATGCTAAGGTTAGGAGGAGATGAACACAGTTTTATTTAATAACTGCCTGGTACTTTTTTTCATTTGACAGAGGCAAGTCCCTCGAGTGCTGCATTCTGTGCACAGGGTTTCCCCCGGGCAGGAGAGTGCAGGGCAGCCCTGAGCATCCCCAGGCACGGGGTGAGCTGAAACCAGCCTGGGCACTGGGAGCCTGCCTGCCCCGGAGCCGTGCTGGGGCTCTGACCCTCCCAGGGGGACAGAGGGACAGGCTGTGCCCCAGGGACAGCAGCACTGTCCCCTCTGCTGCTGCTGAGGGGGGACAGCAGGGGCACAGCGGCCCCAGCGCCTCCTCTGCAAACCTGGGGCCTCTCAAGGAGTGGGAAATGGAAAATCCAGGAGGGCTCTCTCCAGTCACTACAGGGAGAAGCCTCGCACACAAATGAGACCCTGCTGGCCACGACGGTTGGTTCAAAAACCAGACAGAGTAATCAGAAGATACAGGTAAATCTCCAGGGGATAAGAAAGCAACAAAAACTAAGGTCTGGGGGATACTTCCACTCTTATTTGAATACTATTTTACAACCTGGGCATGCCACATATTGTCCCATTTAAATAAATAATAAAAGTAAAATCCATAAAAACGAAAACTAACAAAAAGCATCCAAGGATAAAAAAAAGGCAAATCCCTGAAAACAAAGCAAATAAAAATCAACTCTGTCTGTTGAACTGATCCCAGTATAACCCATGAGTAAATTGGCATGGAGGGATGAGGTGAAGTGCTGTGCAGAAAATGTTAAAATACAGGCAATGCTGACAGCCAAAACCCTGGTTTGGCTTGGGGGGAACCTGCACCTGTACCCATTTTCTGGACTTCTTAAAGAGAACATGAGGGTATCTTGTATCTGCTGCATGAAAACCCTTTGCACTGAGTAGAACAAGTCTGAAGAGAAATAATAAACAAGAGTAGTTCAGATTTCCCCAGCAGCAGTTTTGGGACCTTGCGTGACATTACAGCTCACAACAGTTTACTTTGTTCCCTTTCCACAGGAACAGTTTGAGCTCACAGCCCTGGCAAAGCAGGAGTCTGGCTTCAGGAGAGGTGACAGAAGCTCCTGGGGCCCGTGGCCTCTGCAGGAGTGCTGCACTGAGCAGCCAGCGGGGAAAGCTGGCCAGGAGCCGCCAGGCAGGGGCTCAGACCCAGCACAGTCCCTGCGAGGCAGCCTGGGCACAGCTGCACCGCTCAGATAACGGGCCAGCCTGCCAAGTGCCTCTGCCCCGTCCTTCCTCCAAGGGTGAGTCCAACCTGTTCAATACTGCATTGAATGCTCGGGCAGGTGATCAAAGCTAAGGGCATACCCTGGCACGAGGGAAAGGCAATCCACCAGCAGGGAGCAAATCGGATAAAGAACAGGCTTAGCAGAACTGCTGTCCCTGCCTGCTAAGCTAATTGTTCACCAGGCCTGTTTGCCCTGCTAACACATGAAATGAGTGGGAATCTGTGTTTGGGAACTGCTGGAATAGTTGGGATTTGAGAACACACAGCATCACTTTCATTGCAGTAATGAAGGCACAGAATGGCAGCTTTAAATGCTAAGGGTAATGATGCATTACCATTCCCTCTCAATTAATCCAGAGCTGCAATGCCGGGTGCACTTACTCCGAGAATTTTCTCAGAAAATGAAGCTAGAGTATTTCATTTATAAATCACAAAAGACACTTATTTGGCAAGAATGACCCTTGCTCATATACCATAAATCATGAACATCAACAGTCTCTAATGGATTTTGAGTCAGTGCCACAGACAGCAAAGCCTGGGGCCTGTGTTTCAGGATTCCAGGACTGTGCCAAAGGAGCCTTATAAATTATTAATGTGTTCATCACGGTGTCATCTGTGCCACTGGAGAGATAGAGGCACTCTGGGGCTCTGTTTGACATTAAAAAAGTGATAATGGGTTCAGCAGGCAGACCATGCCTCCCCTTCCCATGCCAGGCTGAGCCAACCCACACCTCATGAAATCCCTTCCCAAAAGTTTCATACATGCTCTTGGTTCATGATGTGCAGCATTTGAGAAGAGAAAAAAAGAGGTAAAGAAGTCTGTTTTCACGAGTAGCCCATCCCAGCCAGACTTCTAAGGGATGGAGCCGAGGTCTGCAGGTGTTTGTACAGAGAGATGCATTAATGAGGTAGCCAGGGCTTCTTGTGGCTTCTCTGCCATACAGTGAGGACGTGGGTATATAGAAAATTCAAGTTTTGGTCCCTACTGCTC
This sequence comes from Passer domesticus, assembly GCF_036417665.1. Taxonomy (NCBI): domain Eukaryota; kingdom Metazoa; phylum Chordata; class Aves; order Passeriformes; family Passeridae; genus Passer; species Passer domesticus. The sequence continues at coordinate 14,871,040 of NC_087489.1, read as the reverse complement.
AGTCTCTCATGCTTTTCAGTTATTCATCCCACAGTTTTCAACCTCTCCCCCTTCACTTTTGTCCCCATGGTTACTGAATCACTGTGTTCGCAGAGATTTTCCTCACTAAAGAAAATGTGACTAACATGAGGTAGCTAAATTATCAGAGCCAACTCTGACACTGGTTTCTCCCAACATGGATCTTATCTTCAAAATGCCTTCAAGTAGATCTGTCCACTGGAACCAGCTTCAGAGTAAGCAGCACTTCAGCTATTGACAGAGCTGCATCACTTGCATATGCAAGACTTAAAAAAGGCTGGAATCCGGTAAAGGATGGAATTCAAACAGCAGCTTCAGCAGACACGCAGCCTAGGAGTGCGTGATGCAAATAACTAGGAGAAACATTTCACTACAAAAAAGAATTCAATTAAGCCCTGGAATGGAAGGCATGATTTCCTCACTGCACTTGGGTCTAGGAGCTCAAGCAGAAGTGGCTTCTTGAAAGCCAATTTGGTTAAGCAGCAGAAGACTCACACGTTCTAGGCCCAAATAAATCTCTGTTACAAACTGCATCAACACAGTGGGTAACGAGTCTAAAATGTCCAGCCAGAGCAATCTTTGCACGCTGAGCCACTGCTCAGCTTCTCCCACACTGAGCAGCCCGGGCTGCCCCAGGGACGCTCAAACCACATCCCTTCCAAACTACCAAAAAACACCCAAAAACCATTGAAATTCATTCGTATATGAGAGGCCTTCCTCCCCTTTGCTCACAGCATCCATCCAGCCACAAGTGCCCAGACTCTAAAGCAAGGGCAGCACCTCGGGTAAGCATCACCAGGCACGAGCCAGTGGACGACAGAGGCGTGGAACGCTTACCTTGGCCGCTACGGAGGAGTTGGGCTTCTCCAGGAGGTCCCAGAGCTTTTTCCTTTTCTCAGCACAGCAAGTGTTATCGAATTCCTCCCCTTCCCTTTCCCTCAGGGTCTCTGCTTCTCTCTTCAGCTCCTCATTCATCTGCTCTTTCTTCTGGTGGTAGCGGGCCTGGCAGCAGGACTCCAGGTAGATCTCGTCCACCCCCCAGTAGTCCAGCTCCTGGCTGAAGGACAAGGCGCACATCTCCTCCATCATGTGCAGCTTGCCGGTGCGATAGAAGTTCAAGATAGAGGTGAATGCCCCGGGATGCCTGTCGAAGAAGTACTCGTTCTCCTCCAGGTTGTAGTCGTCGCAGATCTCCATGAGGGAGTCGTGCGTGTTGCAGTCTCTGAGCTTACCCAGCCTGGTCCGCGGCAACCTGTCCAAGGTCCGCCAGAGAACCTCGTGGGCCAGCCCCCCCACGTTGAGCTTGACCCTTCGGGAGCAGGCCTTGCTCCTGACGATCTCGGTGGGGTCCGGAGGCAAAGAGGTAGTAGAGCGAGATCCATGCTTATTCATGCCCAGCGGCATCGCGGGTCCCCGTCGGGCTGGCCGCGGCGCGGAGCGGCGCGGGGCAGGGCGCGGGGCCGGCTCTGCTCACCTCTCGCTGCCCTCCATGGCCCGGAGCTGCAAGAGAGGCCGCGCGTGGGTCCCCGCCCGCCGCCCCCGCCAGCCCGCGGGGGGGCGGCGGCGCTGTCCGCCCGCCGGTGCTGAACCGAGCCCGGCCCCGAGCGCGGCCCCGAGCGCGGCCCCGAGCCCGGCCCGCTCCACGTGCGGCCGCTGCCGCCGAGCTCCCCCGGGCGGCGGCCGGGGGTCCCCCCGCCCCGGCCCGGCAGGGCTGCGGGGCTCGGGCACGGCGCCGAGAGCCTCTCCGGTGCCGGGTCGGGCGCGGGGCTGCCCCGGGCAGCGCTCGGCGATGCGCCCCGGGAGGCGCCGGCCCCGGGCTCCCATCGCGGAGCGCCCGGCCCCGCGGGTCCCCCGGGCCAGCCCAGCGGCCCCAGGGTACCCCCGCCCTGCCCGGCCGCGCAGGCTGCGGAGGCTTCCAGTAACTCCAGCCTGGGAGATTTCCCGGGGAAAGGGCTGGGGCAGGGAAAAGGGAGGATTTACAGCTCTGCCTCTCTGGGCTGCCCAGGGACGCCCCCCGAGCCCCCCGCACCGGCCTCTGCATAACCGGGAAAGCAACGAAAAGAGGAATAAGAAAAATGCCCGAGCCTGCCTCCGGGAGCCGGGCGGCTCCTGAGAGCCCCGAGCACTGTTGCTTACACAAGATGGCACGGAGAGAAACCCGGCGCGGAGAGCCGCGGCTCCCCCGCGCGCAGCCGGCACGGCTCGGGGCTCGGCCGGCCCGCTCCCCCGGCCCCGCAGCCGGAGCCCCGCGGCTGCCGCGGCCCGGCCCGAGCCCAGCCCTCACCTACCTGCTCCTGCGGGCTCCCGGCGAGGCGGCGCGGGGCCGAGGGCGGCTACATGCTGCGGCGGGGCGGGCGGCAGGGGCGGCCCCGCTCGCATCCCCCCCGGGCAGCCGGAGGCGCAGGATGGCGGCGGCGCTCCCGGCTGCCCGCGGCGCCCAGGGGGAGGGGAAGCCGAGCGAGACGGATCGGCTCCGTCGGCAGGAAGCTTCCCAAGGCCTTCCCTGGGCTGCGGCTGCTCACTGCCAGGCGCGGCCGGCGCCCGGCGCGGGGCCCGGGCCGGCACCCAGGGCCGCTCCGGCGCTGCCCGCCGCTGCCGCGGCCCGCGGATCAACAAGTGCAGCCCGCGGCTCCGGAGGGGTCGGGGCCGGGGCCGGGCAGCTCCACCGTGAGCCGGAGCCCAGCATTGCAGCTCCGCCCGGGCCCTCCGTGCCGTGCCGGCAGCAAGGCGAGGAGCCGAGCGCGCCCGGCGGCCCCTGCCAGGCGGTGCCGAGCCGAGCTGGGCCGGGCCGGGCCGGGCCGGAGCAGCGGGGCTCGCGGGCGGCTCATCGCCCCGGCTGTGGGGCGAGCCCGGCCCGCGCCCCCGGCCCGGCCGCCCCTCGCCGGAGCGGCGAGCCCGCGATGGATATTTGCAGAAACAGAAAGGAGGAATGGCAGGGGATCGCTGCTGCCGATTAGGACTATAAATATAACGGAAAGCAGCGTTTACTAACCTGAAAACACAGCAGAAATAGACAGAACGTCGACTTTCCAGGCAACAGCGCGGCAATCGAAGTATTCCTCTGGCAGGCTGTCCCTCTTGTCTCCTTCCTTCACTCCCACCAGGGGAAATGGCCCTCAGCAGCAGCCTGGAGCTCCATTAGTACAAATTAGTGTCGCTTAATGCAGTTCACCTGTTTGGACTGTGCACGAGGCGTACACCGCTCTGCCCTTCTCTTGCCTTGATTGCTCAGGGCTCCTGGACTCTGGTGACAGTTCCTGAAATTGGAGCCCGGTGTCTGATTCTATGTAATTAACTAGGGAAAGTGACCCCCAGTGCTGCTTTCCCCATTGTCTATGCTTCCCTCGCCCGTGCCTGGCTCCTGATGCCCAGTGTTCTCAGTGCCAGTGCTAGACTGTTACATTTGGTGTTTGAATGCCTGCATCTTCCCGAGAGGTCGTTTTCTGAAATCCCAAACAGTGCTTTTGTCCGGTACTCCACACAACTGTATATCAGCTGTATGTTTAGGAATTTCTTACAAGGAGTTGGTCACTACCTTCCTTATGGAGAAGGGGAAATTAAGAAATAGAAAAGCAAGATCTCCCAGAAAGGGGTGGAAGTAATAATTGGGAATAAAACCTGTTGACCAGCTTAATCCCAGCCCAGGGCCCCTGCAGTGAAGTAGCTCCTCCTACCCCATGAATACTTCCAATACAGGACAGACATCAGGGCAATATTGAGAGCACTTAAACTGTCCTGTTGCTGTATCATCATTCCACCTCCACACCCGATTTTACTTCCCTTACAACAGAGACAAAACCCCTGATCAGGGCTAGGAAGCTCAGTGTGGTAGTGATTATAAAATGCTTTGAAAGTTCCAGCAGGCAGGTGCCACAGGAGAGCAGAGGTTTGTCAGCACTGACCTCCTGGGCACATTATCTCCCCTCGTGATGCTGGGAGGGGAAATGACAAGCAGCCTAATGCGGGGAGATGCGTCAGATTCACCACTTAAACCACTGGGGGAGAGGCACCTTGGCTTTCTTAGCAGGGCATTTGTCCCTTCCTGCACCACACGGGCTCCCCTGCCACTGCCACGCACGTGTTGTGCCCCAGGCTGGAGCAGCAGCCCTGGAAGGGGGCACGAGCAGGGGCGGCACAGGCTCTCCAGTGCCAGCAGCTCCCCTTCCACTGCTGCTCTGGCCAGCGCTGCAAACGGCACTGGGGAAGCTGGGAGGGGAGCCCTGCCCCGGGCAGTCCCTCCAGCTGGCTCTGCCTGGGGTGATCCACGAGTCTGGGGAGAGGAGAGGATGTTTCCACCCCCAGGACATCTGTTCCCTGCAGCATTTCTTGTCCCACACGAAGAGTTTGTCAGCGAGGGGCAGTGCAGGCCTGAAGATGCAGAAATGTGCATCCAGCTCGCTCTTCTCCAAGGTTATTTCACCCACTCTTGGTTTGGATACACATTTCAATTGATATTTTTGTACTCTGAGCTTTGCAAACTTAATTTATGGTTTGTTATTTCCCCAGCCTGTGGAGCCAGCCAAATGTTTGGATGCAGTTTGTGCAAACCCTGTTTCTCTCCGGGTATTACAGCGTTATTGACAAGGAAACACCTTGAACCCCCAGTACCTCAGGGGAAATATGCAGAGCACAGCAAAGATATGTTCTCCTGGGCCTGCATTCAGTGGCACAGGCATATCTGGATTTCACTGCCAGGCAGAGCAGGTCTGTAAGGCAGTGTTTGTTGAGCTGCATCATGAAAGGGAAATAGGCTGAGCCTAAATGTGGAAGTAAATATCCCTCTGCTGATCTGCAGTGACTCCTCTGCCTGCATAAGGAAAGCATCGCGTCTTCCCAAACACCTGCACCATGGGACAGTCTGGCATCTTCCTGTGCATCCTGTGGGCAAGAGGGAAGGCTGGTTTGCTTCATTTTCCTGCTGGCAGGAAAGCAAAGGGCTGTGAGAAAAGGGAGGCTCCTGGCCCTCTGCAATCCTGGGCCCAGCCCGTCACAGCGCTGGCTGTGGGTCACAGGGTCCCCACAGAGAGGGGAGCAGCAGCTTTGGTGGCCCCCGAGTTTTGGCTGGCTCCCCATTGCTGAGTTTCACATTCTGAAACGAGCCCTAAGAGGTAACACTAACCCATGTTGTTCTTGCAGCCCAAGGGCCTTGTGCCTGTTCTAGGGAGTGGGAAAGGCAATCACGCACAATAAACTGCCTCTGTTGCAGAGTGTTTCCTATTATGTCCCTTTAAGACTTCCCTCAGTTTCCAGGGATTTTCTTTCCAGACTGGAAACACTTTAGGTACAACGGAGATTTTCTTTTACAGCCCAAAATTCTTTCCCTTAAATGGGAAAAAAATTATCAGGTTCCTTGGCAGAGATCCATAACAAGTGTTGAAAAGTGCAAAAAGAACTGAGATAGATAGTGCTTGTGCTACTGAGAGCCCAGGAGCCTGGAAATGCTGGAATACCGGGGGGAAATACTGGAAGCAGACAGCAAAACACGATCCAGAAATGAACCTTAAAGAAAGATAAAGAGTTGAAGTTTTCAGCTTGTCTAAACTTTTTGGATGCATTTTGAAGTCCCAGGGGTGGCCCAAACCCCCTCGTTCTGCTGGCTTCCCTCCCTGCTGCCCCGAGGAGGGGCTGGCAGAGCTGAGCCCTGCTCACCTGGCAGCGCTCCGGAGGAGGGCAGGAGACACACCTGAGCACATTGGTTATCAGGGAATTCTGGTTCAGGCTCCCACAGAGCCCTCGGGGCCGACCCCATGGCACCAGCTCTCTGCCCTCCTCGGGATGTGCATTTCCTCCTCCCGTGCGTCTGTTCAGTCTCTGGCTGAGCTCACTGACCACAGGCTCTGGCCCCTGGCTCCTCGTCCAGGGACGGCTCTGTCACACCTGCCTCTCCTCTTTCCTGGATGAGGATGACTCTGGGGGCACGGGGAGCCATGGAAGCACCAGCCCATCCCCTAAGGTGTGTGAAACATCACCCCTGGCTGTGTCTGTCTTGTTCACAGCAGGTTTGAGACCAAATACAATTGCTTTGGGAAGGAAAAATACAGATTTCTGAAAAATACAGATTGGAAAGGAAAAAACCATATTCCTGCTGCTTGAGGAATGGAAAGCCCCCAGTGAGTTGATGTGCCCCTGTCACCCATCTGCTTGGGAACTTGCAAAAGGACCTGAGGAATGTTCTCCTACCTATCAACAATGCCTGGGAGAGCCAGGGTCCAGGACATGGGGCAGCAGCATTCCCAGGAATTCATAGGCAGGAGACTCTCACAGTCTTCACAGCAGGGCAAGGGGAGTCAGGTCCCCTCCCAAAGGGCTTCCACCTGAACCTGGGAGCAGAGCTCCCTGAGGTGGGGAGGTGGCAATAAAGGAGCTGTGACCTGAACATGTTCCTGCTAGGATTGACTCCTGTCCCACCCCCTGATTTCCACCCCTGACCCATGGTCTGCCCAGCTGCTCTTGTACAAACACAGGCTGAGGGCTCAGCAAAGCAAAGCAAACACTGAACTCGGCCACAGACAAAATCTGCTTCGTGGTCTAAGGCTGGAAAAATGCCATCAGCTGAATGTCCTGGAGCGCAGAGAGTTTCCTGAGGATAATGAGAACAAGAATTGCTCTGCCCTTGCATATGAGGATCCTAAAAGTGGATATGCAGTCAGAGAGCAGTCTCACATGGGTCCTGGGAAGAAAGTACCATAACATTCCCTTTCAGCCTGAGAGATGGGCACCATGGATGGGGGATGAATGAGCAGCTAAGTGTACTTTAAATCTGAGGAGATGTCCATTAGTGATTGCTACCAAGACTGTTTGCCTTGACCCTGTTACCACTGACAGAGGCTGTTGCCACCAGTGGGAGAAGCTTTTATGAGAACTGCACATGGGGGTGAGAATCAAGCTGGTGGGAGTTTCCTACAGGTTAAGCTTTTTATGGCTCATCTTTTATGGGAAACTGGTAGAAAATAGGCAGGCCTTGAAAAAAGTTTCAGGCCTTTCAGAAAAAAGCAGCCCCTTTTATCTGGGCCAGCTCTCCCTTCTCACAGCCTTTATGTTCTGTCCCTCCAGTACCTGAAGTAACACCAATGCAAATATTCCCCACAACTGTCATAATAGAGATTTTTATTTTAAGAGAGTTGTCAGGTACCTAACAACAATACAAAGATTCCTCAGGATTATAATAATTGTGATTTTTATTTTAGAAGAGTTATCAGCTATCTACCTTTGTCTTTTTCTGTTCATTAAATATTAACAACAATTAACAACAGCCAACGTAATGCAAAATTTAAAAGTGCCTCAATTCAAGCTGTTAAGCCCCATTAAATCAGGAAATCCAGCAAACTCCCAAACTTGACAATAACCATCATGTTTGAAAAGCAAGACCCATTTCAGTATTTCACAGCTGTTCTGCAAAATACTTTGATGGCCTTTCAAGTTCAAGCGTAGGCTGCATTTCCAGCTGAGCTGCAGCTCCTGTGGGTCCCAGAAGGAGGCAGAGCCCGGACCGAGGAGGCAGTGAGGCTGTGCCCCACCCCTGTGCCCCCGGGCATCCCAGAGCCCGGAGCTGCGACACCTCTGCTGCCTGTCAGCTCCCTCCGACCCCTGTCCTGCTCTGCTCGGGGGCCACAGCTGCAGTGGGGATCTCTGCCCCCCTGACACCCCCTGGCCCTGCCTGTGGGAGCACACCTGGACACGTTCTCCCCCGTTTTCTTCAACTCCCTCACCCTGTCTGTGTTTTCTGGCTCGTTCACACAGGTCAGCCACAGTCTTGCACAAAACCCAGAGGGCTGAAGAACCCCCAGCCCTCCCTGGCTCTCCTCCTCACAGCTGCTCTTCAGTCTCTTCTTCCCTTGCACACAAAGAGTGCAGGTGGTTCTCCACCAAAATCAGTGAGGAGGGTCATTAAATACCTCTGCTCAGCAGCACATCCAAGCCTCCTCCTCAGGTCAGCGTGTGTGGGTGCTCCCTGCCTGCCCACCCTGCCCACCCCTTGCACTGGGGGAGGGCTGGGCAGAGGGGGCCATGAGCAATCAGCTCTTCTGATCAGCAGACAGCACGAGTTCCATCCCAGGAGATCTCAGGCTCCATAAAGCAGCTACGATTTCTTCCTCGCCTGAAGCTGTTGGTCCTGCAGGGGTGTTTTTCAACTTCCTGCAGTAAAAGTCCTGATAAGATGTGAATTGACTTTTGGGGTGCTACACGCGGCTGCACAAGCCATTCCCACTTCCAGAGGGGAGGAGGAAGGGAGCTGGATGGCAGCAGTGAGGAGGCTGAGCGAGTCTCAGGGGCTGAACTTCGGGGAGTGTGCCACCTCTGGGACTGAATGCCCATGGTCCCAGCAGCTGCTTTTGCATTTAAAGCAGCTAAAAGCCCCAGAACTCCTGCAGACAAGAGAATTCAATGAGGATGCATTGTAAAAAGTCAGACTCAACAATGCGAACAACAGGTCTCAGTATCTGTTCTTAAATCAGCTGTCTTTGTGGATTTCAATTTAGTAAACCAAAAATGAACAGTTCAATTTTGCAAAAAAAAAAAAAAATTGACTAAAACTAGAGTTTCCCTGTGGAAAAAGTTTAATTAGGATAGGAACAAGCACAAACAAGCAGCATTGTCTGGGGAGCCACCCAGGAACTTCCGTGGTTTGCTTTACAAGTCTTTGCAGTGCAATTTGAAACCAAACCTCCCAATCATTTGCTTGATCAGGAGAAATGTGATGCTCCAGCCCTAATATGGACTAAAGTACATTCAGGGGGTGACTTTGTAGATACAAACAAATCCTTCAGCCTGCTCACAGTCTCCAGGTTTGAAGGCAGTGTTCCTGGATCCTGAAGGAGCTCTCCAGAGAGCAGGAGGCTGTGTCAGCACCGAGCAGCTGGAGAGCTGCCCCAGAGGAGAGGAACCCTCCAGGCAGGGCACCTGTGCACCCCATAATCACAGCAGAGACCCAGCCCTCAGTGCCCCTGTGCCACTGGAACAAAGTCAATTGCAGCCCTCCGATTCTGACAGTGGTTTTCCCTTGAAACATCTCCAGGGTGAGTTCAGCTCCATCATGAGCCCATCCCCAGTGCCCAGCTCCACTGCAGAGCACACACAGCCCCTCAGACCCTCAGACACAGCCCCAAGGTCCCAAGGTACAAAACTGATACAAACAAGGGCGGGCTGGACTGCAACTTCTTCTACCAATTCATCCCCCAAGGCCCTGGTCAATGCATTGCCTGGGTTAAAAAGTAACAATTCTCAAGAAAGAGGTGGGAGATGACAGCCAGGTGATGGAAAGCAAGTCCTTGCTGTTTTACTCAATGCTCACTAGATATTGAACCCCGATGCCTTTTTTGGGCTGTGATATCCCAAAGTGGTGTCTTTCCTTCTCAAACCCCAAGATTTATGGCCTAATGTCTTTCACATCTGGTTCAGAAGAGGTCAACAGAAGGAAAACACCTCTGAGGGGATAAAGGAGTCAGAAGAGCTGCTCCTATTGCTGCTCTGGGGGCTCCTGCCTGACCTGCCCAGGGTGATCTGTATTCAGTTACCTGTACCTCTGCCAAAGCCAAAAACGCTCAGGTTGGAATTTTCCACCATTTTTTTGGTCTCTAGAAGGAATGAAAGACCATTTCAGGAACTTTAGCTACTTTCCGTGACTCAAGCAGGAGAAAATTACACAATATTAAGAGGGATAAGATGTTATTGGAGATGGTAAAGAATAAGGGTTTCATCTGACATTTGCAGGTTGCACTTCTCTGTAGATTAACAAGGGAGAGGAATTAGGATTTTATGGGAAACCTTAATTTTAGCATTTCATACCAAACAGCAGCTTTGTCTTGCAATCCAAGTATCCTTCTTACAAACTAAGAGAATTAAATTACTTCGGCTACACCACCATAATGAAACCAACAGAGTAGAGCCAGGATTCTGGGAGATCTCCTACTGTATTGCACCAATAAATAATTCCTGCAGTTTAGGGCTCCTCCTGATCCATGGTATAAAACCCAATTTTTAATTAAATAGATAAACAAGAACTTCTAAAAGCATCTACACAATTTGCTGGGCAATAAACATAAACATAACAGATGGTTTTGCAGTGAAATCATACACTAGAGATACCAAAGGCACACGGTAAATTTTCCATGTGATGACCTTTCTCTCAGGCTAAGGGACTTGGGCTGAAACTGGGACCATTCCTGGGCTGGATTTGGGACCATTCCTGGGCTGGATTTGGGACATCCCTGGGCTGGATTTGGGACATCCCTGGGCTGGATTAGGACATCCCTGGGCTGGAACTGGGACCATTCCTGGGCTGGATTTGGCACCATTCCTGGGCTGGATTAGGACATCCCTGAGCTGGAACTGGGACCATTCCTGGGCTGGATTTGGGACATTCCTGGGCTGGATCTGGGACCATTCCTGGGCTGGATTCGGGACCATCCCTGGGGGATTTAGGACATCCCTGGGCTGGATTTGCGACCTCGCTGGGCTGGATCTGGGACCATCTCTGTGCTGGATTAGGACATCCCTGGGATGGATTTGGGACATCCCTGGGCTGGATTAGGACATCCCTGGGCTGGCTTAGGACATCCCTGGCTGGCTTTGGGCCATCCCTGCCAGGAGAGCTGCCCTGTGCCCGGCTGCACCCGGTACCCTCCCACCCCACAGCACAGCTGCTCCAGCAGTTAAATGTTTTTCCTCCTCCAGGGGACGTCTCCTTTCATCCAGCCTCCCCGAGGATGTTCACCGGGCCAGAGCAGAATTTGGGCCCCACACACCAAAGCTGTGAATGGAGCAGAGCCCCCAGGTCGTGTCAGAGGGTCTCCTGAGCCCACACACCCCACACTGCTGCGGGGTGCCCCCATTTCCGACCTTTGGGGTTCCAGGGGGGGCAGCAAGGAGGGAGCAAAGCCCGCCTGCTCTGAGCTACAGAAGGAAGGACCGAGCGGGGCTCTGGGGTAAAACCGGCTCTATTTTTAAGGGCTGCACTGGGTTGTTATGGCAACAGGAATTCCAGCCACCACCGCGGGCTCCTCGACGCCTCCCTGCCATCCTCTGCAGAGCCCAACTTTGCATCACGCACAGCTTGGGCTGAAGGGGAGGGGGGAAATGTGCAACTCATCTTCTCACAGAGAGCCTTTCCCTCCGGGAGTGGAAACGAGCGAGAGTGGCTTTGATGACTGCCTGTGGATGCAGCACCAAAACCCAGCTCCAGCGGCAGGGAGGGCCAGCCCCTCTCAGCTCCAGGGAGCCCCGGCATGGCAAACCCAGCTGCTGTGTGCCAGGGGCAGCCCCGGGGCTGCTGTGTGCCTTGGGGGTGGGATGACCCTGCTCCCTCAGCTCAGGCCACTCCGGGCTCACACCGCAGCCACGCTGCCCCACTCCTTTGCCTGGCTGGTGCAAGTCTGCATTTCATCCACGCATCCATCTATGTACTTATATGGTCCTCATCTCCACCATGTCCAAATCTCAAGGGCTACCAGGACATTGTTTGCTTTTTTTTTTTGCAGCTATCATGCTGGAATTCATAAACAGAAAAGCTGTGTGTGAGACACATGCCCTGCTACCACCGCCTCGGCTGGACTCCTGCAGCCAAGTTTGGGCACTGCTCACCAAGGGAGTCAGGCCCCAGCTGGCGAGAGCCCAGAGGGCAGCAAAAGGAGTGACCAGAGACGTGGAGCACAGCCTCTGAGCGCAGGTGGAGGAAGATGGTCAACTCATGGAGACAGAAGGCAGAGCAGAGATGGGGTAACACTTTTCTGTTCATAAAAGTCCTCTGTAGAAGAGAGCCATGGTTTGTGTTCCTTGTCTGCTGGGAATTGGACAAAATATGGTAGGATGGGAGAATGAGGATGACTGTTGGGAAAAAAGGGTAAAGTCCTGGGGTAGTGTGCCCAAGGAGAATAGGGAGTGGAGACACCATTAGGGCTTTCAAGAAAAAGATCCTTAAGCACCTGTCAGGATGGTCTAGACGTATTGATCCTGGCTTGGTACAGGAGGATGGATTAGGGTGCACCTCCACCTCCCTTCCTGCCATGCTGTGATTGCTCTGTGATTGCCACTGCACACCCCTGGAGCAGTGGAGTCATCTTGGCTGCAGTGCCCAGAGTTAGGCTGGTGTTTCAGAAGGTACCTGAGGTTTGCAGTGTCCCCTGGGCCCACCTCGTGTCACACACTCAGCAGTTCTCAGCCTGGCCACGCCAGCCTGGGAGCTCAGTCTCAGCAGCAGCACTCAAGGGGTCTCTGCTCCACGTCTTCTCAGTGATCTCCTTTACCTTTAACCAGCAAATCCTGTTATTAATCTATTGACCCCCCTCTTAGAAATGGCAGCAATGCAACAGCAACTTCCTGCAGCCCATCAGTTCCTCGTTTCCAAAGCTGCTTCTGCTGGACAGTCCTGTCTGTTCTGGAATTAAAGCGCAGTAACACCAGCATGCCAGCCAGCCTCAGTGGGGAGCCTGCTAAGCAGCAGGGCAGCTGGAATCCCAACTGCTTTGAATGGCAAATATTTTTTAAAAAATTAAAAATTGATTATTGAAAAAAAGAGAAACAGAAGAGTTGTTGGTAACAAGAAGAGGCAGAAGAGGAGCCCCAGGCCAGAACCGCTGCACCATCCAGCTACAGCCACACACCAGCTTTGCAGCGTGTCCTCTGCTTCAGTCACCCCTTCCAGCTCACCTTGAACTGCTGCCACGGCTGAAGGAAACTCTGGAGAAACAGGAGAAGCCAGAAAAACACAAAGCCTATGTTACCCTAAAAATAAACACCCGAAAGGACCCGGAGCTGCTCAGAGGTGAGCACTGGAGTGAGCACAGGGGTCAGGGACAGCACCACCGTGGTGACAAAGGCACGGGGTGATGGAACCATCCTGGTTCACACGAGGCTCCAAGGCCTTCAAAGGGCTGTGGCAGAGCCTCTCAACAGCAAACCCACAGCCACTGCAATGCAAGACTGGGAGGAAAAGCAGCCAGCAATGGTGCAGCAAAGTATCAAATGGACCAGCTTGGGTATTTTTGTTCTTGGTAATAAATAAATAAATAAAATTGTGATGATTAAGTGGAAGCAAAATAGCCCTGTTATTGATACAAGTGCCTTTGCAGTACATTAAACCCAAGTAATTTAAAGACCAGAGAACTCCATATAAATAATTAATTATTTTTTGGTTAGCACAATGTCACTATAGCTGCCCAAATTTTCGAAGAGGGGTTGCTTTTTAATTAGAATATGGTCATTACAAATGCACGTGGGTCTTTAATCATTCATGTTGGAAACGAGCTGACTTGGTCATGCATCAGAGAGAATAAAGCAGCTCTTATCTCTCTCTAGATCACACCCAGCAAACCTCAGGGCTGCAAACAAGCGAGAAAGTCTGCCTTGTGATGGGAGTGTGTGTTCATCCCCTCTGCAGCCCTGGGGAGAAGCATTTGCTGAGGCCAAGCTCCGAGAATGAAGCGCTGGAGAGCCAGTGCCATGCAGACTCAGCTCCCAGCAGCAGTTCTCCCCAGCCAACAGGGATGTTACGAGGCTGGACAAGCAGAGTGCAGATATTGCAAAGGGTTCAATGTTTCCTTGCTAACAGCCCTGCCGGCAGCCGTGCTCTCCCTCGTTTCCCGGATCGCTGGCTCGGTGCAGTCCCAGCTGGTCCGTGGCTCTGCCCCGGGCAAGGCCGGTGCAGCGGGAGCCCAGCCCGAGCAGCAGGTACCGAGGCTGTCTCCCCGCTGCTCTGCTGCTCTGCCTTTTCAGATGGAGCTGTCCAGAGCCGCTTCCTTGTCCCCGCGTGAAGCCAGGACCAGGTGCGGACACGGAGTGCCTCTGCAGCCGGCTGGCAGCGGCTCGCCCCGGCACGGGCGCTGCGCTGGCACCCGCGGCGGGCACGCTCGGCTCCAGCCCGTGCCAGCAGTGCCACCTATTGCCACGCTGGGCTCTGCCCGGGAGCCAGCTCGGGGCACAAGGGAGCAGAGGGAAAAGGCTAATTCCCACCCGCAGCAGGGCGGCTTCCCCGCTAACCCGCAGCTGCTCCACTTTAAAAAAGCAGAGAACGTTTAAGAGATCTGTGTGTGTTCGACCACGCTGATGTCAAACCCCGTGACATCTGAGAGCCGAGCCCCCCAGCAGAGCCCGGGCTCCATCAAGTCCTTCTCCAAGCGCAGTCCCTCCAGCCCCGGCAGGAGGAAGCATTGCCCCGGGCCGGGGGGAGCAGCCAGGACAGCAGCGCTCAGTGAGCGCTCCCAGCCGCAGCCACAGCGGGCTCTGCAGCGCTGGGTGCACGCAGGAAAAGAGAGCAGAACCCCAAACCCCGCAACAGAGCAGCAGCCGAGCTGCAGAGGCAGGGGCTGCTGGGCAGTGCGGGCTCCGTGCTCCCCAGAGCACCCCGGCGCTGGCAGAGGGAGCTGGGGATGTGCAGCCTCCTCACCCTGCCCAGCGGCCCCGGGGACGCCACCAACAAAGAAAAACATTCCACTCCTTCACTCCACTTTAGCCAAACATTTCAGCAGCTCGTCTCTTCTCTCACACATTTTGCAATACTTTGTCATCATAAATTGCCTCTGGTTTATGTTAACTAAAACCCTCTCTTGTTCAGTATCTGGTTTGAAAAATGTTGGCAAGAAGCATGAGTTCAGAGCAGATTTATATCCACAGACCGTGTGGAGCACTGGGATGAGTTTCCCAGAACAGGAACCCAAGTTTACCAAATAAGAACATGAAAAACCCAAAGAACTCATTCACATGGTCCAGCTCCCACATGGCAGATCCACGAGGGCAGAGGGAATCCAACAGCACAAACCACAGGCAGACCTTGCTCGTGGATGTGGGAGACAAACATGGACTGCAGAGTCTCAGGAGGAGGGAGAGCTTGAAAGGTCTGCAGCATCAAGTCTGAAAATTCACCACATCCCAAACCACAGCTGGTGGGACACGGGAGATGCTCCCAGGGGAGCAGCTGCTGCCACTGCCTTGCACGGGGTTTGGGAGCAGGGATGAGTGACTTAAGCCTTCAAGACACGTTGGTTTTCTGAGACACATAACTCCCAACAAACTTCCCACTGTGGAAAAAACCTCTAAAGATAGAGTGGTGGGATATGCAGAAACACCTGTCTGCTTTTCCAAATGCCTTCCCAGCTTGTCCCAGCTGACATCCCAACCTCCTTCTGTGCAGTCCAATACCTGGCTTTTGGGCCACAGGCAGGGAAGGAAAATAGGGGAGCTCAAAATTGTTCAAGCTTAAAAAAAAAAAAAAAACCACAAAACCCAAAACCAAACAAACGAAAAAAAAAACCAAAAAAAAAAAAACCCAAAAAACCCCAAACCAACAAACCTACCTTTTTTCCTTTAAAACAAAGCTTTGACATTGTTTAAAAGAAGAAAAAGGTTGACAAATAATAACAGAGAAAAGGACTAAACAGAAGGTTAAAGTAGCACAAACATAAAACACAATCTCAGGACAGATCTGAGCTCTCTGCAGCTCAGAACTCTGCCTGGTTTGGTCAGGGAGCAAGAAAACTCGCAGCAGACCCAGACCGGCTGTGTGAAGGGGCAGTGAGAAGGGGGCTCTTTACTGGGCAGGAGAATTAAACAGCTGGAAACCAGTTACAATGGTTTCTTGGCAGAAGGTGACAGCTGTGAGAGCAGGGCCAGCTCAGCCAGGGGACTGAGCTCGTGTCACAGGGCTGCCCTCAGGGCCAAGGAAAAGCCCCCAGCTGCTTCCCCTGGGCACGGGGGGCTTCGCTTTCCCTCTGCACTCGGTATCCCTGAGAAACTGGGGTTCCTCCCCTCCGGGAAGAACTGGACCCAAAGCAAGGAGAAATTCCGTGTTCTCCAGGAGAGGGCCGGGGGTGCCGTGTGTCGGTGGGGACACGGCGTGGCAGCCCCGCAGGTGGGACACCACGGGGATACAGGGACACAGGGACACAGGACACGGGGAGTCAGGGACACGGGCACGGGCACGGACACGCGTGGCAGCCCCGCAGCCGGGCCGGGGCCGGGGCCGCTCCTCCCGGCACCGCCAGAGATCGCTGTGGGAGCGCTGTGTGCCCGGCCGGCCCCAAAGCCCGGCCCCAAAGCCCGGCCCCAAAGCCCGGCCCCAAAGCCCGGCCCCAAAGCCCGGCCCGGCCCCAAAACCCGGCCCCAAAGCCCGGCCCGGCCCGGCCCGGCCCCAAAGCCCGGCCCAGCCCGGCCCGGCCCCAAAGCCCGGCCCCAAAGCCCGGCCCGGCCCCAAAGCCCGGCCCCAGGGCAGCGAGCTCCGTGAACATCCGTGTCACCGCGTCCCCCGGGAGCCCCAGCCCTGGCCGTCTCCAGGCCCCTCCGCTCGCTCACCCGGGAAAGGTTTCCAGCCGCAGCGGCGGCTCTCAATCCTGCATGGCTGTGCTTTGTGAGGTGCTGGGCTCGGGGCTCAGCCTGGCTGCCGGGGCTCAGCCTGGCTGCCCGGGGCTCAGCCTGGCTGCCCGGGGCTCAGCCTGGCTGCCGGGGGTTCCTGGCTGCCGGGGCTCAGCCTGGCTGCCGGGGCTCAGCCTGGCTGCCGGGGCTCAGCCTGGCTGCCCGGGGCTCAGCCTGGCTGCCCGGGGCTCAGCCTGGCTGCCCGGGGCTCAGCCTGGCTGCCGGGGCTCAGCCTGGCTGCCGGGGCTCAGCCTGGCTGCCCGGGGCTCAGCCTGGCTGCCCGGGCTCAGCCTGGCTGCCGGGGGTTCCTGGCTGCCCGGGGCTCAGCCTGGCTGCCGGGGGTTCCTGGCTGCCGGGGGTTCCTGGCTGCCCGGGGCTCAGCCTGGCTGCCGGGGCTCAGCCTGGCTGCCCGGGCTCAGCCTGGCTGCCGGGGCTCAGCCTGGCTGCCCGGGCTCAGCCTGGCTGCCGGGGGTTCCTGGCTGCCCGGGCTCAGCCTGGCTGCCCGGGGCTCAGCCTGGCTGCCCGGGGCTCAGCCTGGCTGCCCGGGGCTCAGCCTGGCTGCCCGGGCTCAGCCTGGCTGCCGGCTCTGCAGCCCGTCCCGTGCAAAGGGCACGCTGCGGCCCCGGCGCTGCGGGCCTGCCCAGACACAGCGGGCACCGAGCCTGTGCCACCGTGGCCGTGGGTCTGCGGGCACAGAGCTGCCGGGCAGGGCAGCCGCGGCCCCAGCCGTGCGGGGGCTGCACAGGGGTCCCGGGCATCCGCGGCCTCAGGCTGTCCGTGCTGGCGGAGAGGATTTCCCAGCCGAGTCCGCGCTCTCCCCGGCTGGGCAGCTTGGCCTGCCTGCCTCGGACAGCGTGGCCCTTCCCGGGGGTGCCAGCGGGGCAAGGGGCCAGCCGAGGCTGCCCACGGGGGAGCGTGTGCTCCTGCTCCCCCGGGTGGCACCAGGTACTGCTGTCCCCTTCTGCTGCTGTCGGTACTGGCCATGAGGACAGCAGGGAAGAGGGAGAAGCCCCTCTTTGGCGGTGGGTTTTCTGTCAGGCTGGGGTTTTGCACACTGCAGAGCTGGGGATGCTGCAGCGCAGAAGGCTGAGCTGCTCTCAGCCCGCCCAGGAACGCTCTCCCCGGGAGGCCGAGGCTCGGCCCTGCCGGGGCAGCGGTGCCCGTGCCCTGCCGTGCCCTGCCCGAGGCACAGCGCACCCAAAGGGGCTCTGCTCCCCGCTCCTGACCCAGCGAGGGGTCCCATGCACCCCTGGGACTCGGGCTGGGGCTTCCCTGCCCTTCCCTTCCCGCATCGGCACAATCCCAGCCTTGTCCAGGGGCACCCATCTCCCCCAGCCGCTGTGGGGCCACAGGGGCAGAGAAACCCCCGGAGCTGGGTACCCCTGGAATAGGGTACCCCTGGAATAGGGTACCCCCGCAGCTGGGCATCCCCGGAGCTGGGTACCCCTGGAATAGGGTACCCCCGGAGCCGGGCACCCCCGCAGCGCCACGGGCTCCCCAGGCAGGGCAGGAGCTGCCGGCTCCGCAGAGCCCCGCGGGCGCTGGGGCAGCCCGGGCAGGCAGCGGCAGGGGCTGGCAGCAGCCTGGCACCCCCGGGCTCCAGCCCAGCGCCGCGGGCGGGAGGAAGCTTCCCAGAAGACGGAGAGCTAAAAAAAGGCAAGGCTTGGAGCAACCCAGGGCCGCCAGCTATTTATTCTAGCGTGCCTGTATGCTGCAGAGCAGGAGAAAGATATTTTAAAGCTGCTGCAAGGAAGCTTGTCTGTCTGCCTGGGTTTGTTGTTCAAAAATTCAATTACCACCAGTCCTGCACCACCTTCAGCCAAGTGCCTTCCTAACACCCCAAGGCAGCCAACCCCTCCATCAGAACTACACTGAAGCAGATGCTTGGAAAAAAGGCTTAGGCACCAACACATCAGGAAGAGTTTGGGTTTTTAAGTTCACATCTCACACTCAATTTATTTCTGGCCAGTCCTAATGAGAAATTTCTAACCAGCTTTTAGCATCAAGGGCTCACCCTTACTGACTCAAACTCTCACTGGCACTTACCCCTCTGGGCTTACAGACCTACTAAAAAAGCACACCCCAGCCTCCTGTTTAAAATAAAAGCAAAGCACTGCAATCTCTGTTCTTGGATATGTATTTTTTACTGAAAAAATCATTCATAAATTAACAAATACAAAAATGTACAAACACATGGGTAAATAAATGTAATGACACAAAGGATTGCTTTGCTGAGAAGTGTGTGTGTGTTGTAAAACACTAATCTTCAGTGCAAAAACGTCCCCCTGGCACCTCTTAAAAACATAACAGTAAGCTCAAAAGCCATGATGTTGGAGAGCTGCTTGAGTTTAAAGCCACTTCTGATGGTGAGGGGCCTGAAGTGCGCGGCCGATGCTCAGACAGTACCTCCCTTAGAGAAGCAGAGCTTTACGAAGAATTGACTGTCAATAAATAGTTTTGCAAATAAAACCCACATGGCTCATTAAAAAAAAAATAAATCAGCATCGCACAGGACCTGCCCTCC
Source organism: Passer domesticus (assembly GCF_036417665.1). Taxonomy (NCBI): domain Eukaryota; kingdom Metazoa; phylum Chordata; class Aves; order Passeriformes; family Passeridae; genus Passer; species Passer domesticus. The sequence continues at coordinate 14,852,157 of NC_087489.1, read as the reverse complement.
AGCAGGGCTGACTGAGGGTGCTGACGTGGAAGGGGCAAACGAGTGGCCTTGTCGAACTCCAGCTGCCAGAATATGTACAAGTTCTCCTTAATACAAGAATTTTTACACCATAACAGCACATGCGCTTGACAGTATGTTTTTAACAGTTACATTTACTATACAGTATTTGACATAGCTGATAAGATTAACAGTGCACATTTTCAGATAATCCACATTTTAAAAAGGGAAAAAAAAAAACTCGACGTGGTTAGAAGGAAGGATGGGATGCTGCTGGGGATGGACCCTTCTGTGCCAGCCGCAGAGTGCAGTTCTGAGCAGAGGTAACGGCTTTTGTTCCACACCAGGGGCGCCGGGTGGCAGGGACATGGAAGGCTGGGGATCCCAACTAAGGTAGTTCAACACTTACTCACACACACATGCATGATTCCGGGGTAGTGAACTTGGACTGGTTGAAATACATTCCTTGTTTGAAGCACCATTAAACAAAGACAGGTTCCTAGCAAGGTCTCAAGATGAAAGAAAAGAGGGGCAGGGCAATGCGGGTTCAACACCCGGAAAGGGTCCACGTGAATTACAGATCAAGACTCCAAAGCAAAAGTCTTTATTGCTGTATGCGCCGGAAAAAGCAAATCCTCACCTCTGCCTATAAATAACCAGGCTGAATCCCCTCGGGAAGCCAGTTTAAAGCACGTGTAAGTTCAGAGACTTTAAAACTTAGTTACAAACTCATCAGCGCTTTTCAAGGGCAGGCTCGCTGTCCTCTCATGCCGGCCGATAAGATCTACACAAAACTTGTGTTTTCTAAACTAACGTTTTCTGGATACAGGTTAGGAATGCCCTGGGCAGTCACACCCACCACAGATGCGTATGGGGATCATACGTCCACGGAACTGAGAAAACAGTGTAAACCAGGAGAAGTCAAGGAACTGAAGGCAAACAATGCAATGAAAAGAGTTAAAGTCCTTCGGAGGTCAAGTACCCGCCCTTGTTGTGTGGAAATACAAACTAAAACCAACACCCAATGTATTTACTTTTAGGTCAGAGAGGTCCAGTGAGAGTGGTGGTGTCAGTGCTGTGCAAGGGCTGGACTGTGCCCGTGGGGACAGGGCCCGCAGGCCAGCCTGCCCACGGCAGCTGTGAAGAAAGGAGGGATGACACTGGATAGCTGGATGGGCCGTCAGACCAAGCTCTGGCTCCCAGTCCTCATACTTCCCCTGTCCTTCGTGTCTCTCACTGAGCTGTGACCCCGTGCCACCGGCTGTGCCCATGCCAGTGCTGCCAGGTACCGAGGGGGGCCTCTGACAGCACCCCTGGGTTTACAGGATAAATACAAACTAAACCAACCTCCCAAACCGTTCCAGCACGTTCCAGAGGGAGGGCAAGTGCTGCTGTGCAGGGAGGGCTCACGTGGGAGCAGTGGCTCCATCCCAGCCCGGGGACCTTGGCCCTGCTGTCAGTGGGGCACAGCCACAGCCACAGGACTGCCTTCCACACAGCCTTTGGACTTATTTGCACATCACATTGCAAAAGTGACAGAAAAGGGAGGGTTTGTAAGAAATATTCCCATTTCCTCACCCTCCCTGGAACAAGCCAGCCCTGCGGTTTCTGGAATGAGTGGTGACCTGGCTGTATTTCTCACCCACTGCCCTGGAAGGTTCTGGGCTCTGGCCCACAAACATTTGTGCACATGCCCCGCTGGAATCATGTGAGCAGTCTCACTGGCTTAAAAGGGAACACCTTGCACAAGTACAGCGATGCTCACACAAGTGTTTTCAGAACTCAGGACTAAAATGAGTGACCGTATGTAAACCTCTCACTTGGACTTGAACCATAGGAGAAAAATAAAAAGGGGCGATTTACACAGCATATTTACACTTACACTTCTTTAAGAAGCGATTCTGTTGTATGTACTTCAAGCAGGTCATTTAAAAAACCGCACAGACATAGAAGAATGGCATCAGAAATCGTCTGATCTCCCACCAGGGCAGTTGCCAACCAAATTGCTCAGGATGTTCACTGTCAAGAAGCCAGAGTCCCTCAGCTGAGCCGCTTCCCGGAGGGGAAAGCACATCTGAGGAGAGTCCCAGTGCCAGAGATTGCTAGAGGAGGAATGTGGAGACGAGAGCAGCAGGTCGAACTGTTGTCCTGAAACCCAGAAAGAAAGTGGCAGAAAAAATAAAGAGACTGCTGAGCTCGCTGCCCAGGTATGGTCTGGATTGGTACAGCTAGGGCAATTTGTGCGTGCACCTTCAGCCTCATTCTCCAAAATACTGTGATCCTTCATTACACAAAGTGTTGCTTGTCCTCAATAACCCTTGGAAAAGAAAGTCTAGCGTGGTGCTTTCTTGGTGGAGGGCAGAGCAAAGTTATTTCTGCTCTTAATATTCGGTCACCAGAGCCAGCTCCGGTGTCAGGTTAACAGTGATGTTCTTATACAAGGCGTCATATGTGACGTTTGGAAAGTAGTTCAAGTTATTGAGGCCGTCCAGGGCTTGCCTTTCTTTTGACTTCCTCAGCAAGGCGTACCTGTGCAACGAGAACCAGAGGCCAGAGTCACTTCCACGGATCTCACAGCACCTGCAACCTCCTCCCAGGGCCACCAGAACACCTTTCAAAGAGCCAGGCCCAGGGGCAGCTACAAAACAACACACTTCCGAGTCCTTGATGAAGGCAACCATCACATTCAAATACCCTGTGTGAGTAAATACCAGAAAATTCCAGAAAAGGAATAAATAAAGGGCAAAATGCTCACTGTGCCACCAGCAAGCATTCAGCTGCCAAAAGGACCTGTGGCACCTGCCCAAAGCCTGCAGGTCCCACTCCCAGGAGGGGGCTGAGCCTGGGGGTCCTGCCAAGCCCACCTTCCTGGAGAGATGCAGCTGAGGGGTGATGTGGTCCTCACCACTTCTATGAAACCAGACATGAACAAGAACAGAACTGAATGGCTTCAGTCTGAGGGATGGGGGCGAGGAAGTAAAACCAGCAGAATGGAGGTATGGGGAAGGAAACTGCAGCTGGTGCACAAAACCAGCCTCAAGCATGAGGAAATAGAAGGAGGAGGGCTGTGAGGGGAAAACTGGCAGAAATATCTCAGCAGGACTGTGACTCCCTCAGCACAGTGCTGGGGGCTGGAGCCCCCAGGGCGAGTGGGAGCTGGGCTAAGACCTGGGGACAGAGAAGGGAGCAGGCAAGGGCTGTGCCATGAGGCAGGGGAAGGTGCTGGGTGAGAACAAAGAGGGAAGTACCAGGAACCAGAGCTCAGTCCCATGGCATTATCAGCCTGCCATGCTTCACTGGTTTGACTAAATATAGGTTTTCAAACCAAAAGCAACTTCTCTTTTTCAAAAGTAAGAGAAGCATCTCTGACTGGCTGCGTTCTGTCCAACAGAGAAATGAAAAGTAGGGCTAAAGATGGAAACCCAATTGGAAACCCCCCAAAAATGAGTCTTCTGCACAAGAAGACCAACAGACAGCTCAAACCTCTGCAGCAGCAGCCTACAGCCCCTGTGCAGACCAGAGCTTGCACTGCTTGTCCAGCAGCTCCTCAGCTACAAGTGTTAATTCCTGAAGCTGTTTGTGAAAGATGTATCTCTCTGGTTTTCTGTTGCACAGTTTTCAAAAGACTCAAATTCCACTGTGGTCATCAGGCAAAAGCAGTCAGCCTGGGTACTCTCTGAAACAGCCCTGGCTCTGGGACTGAGGGGCTGGAGCCGTCCTGGAGAGCTCCAGGGGAGATTTATCTTGAGAAAAATGCTCACACAGCACTTGTCCTCCTTGGGTCCAGGGGACAGCTGCCACTCCTGATGGATGTCTGCAGCCTCACAAGAGAGCAAACCCCCAGCTCAGGGCTCTGTGCACCCACCCCAGCTTGGGGCCAAGAATCAGAAACAAGAAAGGAGAGGGTGTTGCTGCTGGACTTTGTGAGTGCTGCAGGGACACCTGAAGCTTTAGCAGCACCCTGCAGGCCAGGCCTGCTCTGTGCTCCTGCAGGCTGAGCCATGCCCCCTTCACACTGAGCTCAGGCTCTTCCAGAAGCATCAGAGCTTCTCTGACACCCAGCAGGGGCCACTGCTGAACATTGCTCTGGAGATAAGGACAGCCCTGAGCCTGCCAATCCCCTCTTCTGGATGGCAGAACAGCATCTGAGCAGCCACACAGCAAGGACCCCCCATGCAGGGATGAAAGGTGGGGATGGAGGAATCCTGGCTCTGCCTCCATCTCCCTGCAGTTAGCTTCCTTCAAGAGTTCAGGCTCTTACTGCCCCCAAACAGCTGCAGGGAACCTCCTATGTGGTACAGACTCTGTGAAAAGCTTTAGGATTCTTTAAAAAATTTACTTGCCTTCCTAGGAACTGCACTTCTCCCCGATGATGGTGGGGAATTGATTTGTATTTCCCTGTGTCTCCTTCTGGTCGAGTCACCGAGTAGCCTGCATACTGTACTCTGCATTAGAAAGGGGAGAAATAAAATAAAATAAACAAAAGATAATCACCCGTTGTGTTTGCTGTGCTGGCAGAGCTTCCAGAGCTGCAGTCAGACCTCCTGGGGCTCTGGCCATGGCTCAGCCTTCCCTTCCCACCCACAGAGCAGCCACACAAACCTCCTGCTGCCCTGGGCTGGGGAACATCACACAGCCCTGAGCAGCCAGCAGTGTGGGACACCAGTGTGCACAGAGCCAGCAGCCCCCAGGCAGCAGTGTGGGACACTGCCCAGAGCCAGCAGCCCCCAGGCAGCAGTGTGGGACACCAGTGTGCACGGAGCCAGCAGCCCCCAGGCAGCACAGACACTGCACAGAGCCAGCAGCCCCCAGGCAGCAGTGTGGGACACTGCACAGAGCCAGCAGCCCCCAGGCAGCAGTGTGGGACACTGCCCAGAGCCAGCAGCCCCCAGGCAGCAGTGTGGGACACCAGTGTGCACGGAGCCAGCAGCCCCCAGGCAGCACAGACACTGCACAGAGCCAGCAGCCCCCAGGCAGCAGTGTGGGACACTGCACAGAGCCAGCAGCCCCCAGGCAGCAGTGTGGGACACTGCCCAGAGCCAGCAGCCCCCAGGCAGCAGTGTGGGACACTGCCCAGAGCCAGCAGCCCCCAGGCAGCAGTGTGGGACACTGCCCAGAGCCAGCAGCCCCCAGGCAGCAGTGTGGGACACTGCACAGAGCCAGCAGCCCCCAGGCAGCAGTGTGGGACACTGCACAGAGCCAGCAGCCCCCAGGCAGCCCTCCTCTGCTCCCCACACACTGCCCATGCGGGCTGGAGCAGCCCCATGGAGCCAGCACAGCCCAGGGCAGGCAGCACAGTGAGCCCAGCACCCGTGTCCAGGGTGGCACTGTCCCCCCCGAGCGCGTGCCAGACTCAGCTCACCCTCCACCACCGGGCCCGCGGAGCCCGTACCTGTTCCAGAGGTCGTCATCCTCGCCACCCCAGCCCCAGAAGGCGTTGGGGAACCCGTTGATCTTCTGGAACTGCTCGACAGTCAGGCCGCTCACCCCCCCGAAGAACTCGTTGTACGGGAGCCTGAGCAGGAGAGAAGGGTCAGGGCAGAGCCCACGGGCTCTCCCCCCTCCCGTGGGGAAGCCCAAGCCCTGAGGACGCTCTCTGGCATTCCCTCTCCTGCTCCCTTTGCACAAAGCCTGAGAAAAAACCCAGACTCACTCTCTGCATTAAAAAGAAATAAATCTAACAGTGTGTTCTCAGCAGCTGTGGCAGCAGGGAGGAAGAAGAGTGCTTACAGGTACATGTACTTATCCAGCTTGGCTGCAAAGTGCCTGGGCATCTGTCCACACCCATAATAGTTACGGTCGTTCTCTGGTATGTGGTCCACGTCGTGGAAGATGAGGCAGTCCCAGTCCAAGTCCTTCATTGCTTCCCGAAAGCCAACGTTGAAGAGCATGGCACGGTTGAAGGGTTGGTTTCCAGCCTGGCAGGGAGAAAGTTCCTTCTCAAGAGGAGCCCCTGCAGCTCTGCTCTGTGTGTGTTCTCAGCCCTGTCCAGAAAACTGCAGAGGGCAACCAGCTCCCATACAGGCACCGTGAAAGAAGTGATGAATTGGAGCAGACCAGTGAGATCAACCAACACTGAAATATTCAATTTACAATGCAGGAGTAAAAATAAAGACGCTGAAGCCTTGTTGCTCAAACGCTTGAAAAAAAACCTAATTTTGATCAATCTGTTTTAGCTAGAGCTAAATATGGAGGCACATTTCCTGGGTGGATGAAGCCAAACAGCTTAAGTGAGAGGTTCAGGTACACATGAAATGACAGTCATGTTCTACATGAGATGCCTGACTCTGGTCAGGCCATTCCTGTCCCAGGGGATGCGGCCTGGAACTACTGCAGGGATATGCAGAAAACCTGCAGCACTGTCTGAACTGCAAATACAGTTATCTTTTTTTAAAAGATAACTCCTACGAAACAGAATTTAAAAAATAAAACAACAACACAAATCCCCAGTTTCTGCTTTTCATCTGAAACCAGTAATTCCTGGGCAGCAGTAACCTCTTAGCTGTGCCACGTCTGGACAGAGCGGGACAACTCAGGCACTGCACCAGGAGCCACAGCTGGCACGCCAGAGGGGTGACCTGGCAGGGACAGTGCCTGCCCCAGGCTCCCTCACCTGCTCCACGACGTAGAAGGCGAACTGCAAGCGCTGCCGCTGCAGCATGGGGATGAGGTGGCGGAAGAGCACGGGCAGATGCTCGTAGCGGTTGCGGAATGGGATCAGGATCGCCACCTGAGGAGAGAGACAGGCCCTCACTGCGCTGGCCCCGGGCTGGCTGGGGGGGATATGGGAGCAGCAGCAGCACTGACCAAGCACTCTCAGCTCTCCCATGCAGAGCAGCCTGAGACCCTCCCAACTCCCAAAACATGGATCTCCCATTCACTTTTTGAGGAATTGTTGCTTGGGAAAAATTCGATGTCACCTCAAGCGGAAGGGAGACCTGCAGTGCCCCCATGTCCTCTCTGCCCAGCACTGGGGACACTAAAGCAGCCCTTGACTCCATAGTGACTTCCCTGGGCACTGCACTCCCTCCCATCCTTGCCCTGAAGGTGCAGCACACATGAACACCTCCCCGCGGCCCTCAGGGCTCCCCGTGCCCCCAGGGGCAGCACAGGGGCTGCCCAGCTCCAGTTACCTTCCAGCGAGGCTGGCAGTCACTCGGCTTCCAGTGCCCTCCCAGCTTGATGGAAGGGTCTTTAGAGAAGAACTGGTGGATGTCCTCCATGGTGATCTCGCTCATATTTACATCAATGGGGCCCTCTGCAGAGCAGGAGAAGCAGAGGCGTGAGCACCTGCTGCGGTGCTGGGGCAGCACTCTGCTGCGTCCCTGCCCTCCGTCCCCAGCACTCAGCTTCCTTTCTCCAGCAAAAGCAGCCAGGAAATGCTGCTGGTGTAACACCCTGGCCTCCTCAGCCTTTGGGGCTGCTGTGGGATGCTTTTCTCCATGAGAGCCCCAGGCCAGGGGCACCCTCTGCTCCTCCCTGTGTGTTTCCAGCAGACCAAACCCCACCTCAGCAGAGAGCATTCTCCCCTTTGGAAGCATTGGCCCTCAGGAGCCCAGTTTTCCCCCTGAGGGCAGCTTTGGAGGAAGCATTTCTCCCAGCTGCAGCTCCCCTGGGGGGTCCAGCCCATCTCCCACCGCAGCCCTGGCACAGCTCGGGGCTGGGCTGGCAGCACTGCCGAGGCACAAGGGAGCCACCCGCCGTCCCTGCCCCTGGAAAAGGGCTGCCAGAGTCTTTCCACCGGCTCCCAGCACACAATCCCTCTTTTGTTTGTGCTTGCCAGGCAATGGGCTCCTACTTCAGCAGGGAGACATGCCTCCGACACAGCAGGGATTAATTCCTGAGGGTGGGTAAACAATGATTTCCCAGGAGGGAGCTGGCTCTGAACAGTGCTCCCATTCATGCCTAGGTGCCTGGCAGGGAAAGGTGCAGTGCTGGGGAAACTGGGAATGCCACTGTGTGCCCTCCACATGGCGAGCAGGAGAGGGGCACAGGATGCTACTCACTCATAGAAGGGAGCCTCTCAGGACAGGTATTGTTGGGGAAGTAGGTAAAGTCTTCAGGAAGAAACGTTGTGGCTTGCAGAAAGGTGTCATTGTGGCTCAGATCAAGAGGATAATCTGGAAGGGAAAAAAAAAGAAAAAAAAAGAAGTTTTCACCTGAGCTATAGATCTGTTATTCCAGCCACCTCCCCAGGCCACTGTGAGCAGAGTCCAAAGTCAGCCACAGCTGAGGATGTCCCCAGCAGCATGGCTGTGGCCCCTGTGGAATGCGCTCTAGCCTTGCAACCCATGGGGTGCTCATCCCCTCCTGGGACAGGTGCCTGCAGAAGCCCTATTTGCATTTTCTGGCCAAAGGAGGAATTCTGAGCACTGCCTTAAGGAATCACAAAGGAGCACGTGGCTCTTGAAAGGAAAAGCTACCAGTGCCGTGTCCCTGAGGGGCCCTGGCACAGCACGAGGGATGTGCTCCTCCTGCAGGTCCTTTCCCAGCAGGACAGAGGCAAGTCCCAATGCCAGCTGGGACTCCCAGTGCAGTATCCTACACAGGGCAATCCTGCCTGGATCCTCCTCAAAGATCAATAGAAACTGTCAGATGACACACAGAGTTCCCTCAGGGGCCCCGAGCTCCGGCAGGGCCCAGCACCTCCCATTCCCCACACCTTGAACCTGGGCAGCACCTGCAGCTGCTGCAGCTGGAGATGCCTGAAGGTTTCCACCCCAACAAGCCATTTGCTGAGCGGTGCTGGTAGGTAACATCATGTCAGTAACATTGTTTATCACACAATTAAACAGGATCCAAACTATCTCAAAACTCAAGATGGGCTGTACACAGAACCTAAGGGCTTTTCAAGTAGGATAGATGTTACTTTGGATGCTTGATACTGTTCCAAATTTCCAAAAGCAGTTTTCCCTGTAAACTCCCATTACCAGAGCACACCCGCAGTACTCAGCCCAGGTCCCTGCCCACAGTGAAGCTCAGCTGCTCTCTTTTGCACCAAGGGCTGCCTTTTTTGCTGGGTTTCCTCTCTCTCCTGTCACACAGCCTCACTGCCCACAGCGCGTGGGGACAATGCCACCCAGGCAGTGACACCCAACATCTCTCAGGGAGGGGAGGCTCTGACCCCAGGGTTAATGCAGTCCTCGTGGCCAGAGCACCAAGAGCCTTCCAGACATCACCACCACCCATGCTGCCTCTGCTGTGACCTGCCTGCCAGGGAAGTTGCCCCAGGACGGTGCTCAGTGCCTGTGTGAGCTGAAACTGTCCTCGTGGCTGGGGCTCCTGGGGAGGGACAGTGTCCCCACGTGCCTGCTGGGACTGGCACGGGGCTCAAGCAAAGCCCAGAATGGCAGCAGAAGCACTGGTGGCACTGTGGTCACCAGTGAGCCCCTGCTGCAGGAGGACACAGGTTCCTGGATCACTTCAAGCCCCCCAGGCCAGAGCCCCAGCAGGATGAAGGCTCTCACCACCTCAGGCAGCAGCAATGGAGCATCTAACCCTCCTCCCTTCAGGGGATCAGCCACTTCCTCACCCTGCCTCTGTTTTACTTGATGTTTCCAGTCTGGAAATAGCCCGGGGTGGCTGCCCTGGCTGGCTCCGTGCAGCACAGGAGGTGACCCGGGTGTTCATCTCCTGTGCAAGTCGATAATTCCCCTCCCGTGCCATCCCCAGCCAGGGCACAGCTGCACTCAGGGCTGCGCCCCAGCAGGCTGGGCAGCCAGGACACGGCTCATACTTCTGCTAATGAGAAAATGATCTTGCCTTGTACAACTCTGTCAGCCCCTGCTGCTGAAGCCCGGCTCCCACACCAGCCTGATGCCAACAGTGCCAGCAGGGAAGGGACAGGCTGGGTGTCACCAGCCCTGCAGCAACGCCTCACGCAGGGCCAGGGGCAGCTCTGCCCCCCTGCACACACCGAAGCACAGCAGAACCCCCCTGCTCGGGTGTGTGGGGGTGAGGGGGCTGGGAGGGCTCCCCGCACCCTGCCCGGGTTCAGGAGCTGATTCGTGGCACATCCCCAGCCAGGGCACCTCGGCTCACACTGCAGGGAAGAGTGGAGCTCACGGGCACAGGCTGCCCCACGTGCCCACAGCCAGGGCTCGGCGCAGGCGCACGCCTGGGAAGGGATTTTTTAAATATGAAACCTGATCCTTGCACTGAATCTGAAAGTGTTTACCCTCAGACTGGTTGAAGCTACGAGTTGAATTCCTGGAAAGCAAAGAGGTTTTCAGCTCCAATCCCATCACTTTGCATCACTTCAGACCTTTCAAGATTTTCACCCCTTATACAAGTTAGAAGCATTTGAACTTTTTACGTATATAAATAAATATATATAATTTTTTATATTTTGACAGTATTTCTATTTGTATAGGGTATTTTTATGTTACATACATATTTTTATATATAAAAATAAAAGCTGCAGACAATTAATCAAAGGTTCCACCCTGCATTTACCAGTATAAATTAATGCCTTCCACTTAATTTTCAACGAGAATGGGACCTTGAATCAAAATGACAGTTATTCAAGAAATACCTGAGTCGTTGACGCTGCTGTTCCTCTTGGCATAGGCACTGCGGACCACCTGCTCGTACACCTGAGCTCCTATAGTTCGCATGTTCTCACGGATCATGATGCCCTGGGCTTGCATCATGAAGAGGTAGGTGTTCACTGCAAGGCAGGAAGAAAAAGGAATACTTCCATCAGCTTCTGTAGGGAAAAGAAACCCGGGTCTTTTGGGAGCGCTCCCAGCCTCCTGCTGGCTTTGAGCTCCCTCCTGCCAGAGGGATCCTGGGCTGCACGTGCCGTGGGTGCCCGGCAGAGCTGGGAAGGGCAGGGAACGGGGCACTGGAGGTGTAGGGCACGTTTGGGAACCTGGCTGGGTGGCAAGGGGGATGTACCTGGCCAAACCTGACTGCCAGGCTGTGAGGCAGCACTGCAGCTTAACCAGCAGCACGTTTGGCTGCTTAATTAGGGAAGTTTAATTAGGAAATATCATTATAACAGGAAACCCAGCCGTGTGCCTGCACTGAGGGCTGGCACTCGCCTGGCAGAGGCACCCAACGGGCACCCCAGAAGCATCCCCATCCAGGCTCTGAGCCCCCAGCATGTCACACCCCCGGGCAGGCAGCAGCACAAGCCCTGGGTCCCCAGGGCAGCCCCCCAGCCACGTTTCTTCCCCCTCCCCTCTCCTCTCCTGCTGACCCCGTGCCCTGGCACAGCTCAGGCTGAGCCTGATTAGGTTTCAGCTCCAGCTGACACCCAGCTGGCAGGACCAGCCCCCAAAGCAAACAGCAGCAAGCACAGCCCTGTGTCCCCAGAGCAGGACAGCCACCACAGGGCCAGCAGCACAGCCACCCTGCACAGCACCCCTCACCAGCACCACAGCCCTCTTGGTGTAGTTTGAGGGTTGAGAATGAAGTGGAAAACAAACTCCTGAATGAAGACACTGAGAAGGGGCAACCTAGAAGGCCTATTCTGCACTAGTAATTAAAAAACCAGGTCAAAAGATATCCAGGAGGAATAAAGAGGGCACTGGGCCAAGGAAACCACAGAGACCCTGCTCAGAGGAGGGCAGCAGCTGATGCAATGTCACCAGGAAACACCCATACCAGACAGGTCATCTGTACAGCAGGCATGTCACAGCCCAAACCAGCAGCTCCCAGCACCAGGAGGGCACAGTCAGGGCTGGAGCCACCAGGAGCACAGGCTGAGTATAGCCACCGGAGAGCGGGGTCCCACCCCGGGTACAGCCCCTGCACCCCCACGGGCCGCCCCCTCCTGCACCCACACACTCAGGCAGCTCCAGAAAGGCTGCCCAGACACGTTTCCCAGTCCCAACTGTACTTTGTTTTCACACAGTAAAGTAAATATTTGAAAGGGGGACGGAGCCCCATGTCATGCCCAGAGCCCAAGGCCCTGCCTGGCTGCTGCCCATGCCCAGCTGTCTGTGAGCCATGGGGAAACACTGGATTTGCAGAAAGAAGGGGGTCAACTGCATGAAGTGCTTGGCAACTAAACGTCTTGAAATGCAATTTTCCATGGCCATTTCCAGCCCCTCCCTCCCCTTGCAGTCGGGCCAGTGATGGCACCTTAAGCCAGCAGCTACAGCAGCAATGAGAGGAGCTGGCTCAGACAAAGCTCAAACCCTCTTGGCTCACCACCTGTTCTGGGCCAGCTCTGGAACCAGAGTGACCACCAGGTCAGCTGGTGGCAGCTACAGCTTCACTGTGAGCTCTGGTGCAGTTTCTCAGCAAGGCACCCCTGCTGCAATGACAGCAAGGGGTACCAAGTGCTGCTCCTCCTCAGAAACACAGGGAATTTGCTCTAACTGATGCCCAGGGATAAGGCTCAAGGAAAAGCTGGTGTTTTGATACAGCACCACAGGCCAGAAACAGAAGTAGCTGAAATTCTGCACGCAAAGCCTTACACCCAAGCCCCAAAACCTTCTTAAGTTGACATCCATCATTTCAGGATTCGGCATCAAACGGCATCACCTCCCAGCACCAGCAGTGCAGCCCCAGCATCCCTGCCCAGCACAGCCCCAGCTCTGCCAGCAGCTGCCCACCAGGATTTATGAGGAGTGGGCTGTCTGGGGTCAGCAGTGAGCAGTGCTGATGCAGCCAGGCTGTCAGAGCCCTGGGGTGCAGGGCAGGATGCACGGGGCAGCCCCAGGTCTCCCAGAGGAACACAAGCCTTTCCTTCACCTTGTCAGCCCAGTCACAGCCCTGCCTCGGGTGTGCCACAGCAAGGGCTGGTGCTCGGGGCACCTGGGCCCCAAGGCCATGCCCCAGTGACAGCATCCACCCGCTGCTGGCACCAGGCCCTGCCAGGAGGCAGCAGCAGCCGTGGAACAGCGTCCCCAGAGCCGGGCCAGCGCGGCAGGGCACGGGCTGCCAGCGGCACACAGCCCCAGCGCCGCCCTCAAGCACGGACAGCCCTCCCAAAAACACAAAGCCTACTCAGGAGCCAGGCACAGCTTCTCTCCTCTGCACAGAGCAGGGCTCTGCTGCAGGAAGGAGCAGCCAGTCTGCATCTTCCAGCCCACACGGAGCTGGGGCAGCGGTGAAAAACAACGCGCTGATGCTGATCCAGTAATTTCACTTTCTACTTCATTGTGCTTCTGCTTGCTGCGTAAAGCAGATCCGGGTTTGGTGAAGCATGAAGGAACGGGAGAGACAAATGAGCGTGCCATCCCTGGCTGTGTGAGGAAGAGGGAGGCTGGCCGGGCGCAGTGAAAGCGCCGTTTGTTCCCTCCCCGGCGGCAGACGGAGCAGGGCTCGCCACAGCCACATGACGAGCTGCAGCGGGCATCCTGAGACACTGCCACAGCAGCCCCCGTCCCAGGGGAGCAGGGCACGAACAACACCGCCTTTGTGGCAGGCAGCAGTTGCCTTTTCACATATTAACCCCTTTAAGCAGATGATTAAGGAGATACCTGGCCAAGGATGGTGTGCCATCAACACACACCCAACGTCAACAGCCCCCCGTGACCAGGGACCAGAGCCCCTTCTCCTACCCCCAAAACAAACTGCTGCATGAGATAAGCTTCACAAACACTGTGTTTATCCAGAACACGCAATTCTTTCAGGTCAGAAAATCGGATTTAAAGCATGTTATTGTAAACATTTCACTCCCTGTGCACACGCGGTGCTTAGATTAGCTCCAGGGGCTGCTGTGGCCAGGGCTGGGGCTGCACCAGCATTTGGGAATCGCTGTACCGAGCTCAAATCTCACTCCTCCTCCTTTTACTGCCCTTTTGATGAGGAAATTAGCCATGTTTTAAATTTATTAAGCCTGACCTGGCCGACCGTACAGAGCCCAGGGCCCCTGTGCCCAGCGGCGTTTCCCAGAGCAGATGCCCATCACCCCCGAGCATCCCCTGCTGCAGACACAGGCTCGTGGTGGGCTTGGCCTGAACCGTGGCTCAGCCGGAAAGCAATTCTCCCTGTTGTGATATACTGCTAATCTCATCACACAGGATGATCTCGAAAATTACATCGGCCTTCTGCCTCTCTGCCCTCTGAGCATGCGGCACTGCAGAGCAGGGGCACGGAGCGACAGCAGCCTGGCTGCTGCCTCAGGGACAGGACGGCAGGGAGCTGTCCCTTCTTCTACTCATTTCCAGCAAACCCTCACTCCCCACCCAGAAAACAAGCAGAATTTAAGAAACTATTTGCCCAAATAACCGCCTGAAGATTATTCTTGTTGGCTCATGAAAGGACGAGTCAGCCCTGCTGTGATTTAAACACACGGAAAAAACATGACAGCTTGTCACCAGCTGGAACAGAGGCACAGGGCTGCACCCCAGGGCATGGCACCCCTTGGCATGCTGCACCCTAACCTCTCTGCTCACAAGCAAACTGGGAGAGCAAGTGCTCACTCAAGCCAGGAGTGGATGCAACAACTTCAGCCAGGGAAGTAAAGCCCAATTACATAAATGAGCACTGAAGTCTTCCTGTAATCATTTCTCTGATAGTATTTTCGGAGCACTTCTAATCAAGAAACAGCTGACTCTCCCATGGAAAATTAGTTTCATCATGATGATACATACTAGAAGAGGCAACAGGGTAATTTGCAGCTTGGGAGCTGATTCGGAAGAGGGCTGACTGTCATCTATGCCAGCCACTGACACAGGACAGGGACAGACCTGACACATCCCACTCCTGACCCTGACACACTTCCATGGCCTGCAGAAGGGACCTTCCCACAGCATCCCCCTGCAGGGACAGCGGGGAGCCCCAGCTGGGACAGACAGCCCAGGCAGGAAGAGGGGCCAAGGTCTCACAGCAGCCCTGCATGCCTGCAGCAGTATCAGTGCCCAGCACGGCAGCCAGGCTTTCCTGAGGAAGGAGCCAGCCTTCCTCTGCTTTGAGATTTAGGGCTTTCTGTCACATTCAGCATTTTCCCATTCATTAGTGCATCTGTGCAGAAGCACAGCGGGGCTCTTTGAGCTCATCATGGTCTCACTGCTACGTGCAGCCTTCTCCTGCCAGCACCTGGAGCCCTGTACCAGCAAGGACAATCCCTGCCAGCCCCCATTTCCAACAGCCCAGTCGCAAACCAACACACCACCAGAGAACTCCTGCTGAGCACTCTACCAGATGTTGGAGTGGGCACAAGGTGCCCAGCAGAGCTCAAGGCACACCTCACGTGGGAGATGCAGCTGCACCTTGAAGGGGTGAGGGTCCTGCAGCAGTGGGTGGGTGGCAGGTCACCCTGCCAGGGCTGGCAGGTCCTGCCCGCTGCAGACACCTCCCGCAGGGCCAGGGACAGCAAAACCAGCAGAGTCATGTCTGTGTTAAGCCTTTTGCTAAGCTCTCCCTGCAGATCCCCAGCATCAATCCAGCTCCATTAGCATTAGCAACATAAAGGGGTTTAATCAAACTAAGCCTCTAAGGCACTGATAGACAGTTATGATAGTCTTAACTCATAAATAACCCAACTAGGAAAAGTAGCAGCATCCCAGTGTTAATACACCACGAGACCTCTGTCTCCATTAGCTTTCCAGTGGCACTGTATTCCCCAGACATGCTGAGTGCCAGAACAATTAAATAAGAGGTTCCTATTAGTTTTAGAGAATTTAATATTAATGCCATCACTGTTACTTAGCCCTTTGCCTCTAAATAGCACAGGAAGGAATAATTTGATACATTAAATGGTCTAAGAATTAACAGTGCAGCAGCAGCACTGAGCTGGTAATTACAAACCACTTGTTCCCAAAATTGGCAAGTTGGCAGCTTGCACGTGCACACAGCAAGCAGAAGATGGGAGGCTAAAGTGACACTCAGTCAAAACCTGGATATGGGAAATTTCTACCTGAACTGTCTTACACAAAAATGACCCTGGGGAAGCCTCAGCAAG
Source organism: Passer domesticus (assembly GCF_036417665.1). Classification (NCBI taxonomy): domain Eukaryota; kingdom Metazoa; phylum Chordata; class Aves; order Passeriformes; family Passeridae; genus Passer; species Passer domesticus. The sequence goes on along the minus strand of NC_087489.1, from coordinate 14,836,298 downwards.
GGGAGGAAAATCCATATTATACTGAGACTCTGAATTTTTCATGCACACATTTAAGGTGGCAACTTCCACTTGCACTCCCACCGCTGCCTGCACCAAGGTGTTTGTGCCACTGCACTGCTTCAGGACACCCAGCAAGAGGAGCACGACCTGCTCTGCACAATGGGGAAACCCAGAAGGCCAAGGGAGCTCATCAAACATCCACAGCACCAAAGCAGCCGTGGAGGGGGCTCTGCAGCCCAGCAGCAGGCGAGGGGGCAGGGGGCTGAGCCCCCGGCCACAAGGGCAGTGCCAGCAGGGGAAAGCCAGGAGCACACAGTTTACCTGTGCAAGGGGCAGAAACGCCAGGGATGGCTGTAAAATCACACTGGGCAGCGCAAATCCCGAGAGCAATCCAGGCCTGCGCTGCAGCTCCTCCCTGGAAGGGCACAGTGACACGTGCAGGCTGGGGCACAGAGCACAGCAAGCTCTGCCCAAGTTAAACATTACCCTTCCTCGAGAGACTCGGACTCTCCCACTGTAATTGCCATTCGGGAGATGTGGTTGCACATGACTGCGTGTCCTGTTGGTTTCCCATCCCTCCGTGCCCCCCTCCAGCCAGTGTCCCTTCTCCAGGAGCACAGAGGCTGCCCAGGAGCTGCACAGAGGCTGCCCAGGAGCTGCAGAGCATCGCCAGCAGCGCGTTCCCGTGCGGGCAGAGCAGAGCCCAGCCACGGCCGTGCACAAAGGAGCAACCACAGCCCTGCAGCAGGCACAAGGAGCAACCACAGCTCTGCAGCAGGCACAAGGAGCAACCACAGCCCTGCAGCAGGCACAAGGAGCAACCACAGCCCTGCAGCAGGCACAAGGAGCAACCACAGCCCTGCAGCAGGCACAAGGAGCAACCACAGCCCTGCAGCAGGCACAAGGAGCAACCACAGCCCTGCAGCATCCCCGACACCCACCCGACCCGGCCTCGGGGCTGGCAGCGCCGGCTGCTGCTGCCACAGCAAACATCCACGCTTCCAAACACTTACAGCCCAGCGTTTGTTCCTTCGGTTCATTAGGAGACAAAGGGGGGGGAATTCCTGCCTCCTGGACACCCTCTGCAGGCGTCAGGAATGCCAGGGCCTGAGCCCAGTGCTCATGGAGGATCAGGATGAACAGAGGGAGAGCTTTCGTTAAGAAAAATAATAAATAAGAATTAAGTGAATGTTTGGCCAAGCGAGGGAGAGGAAAAACCAGGCAGATCCTCCCGAGTGCTGTCCTTGAAGCAGGAGGGCAGGGAAGGACATGGGCTGCTCGGGACAGCTCCTCATCCCCTGGGCCATGGGAACTGGCACAGCTGCAGGAGACAAAGGAAATCCTCTGCTGCAGGCAGGCCCTGCACCAGCCTGGCATCCTGCTCAAACAGGCAGTCACAGGACATGCAGGAAAATGGGGACACGTGGAGTGGTGCTGCCGAGGAAATGCAGGCAACAGGGAGCTCCACCAGGGCTGTCCTTCCCCGGCTGGAAGCAATCTAGAATGCAGCCAGACCTCAGCAGAGAACAGGAGACAGGTGGGATTTGGATTTAAAGTTTCCATATACATCAAACACCAGTTAAACGGATTTTTGAAATCATTGATTTGTTAGTCTTCCAAATTAGGAGATGATACCCATTGGAGAGTACCCATTGGAAACTGTTAAAAAACAACTTAAGAATAACGGATCTACTGACTCAGTTCACATGCTGCAAACTGCACTGTCTGGACTTTTAACACCCTGACTTTAATGGAGAAAAAGAGAACAGGTTCTGTTGTTTTGGCTATTCCCCCCCCAAAAAAACCAAAGACCTGATTTTTCAAGCATGTTTTACAAGTTCAGCGTGGCTGAACAAAAAGGGTTATCACATGTACAGCCTCATGCCTGCTGCAAGGGAGCCCTTCCAAGGGGGTCCGAGAGGCTCTTCCAGGCCAGCGCTTTGCCGGTCACACCAGGCTGGCCCGGGCTGCCAGGAGAGGCACAGGGGCAGGGCAGGGCTGCCAGGAGAGGCACAGGGGCAGGGCAGGGCTGCCAGGAGAGGCACAGGGGCAGGGCAGGGCCCTGCTCATCCATCCTGACATAGGGCAGGGCTCTGCTCTCCCATCCTCACACGGGGCAGGGCTCTGCTCTCCCATCCTCACACGGGGCAGGGCTCTGCTCTCCCATCCTGACATAGGGCAGGGCTCTGCTCTCCCATCCTCACACGGGGCAGGGCTCTGCTCTCCCATCCTCACACGGGGCAGGGCTCTGCTCTCCCATCCTCACACGGGGCAGGGCTCTGCTCTCCCATCCTCACACGGGGCAGGGCAGGGCTCTGCTGGCTGCAGCATCCAGCACAGCGGGTGCTCCCCGCTCCACGGCACATCTCCCGCTGCCATTTATGGCTGGAGCACGGTCCAGCATGTCCTATTTACATCGTCTGAAAAAGCCAGCTTGGGGAAAGCCCTGCTCCCAGCCCAGCTGGCCCACGATCACGCGTCCCAGGGCAGGTGGGGGCACCCAGCAGCCGCCAGGGAGGGGCACAGCCAGGGCAGAGAGTGACACCCTGCCCAGGCACACCCAGCACTGCCCTGCAGGACACCTCCAGCAGCTGTGGCCTCTGGCCTGGCAGGAACCTGCTGTTTCCACTCTCACCGGGCTAAAAGGCCCAGAGACAGGCTCATCTCTGCAATGGCACGTGAGAATAAAGCATCCCGAGCTGCCTCAAAGGTTGCTTTGCAGCAAACGCGATTTGCGCCACGGAGACCAAGGAGGGATCCCTCAGTAGCAACACCTCGAGATTGTCCCTGCTGTGGTTTCTCTTCTGCACATTGCCAGGTCCTGGGAAAGCAGCATTCCCAGCCAGGGAAGGAGAACAGCCACAGCCCCACCTCCACACTATGCATCTGCCTGGCTTGCCAGCCCTTTCAACCCCTAGAAAATCCTTCAAGCTGGAATTCTTCAATCATGTGGGATGATTGTTGTCCGAGATTTTCAAAGGCAGCAGCTCAGAGCTCCCTGCCAAGGGTACTCTCACCATGCAGTGCCATTTAAAACCCACAGCAGCTTTGCCTCCACAGTCAGATTACAGAGTTGTTCTTGTCTGCAATAATTAAAGGCAACACTGAATGGCCTCTCCAGCTGCTGTGTTTTATTAGCAGCAAAAAAGCTATCAGAGAGAGGGTGCAACTTTGAACTTCCAACACACAAACCATTACCTATGGGATTTTGTAAGAACTCTGATGTCTCAAGACATTTATTAGCTTTGTTGTGAGCTATGCAACCTTGGAATACACAACATTTTTATACGACTTTCTTCCGCCTAACAAGCAAACTGGTAACACAGCTGCTGTAAATAAATTAACTGATTCCATTATCAGTGCAGGGAATGACTTCACTGGAAAAAAATCATCCCTCTATCTATGAACTTATTTAACACCTAAGAGACTGCCCATCAAATCCCAGCCTGTGTGACGCCTTCCTATGTGTCAGCAGAAAAGCAATGCCATGAGTCTGTTTGGGATGCCATGAACAGGGGTAAAGAGACAACCCTTCCCTCCATCACCCCCCAGGCCTGTGCCCTTCAGGAGCAGACCCTCGTGGCTCGCCCCCAGCACTGCCCTTCCCTCCTTCCAGACACGGCCAGCCTTCACCAGCGGTGCCAGGCACAGCAAACCCTGAACCTTATCACGGGCAGGGGGAATCAGGGAGCAGATCTGCACCACCCTGTACCACAGCACCAGAGCTGTGCCTCAGCACTGCCATTAAGTTACACATTAATCCAGATAAGCAGCCACAAGGCTATTGAGGCAGCCAGCTGAGCAAGGGATCGGCACTTCCCCAGCCCCGAGCTGCAAGCAGGGGTCAGCGACCGAGGGACGGGAGGCTCGTGGCCCACCAGGCTCTGCTGGGTCTGCACAAACAGCAACGACCTGAGGCAACTGCAGCAGAGGTGTGTGTGATCAGCCTGGGGAGATGGGGCGCTGGCACTAAATGTCCTGCCTGTCCCTCTGTGGGCAGGAGCAGCCACCGCTGCCCCCTCCTGCCCCGGGCCACCAGCACCACACATTGCAGAAGGGATGAGCACACACAGGGGCACATGAGGGAACAGCAAACATCCTTTTCCTCCTTCCCTCTCTCCCACTGAAACACCTTTAAGCTCCTTGCACACAGCAGCAACTTAGGCTTCCTTAAGAGACTTGAGTGTCTGCCAAGGGTTCTGACCACTCTCCCATCGATGTGTGCAACAAGGCAGAGGGGGGAAAAATAATAAACTAATCAATTCCAGCCTGTCTGCAGGCAGAAACTGAGCTCTGCAAATATGAGTCAGACATACAGCTACCTGGGAAAAATTAAACACATGGGGAATGGGAGGCCAGGGCTCCCAGGTGGAACAGGAGGGCTGAGCAGGCAGAGAGGGCAGGACTGCTGTGGCCAGGGCAGCCCCGAGGGGCCTCAGCCAGGAGCTGGGCTGGTATCTCACAGACCCTGCCCACATGGGCACCTCCAGCTCACCGGGCATGGCTGAGACCACAGCAATGCAGCATCCCCCCTTGCTCCTCCCTGCCAAGGCACCAGCATTCCCTCCACTGTGGATAAGGAGATTTTAGGTTACACCCATTTACCCACTCAAGCTACCCAGTTTGTGCAGGTTGTGTTTGCTTCCCCGGGCCATTACAGCTAAAGGCCATCCTCCCCTAGATGGCCATGCTGCTCTGTGGCAGCACCCCGGGATGTCTGGGGATCTGTGACCCCTCCCCAGCCAGCGTGGACACCCCACGTGCGGAGGGAGGCAGCTGGGGGAGGGCAGTGTGGGCACAGGGTCAGTGTCAGCAGCTCCCGTGAGCCCTGCTCTGCCCCCAGCCTTCTGCAGGGCAGCAGCAAACCAACAACTACTGTGTTGGCAGGCGCTTTCTGTTTTAATGAGGTGAAAGCAGGGTTAACCTAGAGCACCCTGAAGCTGGGCAGCCCCCACCCCCTCCCTGCACAGCTCCCTCCATCTGCTCCTGCCCTTCGGCCCTTCCCAGCCCGACGCACAGAGCCAGCAGCCCTGGAGCTGCCTCACAGGGCCAGGTACCAGCAGGGACCCTGCTGCTGCAGCCCAGGAGCTGCCAGAGCACGGGGTACAGCCCCAGACACCTGAATGCCAGGCTGAAGGGGTGACTGCACACTGACACACCTGCCCAGGCCCTCGGAACACACAGGGATGCTCGACCAATCCTCTCCTGTAACTGCACACACGAGTTAGGGCAGGAAGATGCACAATGGGTCTGGGCAGATTGGTTGGCAATAATTGAACATGGGATGTTTTACACCTGGCTGTCACACCAGATGCTCTGCCAGCCCCACACCAGGGCTCAGGCAACACCCGGGAGAGAGGGGCAGCCAGGACAAGGGGCCCAGAGCACAGGCAGGATGTGGCAGAGCATGTCCCTGCACTGCTCCAGGGTTAATCCTGCAGCTGGCAAGGAGGCAAAACCAAGGAGGTCTGAGAGGCAGAGGGGAGAGATGCTTGCAAAGCCCCAGAGCTGCTTTATGCAAAAGGAAGGCGCAGTGATGCTGTGGGGAGCACCTGCTGCTGCCTGAGAGCAGCCTGATTCACCTCAAAGCAGAAGCTGCCCACACCCCTCCAGCCAAGCCTTTTGGTTGGGGTATTTTCAGTTCTACAGGCAGTTCCCACAGTCACTCACAGAGCAGGAGAGCTGTGACCTATGCTTGCCATGCTTGCATCAAATGGCAGCAAGACAGGGCTTGGTTCCTAGAACAAACTTCCCCTTTTCAGAAAAAGAGAAGGTGATTTGAATAACCAGCGCATTTGCAGCATCTTGCTCAAGTGGACCATCTCACTGCCCGCAGGTGAAGCGGGGCAGAGCATGCTCACAGAGACAGAGACAGGGCAGCCCAGAGCCCCAGCACCCCTCTCGTGGCAAAAACCCCAGCCCTGCAGGAAAGGGACACCACACACCTTGGACAGTGACAACAGCTCTTAACTGGAAAGTAATTTTACACTTTTAACACCTGCCTATAGAGACAGCTCTGAACCTCTGCACAGCCAGGAGCGAGTGCCTCTGGGCTGGCAGCCTCTGCTTGGCTCTGCCTGGCTGCTCCACAACCAGCACCAGCTCCTCTGCTGCCAAAGCCCTGCAGGTCCCAGGGCAGCGCTGCATGGGGGCCAGGACAAGGGAGAAGAGGCCCTGTGAGCTCCAGCGCTGCTGAGAGCCACTGCAGGGAGATGTGGGGCTCCCCGTGTGATAAACAGGGAGTCTGGTCTCCAGTGCAGAGCCACACAAGCTCACAAGAGGCACAGCTGCTTTTCTAGAAGGTGGAAGCCTGACTGACAAACAGCAGAGCATCTCACTCGGCTGCCAGCACGAAGCTTCATCTATCTGGAAACATGGTTTCAACCTGAAAGCTAGAAAAGGAAGCCTTTTCCCCTAAACACTCCGTGATGGTCAATGACTAACAACATTCTCACACACCTACCTCCCCACCACCTCAGACTTCTCCAATCTGGTTTTGCACTTGGTCACTGCTGCTGTCAAACCTGCCTGCTGAACCTCCAGCTTCTTCGAAAGCACGGCTCACCACACAGGCACAGGGTGAGCACATTCCCACTCCATAGCTGGTCTCCAGGCTGGCATTTCCAAGGGCTTTGATCCATTCCAAATAAGGCAATCAGCTTAGCCCTTGATTAAATACATAGCATAATCCAGCTAAATCTTGTTAGCCGAGCAGCGAGTTGCTCGTCTCACCAGTGTGGGTGGCACTGTGTGTCACCGCGGAGCAAGAGGGGCTGTGCAGTGTCAAGGTGTCCCTCGGGGCACGTCCTGGGCAGGCAGCAGCACTGGGGCAGCTGGGGACCACAGCAAGGCTGCTCCAGCAAGCCCCTTGGGCTCCAGTGCAGGGGATCCTTCTGCCAAGCCTCCCTGCAGCATGCAGAAAGCACCACGGAAGGCACTTGCACACTCCCAGCTGGCACGTACAGGGAGGCTGCCCCAGGGCACTGGGCACCCAAAAACCAGCAAAACCCTTAAAAAAATAAAAAAGGAAAAGAGAAATCACTGATCCTTCACAGGGAGCCAGGCTGCAGCAGGGAAGGAGGATGCGCTGCAGCTTTGGGGGAATTTCACACCACAGCAGTTTTTCCTTCCTCGGGAGGAATGAATCAGTAGCCCAGCACTGGAGAGCCTCAGCAGAACAGGATGGTGCTGAGGGGGAACACACCACAAGGGCAAGGACTGCCCTGCCAGCCAGGAGCCTGGCCCAGGTGAGATGCAGCTGCGCAGCCGGGACATCAGCCTCACACCCACACCTGCTCTGGCAGCTCCTCCAGCTGAGAAAGCAGGGAAAGCACTGCCTGCTGCTCCCACAGCCCTCTGCACCCAGAGCTGTGGGGGCACACACGCTGGCACTGTCCCCAACAGCAGGACACGGGGAAGGGGTGGCTTGGGAAGTCTGGCAAAAGGAAACCCTCCTCCCCAGGCGAGCCCCATGCCTCTCCTGCACGGCTCTGGGATAATACCTCCAGGTGAGTCCTTCAGAGGCCACTGAGGCAGAGCACTGAGCAGGGGAACACCACGGGGATGCTGCTCCCAGCACTGGGGCTCAGGACACACCACTCCCACCCAAAGCTGTGCAGGCACAGCAGAGATCTGCTCCCGAGACTCAGTGGAGCTGTCTCTTAAGTCTGCAGAAGCCCAGTTCCCTGTTTCCCTCCAGGTTTTGGACCTGCATGCAGGTGACCCCTTGGGGCTGGTCACAGCCTGCAGGCAGGACCCTGCAGATCTCTGTTCCACGCTGCATGAGCAACTCCAATGCTTCCTGCAGCAGCCAGGCATGTTTCAACAGCGCCTGGAAAGATTTTAAGCTAATTTAACCCTATTAACACATTATATGGCTTCTGTCATCCCAATTACCCCAAAAAGTCCAGGCATAGATCTTGAGGGGAGTGCAGGGAGGAGGAAGAAAATTTAAAAAAATAATAAGGGGGGAAAAACAAAAAAAGAAAAGTCTTGGGCACAATCCCAAAACACAGTTTCAGGCAGATCAGGAACAAACTTCACAGGATTTCAAACAACAACAAGCAGCCAAGAGAGGCAATATCTGCTCCCACCAAGCACTAGCCAGGAAGGCTGAGCAGAGCTCAGCTCGCCAGTCCCCAGCTGGTGTAACAGGAATCAGGTTTTTGGCACGGGGATCCTCCCCCCAAGCCGGGCAAGGGAGCAGGCTGCCCGCAGAGGAGCTGGGATGATAAATGACAGCAGTTGAGCACTGCAGGGGCATTTCACTGCTTCAGAGGTTGCTGCTATAACAATCTTCTCTGACTCAGCAGCTGAAAGGGACGCTGGGAAGGAAGCACCATAAAAAAAAAAAAGTCATGCATTATTAATATGGACTCTGGCAGCAAGACATGAGTTGGAAAAACACTGAGGAGGGAAAAAAAAATGACTGCAGAATAAGAGCGAGCTGCATGTGTGGAAGCATTTCACATTCCTGCGGGAGTGGGGGCCAGCCTGTGCCCCTGCAGGGTCCCCAGCTCCGGGGGAAGCCCGTGTTTGCTGACAGGAGCTGAAGATCCGTGGTGCTGTCCCTGCTGCAGCCCTGTGCAGAGCCCCGTGAGCCCTGGCACGGCAGCTCGGGCTCTCCTGCCGTGGCACGCCGCCCTGCCAGCAGCTGATTTTCATTTACCTGGGCTCTGTGCACGCCTGCTGACTCCCCACAGCCTCCCCCGTGCATCCCAGCCCTGCTGGCCGGAGCAGCCGTGTCAGGAGCGCCCAGGGCTCCGAGCACAGCCCAAAGGCAGGCACTGAAATGCCTTCCTTTCCTGCCAGGTAGCGAGGGAAAAAATATCTGTTTGCACTTGACTACCTGGTGCACTGCAGTGTTTGCTTTCCTCTCCTATTCCAGCTGCTTTGTACAGTTTGGTTTGGTTTTTTTTTTTGAGGTAATTTATAAACATTAACATTCACGTAGCCATCTTCTCCACTTCCCACCCAAATCCCTCGCTCCCAGCCTGCTGCTGTGGGGAGACACCGTCAGTCAGGAGTGTCTATTCTGTGTCACAGGCATCCCACGGCCCTGCCCAGCCTGTGCTGGCAGCGCAGGGAAGCCCCCGAGCCCCACTCAGGAGCCTCCTGGCAGGGATGAGCACAGCTCAGCCCCCAGCCCAGCCCGGGCCCCAGGCTCCCCAAGCAAGGGAGGTGGCTACACAGCACCACGCTCCAGGAGTCTCCTTTGACAATTTGTAGGGCAATAACATTCAATAAAGCCAATCAATTATTTTGCCATAAAATTCTCCAGACGCACAAACAAGCTCTGGTCGAAGTGCTCACACCACAGCCCAGCCCACAGCATGCAGTGGCTGTTTTGCCTGTATTTCCTCTCTTCCATCATGTGTGCAGTGGCATCCTCCATCCACAAACAGTTCCCAGCCTTTACCTCTCAGGGCAGAAAGGCACAGGGAGGGAACAGCTTCACAGGAGCTGTCCCACACACAGCCCAACCATCACACGGGCATGGGCCTGCCCATTGGAGCAGGAAACCAGCAGGAAAACCAGCAGGAAAACCAGCACAGGCTCCCACCAAGCAAGGGAGACTGAGGCACAAACCACAGGAAAAATCCAAGGTCCTATCTGAACTCACATCCCCTGGAAGCAGCCCCTTCCCTGCCACAAGCACTGGGGGACAGGCAGGACACCCCAGCTTGGTGCCCTTGCTGAAGGGGGCTGGCCAGATCCCCAACAGCATCCAGAGGGGCCCCAGGGGGAAAGCCCTGCTCAGGGCAAGGGCTCTGGAGAGGTTTGTGCCAGCCCACGGATGCCACAGACAACTGCAGGCGTACAAAGGGCAGAACCTGTTGGTTTTGCACCTCAAACAAAAGCCTAGGAAAGTGACCTTTAGGAAGGCACACACAACGTCACCACACGCTTCCAGCTAGAGCCCCAGCCAGCAGGCAGGGACCCATCACCTCCCCAGGCAGCCAGGAGCTCAAAGCGAGCTTCTCACACCCCTGCAGACACGTTTATGTGCCTTGAGAAAGCAAAGCGTCAAATAAGGGGCACTGTAGCCTGTGCCTTTGCCAGAAACACCCACAGTCACCACAAAGCACCGCGGATCCCCCGAGCACGCCTCCCCCCAGGTCCCTCCTCCACTTGACAAGAGCAGCACGCACCAGGAAATTCCTTTTACAAGGAGAAAAGGACCCCTGGCCCTGCCCATCGCACTCCACGCCATATGCAGCATCCCTCAAGGACGCTTCCCACTGGGACGAGGGCCACACGTGCCATCCACTGTCACCCCTGGGACCCTTCCAAGCAGCAGCTGAGGATGGCCAAGGGCTCTTCTCCTGCGGGCACTGACATCACCCTCAGCTTTCCAATCCACCTTTCTTTTCAAAATAAGAGCAGCTCCAGGGTAATGCTGAAAGCCCTGCTGGTTTTAACGTTATCTCTTTCACATTCCCCAAGAAACCACTCCCACCAACATCTCTCAAAAATTTCTGATTTGGGCTTATCTTGCATTTCAACAGCACAGTCCACTATACATTTTCCCCTCCATCTCTCCAAACAGGACTAATCCCAGTGGTATTTAGAGCTAGTGCTAGAAAAGCTCCAAACACACATTAACCACCCTAAAGCATCCATGTTCAAAATGCTGCCAGCCAAAACCACAGCCAGAAGAGTCTGAATGCAATGGAGAAGAAAAAGCCTGTATGGAAATAAACTTTACTAAAATAACCCAGCAAAGGTTTTGTCAAAGAAAATACACACATTGTATTGTGACAATGATGTTTTAAAAATAAAGCTGTTCAGGGAAGGCTTTTCTTGCCCTGTGCAGCTGCAGACCAGCTCCTCTTGCAGAGCCCTCACCCCTCAGTGCTGCCACAGGGCCCTGCAGAGCACACCAGCCATGCCACCACCCTTGTGAGGTTCCCCAGAAATTCAGTTAAAATTCAGTGTTTAAAGACTCCACGTGCTTGGATATTTAAATCTGCCAATTGTAACAGCATTCAAATGGGATCGAGTGCAAACACAGAGCTCCCCACACCGCTCATCTCCCTTCCCTGCACTGGTCCCCAGGGGCGTTCCTCGTACCCTGCAGAGCAGATGCTGCCTGAGTTAATGCAATTAATGAGTCCACCTGGAAGAGAGGCAGAGGATCAGCTCAGGAAATAAAGCAGCAGTGCCAGAGCCCTCATCTCCACCAGAGCCAGCACCACCTGAAGGGCTGAGTGCCTGCTGAAGCCCTGGCTCCCCTTGGCCTCCCAAAGCCATGAAGACCATTGTCTCCTGGGCTGACAGCATGGGTGGCTTTGCTTTAAGGTCTGCTCTGCTACAGATTATCGAGGTTTTGAAGCACTCAATTGGCTGGAATGAACCAGTACCTGGAAGCTTTTGTGTCTGCCAATCAGCTTCCACAAGCCAGGCTTCCAGAGATACATGGATGAAACATGAACTCTCCACATACTCTGCAGTTGCAACACCCAGAGAGCCACCAGCAAAATAACCCAAACCAGATGTGCCTGACAAACAGCACAGGTGCTTACAGGCAAAGAAAACCCAGCAGTTCATCTGCCCTCAAAGGTACCTTGTAATTTGTTAGCCCTGAGCAAGAGGTGGTCTCCAACCAACACCGCACCACCGGCATCCTGGGCGCACGGCAGGAGCAGCCGGGGGGAACAGGGCTGCCCCCCATCCCAGCCCTGCCTTGTAGCAGCCTCCTTGCTGGAAGGACGTGGTGCTGCCAAGGGAACGATTGCCCACAGCTGCCAGCAGTCTCCTTCTGCTCAGAGCACAGGAGATCCCAAGTTCTTGTACCAAGAAGCACTTGAGGATTTCTTACTACCCCCAGTCACTGTCAGATCCAGTGACTGCAATATCCTCTGTGGCATACGCTGTGCAACCAGGCTGCTCTCTCCTCAGGTTGTGAAATGCTGCTTGGCACATCTTTTGGGCAGGGGAGGGTGAAGGAGGGCAGTGCTGCCGTGTTCCACAGCAAGACACCACGCTGCTCCTGCTGCCCGGGGAACACCTGGAGATGAGAGCCAGGGCTGGGACAGCACAAACCTCATGTCATTATTCCAAGCTGCACCTTCCCCCTCTGTCCCTGCTCAGACAGCGTCCAGGCACCCAGCATGCTGCAGCAACCCCAGAGGGCACCTGCACCCAGCCCTGCCACGGGGGCTCACCAGTGTCCTGGGCTCAGAGCCCCCCGTGAGCGCTGCCCCGGCTCAGGACCCTGCCCTGCCCTCACAGCTGGCTCTGCCCAGGCTCCTGCTGCCCACATCCCCTCAGCAGTGAAGCAGCACAGCCCTCTCCCCCACACAGCTGCCCCGCTGGGACCCCCCAGCCCCACATCCCCACAGTGCCATCCCCCTGCCATCCCCCACTCTTCCTCTGTCCCTCACCACCACGGGCAACTCAGCCCAGTCTCTCCAGCTGGGACAAGCTGGCAGTACCAAAATCTTTTGCCATTTTCCCCCCCAGAACTCCTCTGTGCCAAGATCTGCCAGGCTGATGCATTAAACGAGCAAGCTGGATCAGCCACCTCTGGTGACACAATGTTGTCCCAAAAGTGACAAACAAGCTGTCCCGAGGCAGCTGCTGGTCCCACAGCACTGCTCTGCTGGTCACCCACACACAGCCTGACAGAACAGTGCTTCAAAGCACTCCTGCCTATCAAAATCAAGTTCTTGCACCATAAATGCAATTCAGGGCTGATGGTGATACTTCATGCCCTGTATGACCAGTTGGGAGCAATTCCTGATAAGTTTGGAGGAAGTAAAGGCAGACTGAATTACAGCTCTCTCTCAAAGGTTACAATCTTTCACCCAATAATTTAAATTCTCTACATTATTTTCCTGCATCAGATCCAACCAAGTATGACTCCTGGGGAAATCAAAATTTAAAAAAATAAAATTAAATAAAGAGGCTCCAACATCCATCGAGACAAAGGAAAAGCCAAGAGCTGCTACCTGAGCACCAGGGAAGGCCCTGCCAACCCCCCAGCCATGCAGCAGCCACCCTCTACACCAGGACCAAGTCCAAGGTCAGAGAAGTTCCCACTGTTGCAGTTGGAGGTATCAAGATGAAATGACTTGCAGCTTGAAAAAGCATTATTGCTTTCAGCTGCAGGAGGAAATTCCCTTAATTTCCTAGGCCCTGTTCAAAGAGAATAAAACCAGACACTTGTATGAACGACCACCATGTGAAAACAGGACACGCAGGGATGACCCCACATCCCAGGGATGAATTCAGAAGCACAGGGTAGGATGAAATAGCTTCTCGAGGTGCTCCACCTCCAAGCCAGCACACTCTTTGCGCCCACACCATCCTTGCTCCAACACTGGGGTCTGGGCATGGACAGTGACTCTGGCGAGCCCATTTGTCCACATCCCATCTGGGGAAGGCGACAGGCACAGAGGGCAGCTGTCCCAGGAGGGCAGGAGCCTCAGTGCCAAGAACAAGCCCTACAAAATAACCTGTCGAGCTGGCCCCTGACCTCCATAAGAGGCCAGAACTGTTTGCCCAGTGCCAAGCTGTTTTTTCCAAGAGGAGGCCAGTGTGGCTGCTGCAGTGAAAGCCCAGCCTGCCCTGCAGCCCTGTGCCCTGCTGGCCCCAGGATCTCTGAGCCAGCAGCGAGCACAAGTGACCCCTCCTCAGCCACACGAGCACCCCACGTACCTGCTGCCTGCAGGGCCTCTCTGGCAGCGGGGCCCCGTGGACACGGGCAGCTCCTGCAGCCTGCAGCCCCACTGTGCCCCGGCTGCAGAACAATTGGCCACCTCATCCTGCACACAATGGCCACCAAGAGACAGACCCACACAGGCAGCGGGAGCCGGCCAGCGCCGGGAGCAGCTGGAGGCCAAGGAGAGCCGGCTGTGCCTGTGCCATGGCTGGCCCTGGCACCTCACCTGGCAAGGTGGGAGCCCGGGGATGGAGCTGGCAGGGCGGTGTGTGGGGAGGACAGACGGGAATTGGATGTGAGAGCTGGGAAGGAGGTGGCACTGGCTGTTTACATTGGATCGCTCTGCGCAAACTTGAGGCCACAAGGTTTCAGTTCCTCAGGAGGAAACCTTGGTGAAGAACAGAAACGAGGAGCTACCTTGGGCATCATGTAGGTCCAGGCACAACACAAATGTAAGGCCCAAAAGCCCTGGACTCCCTGAAGGAGCCAAGCATGGTTATTTGCTGACAGTAAACATAAATTTCTTCCTGCATTTCCGTCTGGAGCAGACTGCTGGGTTACCTGGGCTGTGAGGAGCCAAACACCACGGTCAGTCAGGTAGCAGGACAGCCCTGGGCAGGCAACTCAGAACCCAGCTTGGGGGTCCCCTTCCCATCTCCAAAGGACACCAGGAACAGTTATCCAGCTTTTCCAGCTGACAGGCATGCCAGCTCCACACCAATGCGCTGAGACAGCACCCAGAAGTGCAACTGTCCCAGTTTTCTCCTGGCACTGGCGCACAACTGCTTGAACACAACACGCCTCGGCAGCGCCGGGGAAATGTTCCCCCACAAACACGGGGCTGGGGGACAGGCTCCCACCACGGTGACAGCACACCCTGCCACAGGGCCATGCCCAGCCCACAGGGACTGGCGCTGCCCAGGCAGGGCAGGCTGACCCCCACGAGCAGAGCTGGCTGCAGCAGACCCTTCCCAGCAGCCTGTGGCACCAGGCAGACAAAAGCCCTTCCAGGCTCCAGCTGGTTCAAGCTCACTTGCAGCTTCAGGTCTCATTCATTTGGGTTTTCTTCTTTTCAGTTGAGGTACAACCAAGGAATTGATTCTTCACTGGATTAATCACTTCCCTGCCCGTGGTTCAGCCAATGACCTGCGAGTCCTTCTTTGGCCACCTCCTCAGCACGCCCTACAAGGGATGGTCTCGGGACAGAAGTTTCCCCAGGCCCTTCAGTGGCCACAGAAGAGCAGCCCAGCCCCACTGCATGCACTGAGGCAGCAGCAGGAAGGACAAATGTCCCAGAACCCTCTGCTGACAGCGTCTTTCCATCACCTGCACATGGTCCATTTACTCAAATCCCCAGCTCTGCCCATCTCCTATCTCACTCACTCTTCTCCCAAGCCTCTCCTCAGCCCTGCAGCCTGAAAACAAACTCCCTCCAAGTGCTGAGAGGATTAGCCCAGCATCCCAGGAATACTGGGCTGGGCTTCCATGAGGAAACATTTTTGGCTGAAAGAGGAAGGAAATTAAAAAAAAAAAAAAAAGAAGCAGATCTTCTGTCACCTGATGAGAAGATGACTCAGAACATCACTGACATCCATGGGTGGGTAGGGACAGGGACCACTAACACCTCCCTGCCTCCTCTTTGGGCATCACAGATGGGAAGAACATTGGGTAGGACATTACCACTTTATCTGAGATCCACACAGAGAAAAGCCTCTGGCACAGAACTAACCTTAAATATATTTATACCCTACACCACCTCTAAGACTGGTGACCATGCAGCAGTAACATGAAATCAATCAGAATACTCTAAAAAAAGGAAAAAAAAACATCCTTACAAGAGAACTTTCCTTTTTAAAGTGTAATTCCACCTGGGGCTGGGAAGCTCATCCACAGCCACGCCATTCCCTGCGCCTGCCCCACAAAGGGCTGCAGGATGCCCTGGACAGAGAGCCAGGGGCCCCCTGAGTGTCTTGGGGCCACTCAGGGTGAACAGGACGAGCCAGGCTGTGCCCAGGGGGAGCAGGGGTGGCTGTGCCTCCCGTCCCACCCATGTGAATCCACCCTCACATGAGGCCAGCCGGGGGCTCGGTGGCCCTGGCCAGCCTGTGGGACAGTGGCCAGGAGCCCGGGGGGCTGCCCACAGGGACAGCAGAGCCCTGGGCCACCATGGCAAGGCTCAGCACGCACAGCCTCACTTGGGATGAGCCCAGGACACAAGCAGAGCTTCACACACCAGCCAAGACCTACTCAGCCCTGGGAAAGGCTCCCAAAGCCCAGAGGCAGCCACGGGACATCACTTGTAAATAAAAACCCACGGAAGTCACCTTGAAAGCACACAGAGATCTCCTTGGGATGTCCAAGATAGGAATGGCATGAGCAACACCAATGATATTTCAAGGAGAAACTCCCTATTTCTTTGGAAAGGGCTGTTTCTATAGAAATAAATTGTTGCCAAAGTTTGGTTGAAGGCCAAACCACGAGCCTTGGCTCCTTGCAGAAACGAGATACACGGTATGAAGTGAACAGATGCTTTCCGGGCACAAGCCTTCCCGTATCTCAGAGGAGATGGACAGACAGCCCCACCAGCACCGGGTGCTGGCCATATTGACACACGGCTTCTCCAGCTCCCCACGGAGCTATGACACGGAACACAGGAACGAGTCACTCTCCTTCTAAAATATACACTTCTCATCTTCCCACTTGACAATCAGAGTAGGATTTCCGCGAGGGAGCACGTTCAGATCACAAGCACTCGGACAACACTCCACTGCTTCAAAACAAACTCCGGGGCGGGCAGCCGGCAGCAGCGGGCTCGCTGCCCCCCGTTGTGGCTGGCACCGGCGCCGCTCGGCCCCGCGGCCCGGGAGCGCAGCCCGCCCGGGAGCGCCGGGCACGCCGGGGCCAGCGCCTCCTCCTGCGGCCGCGGCGGGAGATGGGGACGCGCTGCCCAGCCCCGGGCTCGGCGGAGCCGCAGCCGGAGCGCCGGGCCCGGGCCGCCCCTCGCCGGGGATGCCGCGGCCCCCGGGCCGGCCGGGCGCGGATTACTCAGCGTTTCCAGCGGCAGCCGGTGCGCCCGCGCCCCTGCCCGTGCGCCCCCGCCCCGGGCCCGGCCCGCCGCTTACCGATGCCCGGCGCCACATAGACGAAGTAGAGGAAGGAGGAGGAGAGCGAGAAGAGGAAGAGCGCGGCCAGCAGCGAGCGCCGGGGCAGCAGCCGCCAGGCGCCGCGGGGGCCGCGGGGCCACCGCATGGCCGATGCGGCGCCGCCGCCGCCCTGCTGCCGCCGCCGCCGCTCACATGCGCCGAGGCCCGGCGGGAGGCGCCGCGCCGGGGCCGCTCCGAGCCGCCGCCCGCGCCCAGCGCCGCCGCATGAATGTGCCGCGGCGGGGCGGGCCGGGGCGGGGCGGCCGGCGGGGCGGGCTCGGCCCCGCCGCACCGGCGGCTCCCGGCTGACCCGCCCCGCGCAGCGCCCGTGGTCCCGGGGCAGCGGGCAGGGAGCTCCGGGCACCGGCCCTGTGCCAGTGATGCTCCTGGGATGCCCGGCGTTAGCCCCAGCGCGCTGGGCAGCGGCTCCGGGCCCCGGACAATGGCCCTGAGACAGACTGCAGCGGCCCAGGACACCCAGCAGTGGCCCAGGACACCCAGCAGCGGCCAAGGGACACCCAGCAGCGGCCCCAAGACACTCAGAAGTGGCCGAGGCAGCCGGCCCTGGGCCCAGCGAAGCCATCCAGGACGCCCAGCCATGGCCCTGGGGCATTCATCAATGGCTCAGGGCAGCCAGCCGTGCTCCGGGGACAGCCAGCCGTGCACCTGGGACACAGCCCCAGGAGAGCAGGGGCCCATCGAGCAGCAGGGTGTGTGCGAGCAAGTGCAGGGAGCCAGAGGGAAGGTGATGGACACCGATGTGTGGAAGGGAGGGAGGTGAAGTCATCACGGTCAGCGCAGTCATCAGCGCTACCAGCAACCAGCAGCCCAGTGGCTTACAGAGTAATTAAGTAGTTTTGCACACATTTGTGGGCAGCTCCCCTGATGTGTGTAGGAGGAGTTGGAAGCAGATATGGAGATGCCTGAGAATGAAAATATGGGAGCCCAGGAACACCGTCCTTAGTGAGGGAGCCGGAAGTAGCTGCAGAGCAGATGGAGCCCAGCCCAGCCCAGAGAGGACTGGGCTTTGCCTCCTTTATGATGGAGACTTTGCTCAGGGGAGGCTGGAAGGAGAGACAATTCTTATTTCACCAACAGATAGTGCTGAGAAAACCAAGCCAAAGCTCTGGGCAGGAAGCGAGGCTGTGGGCCAGACGTGACCAGCTGCCACTGGGTGGGCAGCAAAGGCAGCAGCACACCCGGGAATGATGGGCTGTGGGGTAGGAGATGGGACGGGCCATCTGCCAGGACATGCCCTGTATATCCCTCCCGACACGTGTCCCGGGGATGAGTCTCTCCCAGGCAAGGAGCGAGGCATTGCTCAACCCAAACTCTGACCCCACAACACAGTGACAGCGGGCTGTGGGCAGGGCAGTGCCTTGCACCAGCCCTGTGCCAGCCTGGTGCCAGACACTGGGATAGAGGATTCTCCAGGTATGGCTGTGAGTCACAGCAAACCCTGGAAGAACTAGCCCCCCTTCCAGCCTGGATGCAGTAAGGGTAAATAAAGAAAACAGTTCCCACATTCAACAAATGGGACACAAGCAATCTTCTCTTAGATACAGAGTCTCAGTGGAGCGAGGAAATAGTTAAAAAAGAGGGGAGTTTAGCAGAAAAGTAGAAATTTCTCATTAAAAGGTATGGCATTAATTTCCTTCATGTGCCAAGTCATAGAAGGATGCTGAGGAGGAAAACAGGGATTTCCCTGGAGAGGCTGAATGAACTTCAGGAATGAGGAAACTGGTACTTGTTCTTGTTTTCCAGGATTGCCACTCCATCACCCCCTGCACTGAAACAAATTAAATCCGAGCCCTATTAACTTCTGATAGTCCACAGTACTTCAGCAGAACTGCATGGCCAAGTGGCAGCTGGATTTGCTGTCCACAAAATAACAAAATAGCGTTTAGCCAACTCCTCAAAGGATGCCTTGGGCAAGGAAATGCAAGAAGATTTCTTGGTTGGTTTATGATTTGTTTGATGCAGACATGGTCAAAGGTGAGACATCGTCGCAACCAATAATCTAACCTTTAGAAGATATTTAATTAGCAATGACATTGCTGGAGGAGCCACCCAGGAACTCGCTCCCAGGCCTGGGCTGCCGCAGTGGGGACTGTCACAGACAAGTGAAGCCAGAGAAGCCTTGGAGCCACACTGGGACATGCCTGCCCCGCTCTGACTCACCTCCCATCTCCCTCCCTCCCCAGGCTCCAGTCAACCCACTTCACTCTGACCCTTTTATTTTGCTTAGTCTCTTCCCTCTTGTCCCTCCCTGCCCCTCCACTGCATCCCAGCTAAGGGATTTGGAACATCAGACAGAGCCATCCTCCCACTCATCACCCTTTTCCAATAAAAAACCTGACACTGAACAGGACGAGAGGTTTCAAAGTCTCGGGTCATTCCACAGGCCAGGCTGGGACTCGGGTGGGAGCACTGCCAAGTGGGGCTGTCACAGCAGCGCGTGGCTCGCTCGTGCTGGGGAGCCCTGGCTCTGCACTGGCCTCTGCAGCCCTCCCAGCTGGGGGGAGCAGCAAAGCCCCACCTTCTGCCGAGTTTAAGGAGCCCATGGTGCCTGAGCCACTTTAAGGTGGGTTTCTGTGAGCAGCTTTGCCGACAGCCTCGAGGGAAAGGCAGGGTCTGTTAGTGCGGGGCCATGAGCAGGAATGGAGGGACGGGTCCTGCCGGTGCGCCTGCCCTCCCGAGTTGTAGCTGCACCCTTGGAGCACGTATCCACACAAAAAACATTTTGTATCTGGAGGGACAGCAGTTTTGATGGCTCGGGTGCCCCAGGGGACACCCCTGCCCCAGGCGTGGTCTGGGGAGGCTGGAGCTCACATTGCCAGCAGCAGGGACACAGCCCCTGCAGTGCTGCGTGTGAGGGGCAGCTGCCACCACCCACCCGCTGGACCCTGGCCATGGCACGGCTGGGCTGAGGTCTGCCACGTCAGATCCTGCACCCAGCCACGCCACAGCCGCGGGAGAGGGAGGCTGGGGCTGCCTGGCACCCTGCACGGAGCAAACCCACCTGCCCAGGAGGTGCCCCGAGGTCCTTGCCCTCAGCTGGGCCATGCCACATGCTGCCAAGGGCCTCAGAGCTGGGGAGCACTGCCTGGCAGGGTCAGCAGCAAAGCCTCACCGGAGCTGACCCCAGGGGAGGTAACAGGACTGCTTGGAGCACGTCACACCCAGGTTTGGAGTCTGAAACCATCATTAAAGGGATGCTTCACTCCAGCTGCACTTCTCTTACGGTCGCTTTCCATACTCGATGTGGACTAGTTAATCCGGGCAGATATCTTTGTTCTGCCACTGCAGGGAAGGACAGGCCATAGCAAGGATGTCACCACCCTGGCCAGCATTTTGCAGTATTTTTCATGGACTTTGGGACTTCTGGCCCTTTCAGCCCCAATGGCAGAGACTTTCCAGAACAGACTTCATGCTGTGATTAAGAAAACGCCTCCATTTGTAAAGGTGAGGACAGTCAGCATCGCACCGTGTCAGCCCTCCAGCTGCTCAGCAATGCAGCTTGCTTCAGCTCTTCCCTGGAGTTTCTGCTGCCAGGAGGTTATGAGGGAAGTGGGAACCTGAGCCACGTCTCTCAGAGACAGACAAACTTGGGGTGGACTGGCTGCTGACCAGCTCTCAGCCTTGCAGAAGCAATGTGCTCCCTCTGTGTTGTACTAAACATCTCTCTGCACACAGGGCTTGCTCCAGCTCCATTTAAAGACAGCACAGTGCCATCCCAGGCTCTGAGCAGGAGCAGGACGCAGAGGACACATGCACAGTAGGAATGTAAATATTTTTTACATGTACACCCACAGCCCCAGCGTATGCCATAAATCCTCAGCATATGCTATGCACCAGATCAGATACATAATTATTGATGCAGCAGGTTTTCAGAAAGACACAACAGGGTGTGTACTTAATTTGGCAATAAGAGCATACCTAAGTGGCCCTGGCATTTTCAGCTGGGTATCAGACCACTGCCACCCACGGATGCTTTATTTAATCTCACATTGCTGAGCACTGGCAGTGGCAGAGAGAAAACCAAAAGCAAGTATTTGTTTGTTAAGATGGAAAAACTCCACTGAATGCTGCAAGGTGCTCCTTGCACGCAGGAGTGCTCTAGACCAGTTCTCAGATTATGCCACCCACTGCACTTTCTAACAAGGCTGCTAGGGCTCTGATCTTAGTAGCACCTGTACATGTGCCTAACCATGGGATGACTCATTCTGCCAGAGTCAACAATGTGTCATAGCTCCCAAAAGGAGGCAATATCCACAGAAACCATTTTGCACGTTCACTTGGAAGGTAGCTCTCATCAGAGAAATAGGCTAAAATGTTTATCTTCTCCTGACACATTGCAGAGATTCAAATTATTTTGTTGCATCAGCCCACCACTGAAGGTTGATCAGCTGTCCCAGTCAACGTGGACTTGGGGAAAGACTCATAAAATGCCTTTGAGATCTAAATATTCAGTCAAGGGAATACAGCAGGCCGTACTTCCCAAAACTTCCCAAGGAAGGAAATTTCAGCTGATGAGATAAAATATTGTGTAATTCAGATTTTAAAATACTGTTTCAAAAACTCCCTGTCAAAGGGCTATGGCAATAGCTGGGGTAAACTACTGCCAAACAGCCCAGACTGCCTAAGAGTCAGAAAATAAACAGGCTATTTCCAGTACAACTGGAGGTCAAGGGGAGAATCCAGAAAGCTCTCCACTGGGGCCAGCCTGTTTGTGGAGCAGATGAAAGAATGCTGCTCTTCCCTGGTCTGTGAAGGATTGCAAGGACATCAGGCAAAACCAGATGAAAAGGCAATGCAGGCAGAGGTGAAACCCTGCCTAATTCCTGCCAGGGGACAAGGATGGAAAAACATCTGCAATATTCAGGCACACAGCTGGATTTCAAAACTAGCAGCAGAGGCCAGAAAGTGATGAAGGATGAAATTCTGCCTCTCTTGAAGCCACCTGACTTCACAACTTCACACCATGTAGAAATACAACTGCCTTCCAGAAATCTGGGGACAAGGACACCAGGAACAAAAGAACATTTCAGAAGAAATTGCTTTCTATTAACTCATAATTACATAATGCAAAATTAATTCACAAAGGCCAATAGCTTAATTGGATTCCCAAGAGGGGAAAACAGTTGTATGGTGAATAAGAACCTTCCGTGGTCACATTAAGTATGATGGTGAAGAAAAAAAAAAAGGGAAAAAAAAAAAAGCCCATTTCCTTCAATACTACAGATGAGGTTTTAACCATTTCTGCTCAATCGCTGACCAGTGGCAAGTTGCCCAGGTGATCACACTAAATGGCTCTCTTCTGGATCCATCCTTGTGCTTTCAGCCACACACAAAAATCACAATTAATCCTGTTGATATATCTGGGTATGTTGCTGGAATAAAGTATGAAGCCTTCCAGCCACCTTAATCTTCTTCTTAACTTGGATTTTGATTAACTGGAATAAATATTTAATTAGAAAGGCAAAGAGATGAACCTCTTGACCACCCAGTCACTGCCTCTGTAGTCATTGCCCTTTGATGCACAAGGAAAGGGCTTGTAGGACTTCCTTAAAACATGTGCAGCCTTTCATTTCTCTTAAAATTGTAGCAAGGTCGGGCTCTGTTTTTGGATTTGTCACTCAGAAGCCGTGCAGTGAACATGGCACAGAGTGCTTTCTGATCATCTTGGTCAGATGAGAGAGGGGAGGCTTGCCTGGCCCCCAGAGCCAGCAGGAGCTTGAGCATTTGTTTCCAGGTGCCCATGTCACAGTGTCCCATGACAAGCACGGGGCTGGGAAGCTCTCCCTGCTTGCCTCAAAGCTCTGGCTCTGCAGCCCTCCCTGGGCAGTGCCTGCTGCAGGAGCTGGCTCAGCCCGGCAGGGGCTCCTGGGCACAGCTCTGGGCATTTTCCTCAGCCAGAGCAGTGATGTGGAGCTGGCACGAGCAGGGTAACATCCACACACGGCGAGCTGGGCTGCAGCAAGCATCCCTTTCCTCTGCTCCGCTGCAATCTGCCAGAGCACTCAGTACCTGCAGAACAGTCACCGACCCCTGCAGGGGTTAGGCATGTGCTGAATCAAGGTTTGGGAGCAGCTCAGCCTCTGAGAGCCCTGCTGGAACCAGCACCACTGCCCGTTTGGATTCCCTCTCCCCTGGGCTAATTACCGCCTGCTTTTGGCACTGGCACCGTTTGTGCCATGTGCCCTTACCTTTCCCCGAAGAAGCATTTGCACCTTTACTGTATTTATTGTATTCTGAGGAAATCCTAATGATTTCCTGTCATGCTTGATTCTGATCCCATTTGCTCTGGGACTCCTGCTACCCTCTATAAATATCTGACTCTCAAATCTTTGCAGAAGTGAGTGTGACTGTGAGCAGGAAAGGTGAAGTCAAGCTAAAGAGACCTTCACCAGCTCTAAAAACAGCTGCTGCTCTTGCTGCTGCAGCTGAATTATTCCTCATCTAGGGAACAACAGTTCAGAGCTCAGAATCACTGTCTTCAATTATTTATTTGGCTGTGCTGGAGACTGGTGAGGTGCTGTATAATGTTTATTGCATGGAAGTCTTGCTCTGAGGGAGGTTTAATTGCCTTAAACGTGGATGGTGACGAGAATGCCTTGGAAAAGCTATTTGCATACATTTTCTCAAATGCCAAATGTGTAACTTCCTCCACACTCAGGCAGTCTGAGGCTGCTTCTCTGCATTACCCAGCTTTGCTGGGTGCCTCTGCAAAATTAACAACCAGAAATTCCCCAGCATGGAGCAGAAGGGGAAGCTCAGGCTTTGAATGTGGGATTGTGTGTAACAGCCAAAGCAGCAGGACTCTGAATCCGGGGCTGCAAACTCTGCACACAGACTGCCCCTGGCCCTTGGGGCTCGAGGCACTGAGCACTGCCTGCTCCCAGCCGCTGGCTTGACTTGCTGACCAAAAGAAAGCAAATTAGTGATTTCAGCAATGCAAGGCCAGTGACTGCCACCAAGGGCAGGGCACACACCTGCACGCTGCTGCACCCACACCACCGCTCACACCCTGTCGTGTCAGCACTGATTCTGGAAAATGCTCCAGAAACATCGCTCCAGCGATCTTCACACAAGGCCATGCACGAATCTCTTGTCCTTCTTTCTCCAGAATTCAAGTGCAAAGTGTCTCTCAAGTGGCCTCACAGGTTATCCGGCTTCAGTCACAACAATCTGATCTAAACAGATCTTTTCTCCATGGAATATCTCACTCCGCAGGGCAGTTCACTTTGGCAATTACTTAATGCTGTCAAGTATCAGCTGTTGACATAAGCAGGACCCTGCCTATAGGAGTGAAATAGGTATTGATTTAATGCCCTCACTGCAAGGATCATAAGGCATCTGGAAACAACTTATTTCACAACTGCAGCTGTCCCTGAAGACGAGTTTGCTGCCTGCCTGCCTTTCCCCAGATACCTGCTCTTTTTCAGCCAAGATGTTGTACTTGGGGAGAAGAGAGATTTGCAGCAGCCAGGGGTGTGCAGGCTGGCCAGCAGTGCTGTACAGCAGCCCCTGCTGTGTTGCCACACAGCAAAGTCAGGAAGAACAGTGTTTTTCTGTCTGCTGCATAGTCCATGTGCTGCAAGACCAGCACCTTCTGGAAGCATCAGGTTTACTGTGGAGGTGCAGTGCAGCTGTGTGCGTGTGATGGGTCAGCACCTTTTGAGCGTGGTGGATTTGCTGAGCCTGTACAAACCATCTGCCCAGGAAAGCCACAAAGAAAGGCACCAGCCCCCACACAGGACAGCAGCAGTTCTGTTCCCTGCAGGGAAAGACAGCAGCTGTGTCAAGGTGGGCTTGAAAGAGGGAGAACATTTCTCAGGGGACACCATGGACCCAGTGTGACAGGGTTGTTTGTGCCATTGGAAGAGGAACAGGAGCTGCAGTCCACAATCAGGCTGACCCTGCTCTGGTATTTCCTCTGGGAATCTTGGAATCTCCACCCAAGCCACAGCAGGGTCTGCAGCTGACAGTGCAGAATAACCCTGAGATGTGGGGCAGGGCAGAAAAGGCAGAGCATCACCAGACAACACAGCAGTGGTGGGAAGCTGTGGTGAAGCAGAATAGGATCACCTAAACTGGAATTTGTCCAGGACACCAGAACTCGTACTTGCTTCTTACACACAACCTGAGTGACCACATAACTGCAGCCTGAAATATTCCAATTGAAAGTCAGGCTGAATTTTGTAAGAGCAGAAGTGGAAGTGATAGGTTTATGTTATACCTTGCTGTCACCCAACTGAAGCAGTGTAATTCCATGGAATTTAAGTGTCAGCCACACATCCTGAAATACAAGCTGTGGGGCTCATTACAGGGTTTCACAGAGGATAATACTGGCCTGTGATACAGAGGTGGCCAGCGAAGGTCACCTAATGGGTCTGCTGGCCCTAACTGCTGTGTCCCCAAACAGCCACCACCCCATGAATCAGCAGGGTGAGGGTGCTCCCTGCATGACCAGCTGGTTTCAGCCAGGTTCGAAGAGTTTCTCTTCTTATGCAATCTCCATTTGTTATTCACAATGGCCGACTGAGGCTAGCAGCCCAGTTTGCTAAGAACGGTGCCTAGTTACAACAACAAACCAGGCCTGGCCTTGCCATCAGCATATTTTTCTCAGACAAACCAAGAAAAATCTTTTTCACAGTGTGCAGTTCATTGTACACAACCTGGATTTAAGCTGTTTAGTTTGTAAGGGTATTTTAAACAAACACCTTTTTGTTAACGTTTTCCCCTGCTGCTGCAGATTTCTGGGTTTAGAATAGCACGGCTCACTTTGAGCCATCACTGCTTTCCTGGGACAGAGGGATGTGATGCTATATGTCCCCGTTGAAACTCTGAGACTATGCAACCCTTTTTCAGACCTGAAATTAATTGGAGTATGAGCAGAAGACCTGGCCCTTGGGGAGCAGGGGGAGCTGCTGGTTACAGCTTCATCCTTCCTCACAGCTGGGATCAGCCATGGGCAGCAGCACTGCAGGAGTGGGCAGTGCACCCACTGCAGCCTGTGTACCACGGCTGGGTAGGTGAAGGAGCAGCTGGGTCTATCAAAAGAGTCATCTCTTCTTGGAGAGACAGGAGTATCCAAGGAAAATTGCCTCGCCAAGGAAAGAAATAATTCCCTTGCCCTTAACTTTTGGTCTTTTCTCAGCAGGCTCTTCTCCAGCACTGCCAGACTGGCTCTGGCTGGGGAGGAGTGGAGTTTCTTCAGTGGCACTGGTCAGGTGCTGTGGATTGTCGTTTGGACAAAATCAACCCTGGTAACACCCAGTGCTTTACCCACTGTCCAGCAGGGCGGGCACAGCATCAAGGCCTTTTCTTTTTCACACTCTGCCCCCACAGTGAGTAGGCTGGGGAGGTGAGAGACTTGGGGGGGACACAGCTGACCCTGAGTGACCAAAAGGATATTCCACACTGCTGGACGTCGTGCTCAGCAATAAAAGCTCAGGGGCAGGATGAGGAAAGAGATGTTCAAGGTTATGGTGTTTGTCTTCCCAAGTAACATTTATGAGCTTCCCTAGGAAAGGCCCAACACCCGCCTGCTGATGCAAAGTGGTGACTGAATTCCTTATCTTGCTTTCTTGCGTGTACAGCTCTGCTTCACTTACTAAACTGCCACTGTCCCAGCAGATTCCTTCTTTCTCACTTTTGTCCTTCTGATCTTCTCCCCATCTGACTGGAGGGGAGTGAACACTTGCCTGAGTATTTACCAGCCCACCACAGCTCGATAGCTTTCCTTCCATTGTCTTTTCTTGCTTTCATAATATATCCCCTTTTTCCTATGAGATAGTTATCGCTTGTGTGGCATTAAATCTTTGTTATTGTTGCTTTTCCACTTTACCTCTCTAAAATCTGCATTTGTCCCCTCATCTATGCTTCAGGATGGAGAAGCCATGCTCTCCATCCAGGGTGAGAGAGGCCCCAGAGCCCTGGGAGGGGACTCACTCTGCGTCTACAGGTCCTGCATGTTTTGTGTCAAAAGTGATTTGTGAAGTAGGTGTGAACAGGAGCTGTGTTTTATCAACAAAGCAATTGCTGTCCTGATGAGGGATTGCAGAGATAACAGAAGCAGGAGAACATTCTTTTGCTTCTTACACTTCAGAGAATGCCCATAAAGACCACCAGCAGCAGCCTCTGACAGGAAGGAGATGTGAGAGAGTGTGGTGCACCAGGCCGAGCAGAACTTTCAGGTGATTATTTTTCTCTCTGCTGACTTTTCTGGGTACTGAACAGAATACTTACATAATTTCAGCTGTGAAACTTCTCTCTCCCAGCAGAGGCACCATGGACAAGGTAATGGAGCCTCCCAAAAATTCCAGGTCCTCCTGATTGTATTCCCAACAATCTGCTAAATGGCTCTGGGCAGAGGTGTCTGGCTAGCTGCAGCAAGGGCTACCGAGCAGAGCAGGCTGGAGGCCAGAAAGAGCAGCTGGGAAATACGTGTGCACACTGGCACACACTTTGGGGTGCCACCCCACGTGCCTCCCTGTGTCCCAGCTGCCTTTGCCAGTCGTCCCATTACTGGCAAAGGGCAGAGAAGACAGCATCCTTCTTGGAAGGGTCCCGCATTTCCTCCCGTGAGGGCTGGAAATTCTGGAGGCAGCTTGAGAGCAAAATGCTTGTGTGAGCGAGAGGTGACAAGTCCTGGGAGTGCCCAGCAGCTCCAGGCTACTGCCTGAGTGAGAAATGCAGTTTTGTACAGTTGCTTTCTTTTCCAATTGCCATTTGTTTGTAGACATGTCACAGCAGATGCACCTCACCAGTACAACAGATACTTGGACTCATTTGCAGCTGGCACCAGTAAAAGTAATCCAGCTAACCAAACACTCTGTTTATCAGAGTTGTCATAAAGATTTGTTAATTCCCATTGACAGAAGGGCTTTCAGGATAGTCTGTAATAAGGAAAGAGGAAGAACTTTTAATTTATAGACCAAAAGAATGTAATCCAGAGAATACTGAACCCTGCCCTTAACAAACAGGTGTTCAGCATTCGAAGGAAGGCCGGGCAGAGGGCAGGCCAGGAGGAGGTGAGCTGTGCAGGGAGGCAGGCAGGGCTCAGGCCGGGCCAGGCTTTCTGCAGATGGTGTTGGGGTTTCACCTCCCACTGACGAATGGCTCCTGTTGGGCAGCAGCTGCCGCCTGCCCACCAAGGGCAAACGTGGACACACCACTCACAGCTCCCTGCAGCACATGGGCCCGTGTCCAAGGAATCTGGTGGCAACCAGGTCCCAAACAGAAAAGGAGGTGGCTGTGCTCACAGTCCAGTGGGGACTGCCAGAGGAAGCTGCAGATGCTAGAAGTTTCCATGATTTTTATATACTGAGGAGCAGCTGGAGAGGCTTTTGGGAGCCAGACTTACCCTGCCCTTTGCCTCCTCAGAGGCCTCTTTACAGCCTCTACTGGCTTTGGGTATGGGAAAGGGGGACACTTGGTTGTTTAAATTCTAATTCTGGCCTGGCCATAATTGATTGTTCCATTCTTCTTTTTTTTTTTTTTTTTTTCTTAATTTAAAAATGATGCTTTCCATTGCTCTTGTCTTCTTTCCCTGTCATTCCCCTACACACACACATACATGCAATGTGCCATCAAATTCTGGGATGGATACACATGCACCAAATACATAAATACACTCCAGAAACCACACCTGGGGCAGGGTGGGGGAGGCTCAAACTTGCAGTGCTGGTTTGAATGAAGCATTGAACAGCTCTTTGAAAAAGAAAGTAGATTGGCTTGAGGAAGACATTCAGGAAGAAATGGAAAAGGATGGTACTTAGTCATCACTGCCTTCTCACATCTCATGTGGTGAGCATGCAGAAGCCCTTGGCCACTGCTGGGAAGAAGACTCGGGGCCTGCAGTACCCCCTGGCCTGTGCAGTGTGGCTGTGTCCCTGGGATTGGCAGGAGACAGGAGCGTGGAGCTGCCCCGTGCTGGGCTGGCTGGCTGCCTGCAGGGCACAGAATGGGCAGATAAGTAAGTGGTGTCAGTGAGAGCCATGCTCACTTTGTCTGTAAACAAACAGAAACCTCTTTACTGGGAGACTGGGGTAAAAAAGTGGGAGCAGGTTTCCCCAGTGTGTTTGGATTCAAGATAAAGTGTTGGTCAGAAAGCAGGTGGAAGAGACCCTGTGAGATGCTTCCCAGCTCACCCGTTGACTTGCTGTCTGTTCTGGGCCCGTTTCTCCAGCCTCTCTGTGCCTCAGTTTAGGCATTTGTAAAACAGCAAGAGCCTCCTGCCGAAGCCTGTCACTAAACATAGCCCATTTGTGCTGGGAGAGTCACGTCGTGAGACAGAAGGCCCATCACACACTGCTGGGAGAGGGGACTCGATGAGTCACGCACAGCACCAGCTCTGAAATTCATGAAATGCCTGAGTTCACAGTCAAAAAAATTCAGTGTTTAAAACCAAAAGCAAGAAAGGAAAATTCCTCTATGTCCTGTCTCTGGGGTAGCACCTCCTGGCCATACCTGTCAGCGCCTGAACCATGCAGCCAGCAGAGCCTGTCTGTTGGTAAACCAGCGAGCTCTGTGCATGGGGACAGTCCTGTGTCTGGCAGAGCAGTTGTTGGTGTGTGGCAGGGCACAAGCCAGCATGAACAAACCTCTGCTGCCAAAAGTGAAGACCTGAGGTTGGGGTCAGGAGAGCTGCATTTCCCTGAAAAGCAATCAGGGCTGGAGAAGTTGGCATCACTCCTCAGCGAGGTGCTCTGCACCCCATGCCCACCCAAGGCAACAGAGGAGCTCACTCTCCCCAGCCTGTGCATTGAGCCACTCAGCCATCAGTGCCAGCAGGTGACGTGGCAGAGTCCCTGGGGACACTCCCTCCAGTGCCCTTTGGGTCCCTGTTTCCAAGAGCTGATCTCCTTTGCGTTTCAGGTGAATCACAGCCTTTGGTGCCTGGCTACAGCAGCACATCTTGCTGGGCACTGGCTGCAGCCACGCAATGTGATTCCCATTGTCACTGCTTCCTCCTGGACAACCTCCAGATTGAGCATGTCAAAACCAGACTAAACATGCAATGAAAAGCAAACAAGCCAAGCATCCAATAGTTTCAAACAACAGATAACAAAGCAACAGGAGAGAGATTATCTGTCGAGAACTAGTGCCTGGAATTTGCCTGCCTATGTATTTATTTATGTTTATACATGCAAGTGTGTGTATATATATGCACCCAGGCATATGCCTACTGCACATAGCTAGAGAACAGGAGAACAAAATGTTGTACATGCTAGGGCACTTAAAGAAATGGAAAAACAACTCCGTACAGTGAAGGGTCTAAAAGTATTTTCTAATACTTTATACACTGGGGTCTAAGAAGGGTCTAAAAGCATTTCTTAGTCAGCCTAAGAGAATCTCTCACATCTATCCCAAAGCAATAAAGCAAATCATATGCTGATGCTTTCCCTGCCTCCTTAGTGGCAGCTGAACCTTCACCTGTGTAATAAAGAAATGTCCCGAGTTTAATAACAAAGATCATTCATCTGCCCTGTGAAAGTACCACCAGTTCTCTCTTTTTCAGTCCCAGACAGAGTGAGAGGAGATGATCCATTTGCACAGAGGTTGTTCTCCGGCCAATGCAGCTCTCCAGCACCCACATGCCAGCCTGCCAAGACCTTCAGCAGCTGTAATGGGCCAATCCTGGGTCATGCTGAAGCCCCAAAAGGCAGCTCTTTTGTAAGCCCTGCTGGTACTGTGGTGCCATAGCCATAGGCATTCCTTCCTCACATGCAGCCCACAGATATGGACATTTTAAGGCCTCTGCTGATCTTGGTGTTCTCAGTATTGCTGATTTTGTCTTTGAAAACACTGGCTCATTTTGGCCTATACTATTTTCCATGCCAGAATTGGGATCTGGCTTCAGGTAAGTTTAGAGCTGAATCACTCTCCACAACCCAGGAAATATTTTATCTTTACTATGAATCCAAGCTTGGAAGGGAACTGATGTGTTTAAACACTTGTAGGATAGTTCTACAGTAAATCTGGTCGAAGCACTTCCACCTTCCCCACATCTGGCCACCTCCTCCCACTGTTGCTGCACCCCACTGCAGAAGAAGTTCAGCACTGGTCCAGAGAGAATTGACTCAAGGGTGACTTCAACGTGCCTGAGATCACCGTGTTTGAGGATAATCCAAAAGGCAAACCCACATGTCTTCAAGGCCAAAGACTGTCGCAAGAGCTAAACCAACTCCCTAGAGTAAATCTGGCATGCCCTTGGCCTTTAGAGCTGACAGACTTCACTCCTGAGCAAGAACAAAGTCCTAGGCTGTAAATTAGCACCTTCCCCAACATTTCCAGCACAAGGTTACTGCTGGTCACTAATGCATCTGTGCCTGTCCTGGATGTTCTACACAGCTATCTATTTAGGCTGCTCTGCATAATTTAAGAATTAAAATTAAACACTATGTTACCTACAGCCACATCATCTTAGATGAGCTTAAACAACTGTGAAATTCCTGTGATCTATTAAAAGCAACATTCAGTGCATGCATTAATCAACAGATGCTCAGTAGCTGTGCATCAGAAAACCACAAGTGAGAAGCAGCCTGAACAGCCTCCTGCCGAAATTACTACTTTCCTTGTGACCAAGTCCTTGAAACAGCAAGTGCGCCGTGATGCTGGAGTGGTGTTTGGCTCGGTTACCTCAGTGGCAGTAACACGACTGGCCCCTCTCACTGGAAACAACAGGTCAAACAAGCAGTGGTATTTCCTGCTGATGAGTCAGAGATGAGACATGAAAATCACCATCTCTTCACACAGAACACTCGAGACGTTATAATTTGGTATCACCTGTGATTGCTTCACCCACAGTGTGCTGTGCTGAGCATGTGTGTGTGCAGCACTGCAACGTAGTGGGAAGAAGACAGTTCAGAGTAGCTGACCGACTGCTACGTGTGCTTGCTGCAATTTCCTGATCTCACACAGTAGCCTGGCCCAGCAGCTCTTGTTGCCACCAGCTGCTCTGATGCTCCCCCCTCTGATGCTCCCTGGGACCCTTGTTCTCCACCTACCCTTTTCCCTTTTCCTGTTTTTTTTTTTTTTCCCTTTACATCCTGGCCTTTGGGAGGTTCAGTCCTGGGTTTGTGTTTATGTTGCCAGGCCTCTGCTTTCCTGGCTAAATCTTCCTCCCTTCCACATCCCTTCCTGAATCCTTCCCATGGCTCCCAAACCCCATCTGTGGTTTCCTTTTGGCCAGGGCCAGCAGGCACAGTGAGGACAAGGTCAGTCACCTCCTGAAGACTTACATCTGTACTCATCCCTTTTCTGCACCAGTCCCTCATGATTAAAAACACATGACAGCTAGAAGGCCAGTAAAGCAAAACAAGTGCGGAGCTTTCTGATCACACCAGTTGAAAGATTCAACGAACAAAAACAACCCAAAAAATGAGGCTGAGGCCAAGGCCAAACCAAAAAAACCCCAAACAAAATAGAAGCAAAGAAATAGCAAAGAAAAAGCAAACCAGTACAATTTCTGGCCTTCTTTCTTAGGCCAGATGATCTACTCATTATGCCAAACACAATTCACATGACTAGGAAAGAGAGTTTTAAGATTTTCCTTGTTCTGCACCGGCCTGCTACAGAACTGAACATTGCTGTGGTGACAAGGGCAGGAGCTCTTCGCCACTGGTGAAGATCACACAGGACTCCAGCCATGCCC
This sequence comes from Passer domesticus, assembly GCF_036417665.1. Classification (NCBI taxonomy): domain Eukaryota; kingdom Metazoa; phylum Chordata; class Aves; order Passeriformes; family Passeridae; genus Passer; species Passer domesticus. Next base: position 14,803,825 of record NC_087489.1, on the reverse strand, counting down.
TTTTCCCTGATCAGCTGACTTTTCCACCGTTGTCTGACTGGATTTTAAAGCACCAGGAATGGACCCAGCTACTCCTGCCTCAGATCAGTGTGGGCACAGCTGTAAGGGAAGAGGAGCAGACACCTGCCATGGCACCAGCTATGAAGTGCAACTGAGGGGCTCCCAGCTGCACAACAGAAAGGGTTCTTCACCCTGAGAGTGGTGCAGCATGAGGACAGGTCTCCCAGAGCAGCTCCATCCATAGAGACATTCCATTCCTCAGACATTTTCAAAATTTTTCTGGACAAGACCCCAAGCAACCTCCTCTGACCTTGAATCTGGACCTGCTCTAAACAGAGGATGGGCTGGAGCTCTCCAGAGGTGCTTTCAATGATATTTTTCTCTGATTTTTAGGAGGACAGGATAATGACCTGCCAAAGAGGACTGGGCTACACAGCTGGGGAGCTTCTTGCTGTCCTGTGACCCAGAGCACGAGGCGTACTGCACAGAGGAGAGAGGCACATGGCCCCCGCTGTCCCTCTCTGCCACAATCACACTGACTCTCTCTCAATCCCTGTCAACAGAACTTCTGGCTTTTTCATTGTTCTTCCCAGAAAAGCAAACAAAACCTCCAAAAGTTATTATGAGCTAAGACCATGCAAGTTTGCGGAAGACTAATTTCTTCTTAGAGGCATTCTCAAGGGAAACACTGATGATTCACCTTTTAGTGACCAGCCACTTCCAGCCATCCTTGGCAAACTCTGAATTTTCACAGAAAAAAGGAAGACAGTATTCACAAGGAAATTTCTTGTGTTTCATCAGCTTAAGTGCATCTCATTCTGGATCAAGCTTCATTATTTATGGATGAATTGTTGTTCAAAATCTCTACTCCAGTGTATAATGAAAACCGAGATCAAAAAGCAGAAGTGCCTGAGTTTCTGACGTGTTGGAGGCCTGCAGTCCCATTGTTTCCAAGTGGAGGAAGATGTGCACATCTCTCTGGAAATCAGCTTGCACCGCTTTGGAAAGTGCCAGTCTCATTTTTCACTGGCACCTGTGAGCTCTGAATCACCCCCTGAGCTGTGCCTCGGCTGAAGCCACGCACTCTGTCCCAAATGCTGCTGGGATGCAGAGAATGGGTTAAAGCAGACGGGATTAGCAAACTGCAGATCATCAGAAATTAGCCAGTGTGGAAAAAAACCCTTGGTCAGAACTATGGTAAGACTATCTAAGTAGGTCACAACAAAACCACATCAGATGAGCACAGGAGGTGTAGGTTCAGTCTGTCAACATGAAACCAGACATTCTCCAGCTCTGCCCTGCCAGTAACACGGAGAGGAACGGCTACTGTCCTAGTCACTGGGTTTTACAATTCAGGCATGTTCATACCTACTCAGATGGCTTTCACTTTTAAGTAAATGAGTGTCAGTGTCATAAATCTGAAATTTCATTTGATTAAGTTCACAGCTGATATTTCAGAGGGCCTTTTAAACAACCTGAGGTACCCAACAAGTGTATTTTACAGCTCCCCTTTTATTTCCTGAGCTAGTCAAACCAGAAATCAAAGAAATGCATGTGATGCTGTTGTACACTGTGCCATGTCCCTGCCAGCCCAGCATCTCAAACTTGCACTGGATGGATGGATGGATGGATGGATGGATGGATGGATGGATGGGTGGGTGGATATCCTCAATTTTGTAAGCAGAAAGGTGCTAATTAGCCTTATTTTCCAGGATGCACAGGAGACTTTAGAGACCCAACCCCAGCAGCAGCCTGGGCCAGGAGGGCATTTGAACTTAGACCAGATAAAGCTGGTCTAAATTTTATTGTAATTTGCTGATTGAAATTGCTAATTAATTACTCACTGCTATTTGAATTCAAGTGCATTTTTATTCTGGTTTTGAGGCAGTGGCTTTCTGATTCAGCTCAGTGGGACGTGTCAGTTGTTGGTGCTGCAGGGCCAGGCTGTGGCTGGGTGGGAGCTGTGGACCTGCTGTGCCCTGCACAGGTGAGCTCAGCCAGCAGGAAGGGTTCCGGGAGCTGCAGGTGAACGTGTCAGATTGGAACAGGAGGATCCGCTTCTGCCCGGGCACAGCAGAGCAGGCCTGGCACGGCGCTGCAGCACACTTGGCAGGCATGTCACCCTGGTGCCACAGCAGCCTGGGAGCCAGCCTGGGCCACCCTGAGCGCAGCCGTGGCTCTGGGGACGGGGAGCAGTGCTGGCTCTGAGGGACAGGACACGATGGCAGCTGTGGGGATGGGGACGGGGAGCAGTGCTGGCTCTGAGGGACAGGACACGATGGCGGCTGTGAAGAAAAGGGGTGATGGTGGCTCTGAGGACAGGGAGTGATGGCAGCTCTAAGGGATAGGACAAGATGGTGGCTGTAGGGACAAGGAACGAGGGCAGTTCTGAGGGACAGAACACAGTGGTGGCCCTGAAGACAGGGGGCGATGGTGGCTCTGAGGGACAGGACACGATGGTGGCTCTGAGGGACAGGACACGATGGTGGCTCTGAGGGACAGGGAGTGATGGTGGCTCTGAGGACAAGGGGCGATGGTGGCTCTGAGGACAGAACACGATGGCGGCTCTGAGGGACAGGACACGATGGCGGCTCTGAGGACAGGACACGATGGTGGCTCTGAGGACAAGGGGCGATGGCGGCTCTGAGGACAGGACACGATGGCGGCTCTGAGGACAGGACACGATGGTGGCTCTGAGGACAGGACACGATGGAAGCTCTGAGTACAAGGGGCGATGGCGGCTCTGAGGGACAGGACACGATGGTGGCTCTGAGGACAAGGGGCGATGGTGGCTCTGAGGACAGAACACGATGGCGGCTCTGAGGACAGGACACGATGGAAGCTCTGAGTACAAGGGGCGATGGCGGCTCTGAGGGACAGAACACGATGGTGGCTCTGAGGACAAGGGGCGATGGTGGCTCTGAGGACAGGACACGGCAGCTCTGAGGGACAGGACACGATGGTGGCTCTGAGGACAGGACACGATGGTGGCTCTGAGGACAAGGGGCGATGGCAGCCGCTGCCCCCGCCGGCAGGGGGCGCCCCCGGCGCCGCCGGCCCGCTGTCACGCGAGGCGCCGGTGGCGCGCGCCCGCCGCCGTTCCGCCGCCGCCGCGCGCGGCCGGACGTGCCCGCCCGAGCGCCGGAAGCGGCGGCGCCGTGGGAGCGCGAGCCCGGCAACATGGCGGAGTGAGTGCGGGGCGGCGGGGCGGCCCGGGGCTGCGGGCCACGGCCGTGTGCCGCGCCGTGCCGTGCCGGGGGTGCCTGTCCGTCAGCAGCGGCTCGCGGTGCGGTGCGGGCGGCCCGAGGGCCCCGCGCGGTGCCCAGGGCTCGGGGATGGAGACGGCGGGCATGGGCCGTGGTGCCGGCGGCGCCGGGACCGGCAGCGGGGCTGGTCCCGTGCACACCGGGGCTGTTCCCGTGCCCTCGGTGTCAGCCTGTGCAGCAATTGCCGGCTCCGTGCACAGGAGCTTCCAGCGTGTCCGATCACACTGCTTTGGGAACAGCGCCGCAAGGAGCTGGTCACCGGGGCCGGGAGTTCAGCCTGCTCTGGGGTGGGGTGGTGTGTGCTCATCTCTGGTGGGCTTTGTCCTGCTGCTCCCATCCACTGTCATTATATTATATTATCCAGTATACTTATATTGTATCATATTATATTATATTATATTATATTATATTATATTATATTATATTATATTATATTATCCAGTATACTCATATTATGTTATCCAGTATCATTATATCATATCATATTATATTGTCCAGTATCATCACATACTATTATGTTGTCCTGCCAGGTCTGCAAATGCCACCCATGAAGTCATCAATGCCACGCTCCACACTCTGCTGGCTGCCACGACCAAGCTGGTGGCACCCACGCCTCCCAAGCCCATCCTTCCCGTTCAGACTGGCGTCCAGGCACAGCAAGAGGAGCAGTCCAGTGGCATGACGATTTTTTTTAGTCTTCTTGTCATAGGTGAATGATGAACTGAAAGGCTGTTAATCTCTGCTAAGTGTAGTCTGTGTATGAGGACATTGGCCAGAGTGCTTTATTTCTCCCCTGGTTCTGTCTGAGAAGTGGGATTTTGCAGAGGCACAGGGATTTGTGACATTTATGGTGATGGAAGCCACTGCTTACACTGATGCTTCTTGGTTTTTTGCCAAAGTGAAGTCTACTGAATCATTAGGAGAAGTTTGCTTGTGTATTTTAAAAATACTACTTTAAGGTATATTTTACTATTTTCCAACAGTCCTGAATCTCCATTCTTTCCCCTTCACAGCTATTTGCATCATATTGGTGCATTTACTGATAGAATACCGGCTTCATTTCTTACCAGAGAGCGTGGCTGTTGTTTCCTTAGGTGAGTAGCCATGACATTTTAATGCTGGATTTGTGCTCATCCAGGGCCTGTCAGTAGTGTGCACTGGAGATAATGCTGTGGTGTGTGTCAGCCATCACTGGAGACACGGCAGACTGGATGCAGTGAAGAAAACAAGTAATTCACAGAGCTAAATTGATTGAAGAAATACAGAAGTGAGCACACACGCAGAGACTGGCCCAGCAAAATGACACCTGTGGGGATGTCACTGCCTGAGCACTTTGGTTTGCATCCTCAGGGAGGACAAGATGTGCAGCACTCCCTGCTCGTGAGGCTCCAGCCTTTGAGGTGGTACATGTGTTTATATTGATGTTAGCAGATTTATGTCTGAATTTGGGATTTTAATGTAGCTGCAACTGTCCCAAAAACTCACCTGGACTGCCAGATCCTGAGCTGTCCCAGAAGTACCATACAGGAGCTCTTCCTATGGCTAGCGTTACAAGAGTGTCACCCTTCGTGGAGATCAAATGTGTACTTAATTTGGAATAAATTTGGAGTATTTCTGAGCCTATAGTTTTATGCCAGGGTAATTTAATTTATTTGTAATGCTGTTTCTCCTGATTTATAAATTTGTAATTGAGGAGCAAATCAGGCACAATACATTCCTTATTTTGTCTACTTCAGTCTGATTTTAAAGAACCTGGTCTGAGTGTTTCCAGCACCAGTTTTTCAGCTGTGACTTGTCTGCAAGATTCTGTGATATTTTTGCTTCTCTTTCTGATGATACTTTCACTGACAGTTGTTCTAAAAATACAAGAAGAAGACAGGTGCTTAGTTATAATCCCGAGGCAGCTCAAAGGACTGTATTATTGGTTGAGCAGGTAGGGTTTTTGATTTTGTGCTAGGCTGGTACCTTCTCTCCTATTTCTTAACTGTATTTTTACACAGTTTCTCAGCTGGAGCAAGCGAGCTTCTTGGTGCTTGTCAGCAAGTTATGATTCCTGGAAAGCAGGGATCTCCTTGCGTCTTGGGTGCTAGATTGAGAAAAGCTTAGAGCTGTTACTTGGCAGAAAGAGAAGCATGTTTTCCAGCAGGGTGACTCCCTGGATTTGTAGATAACTGTGTGTGCTGGAGACCACATCATGTTTCTCACATGGCAGATTTTGGAGCTTCAAGCAGCATTTACTTGCAAAGCCCTAAGTGAGTTTCAGTATTTCTGTTCAACAGAAAAACAAACAGGTGGGTGAGGATCCGGTGCTGGTGCTGCACACACCCCTGATCTTTGTAGCAGCATCATCCATCAGAGTTTTGTGCCTTTATGGTTCTGAGCTGACGCGGATCAGAGCTGCTGCAGCTCGTCCTGGCTCACGTTGTCATCCTCACAGGAACCACCCAGTGCTTGGCTCACTGCTGACACACCACTCTTTCCCTCCCTCCTTGCATTATTGCTGTGGACAGGTGAGATGTCTTGTGGGTGTATCTCTCAGTGTCCTGAAAGGTGCCAAAAGGACATCACTGTCCCTTCAGTATCCTCCTCCTTTCTACACAAAACCCCAAGTACAGGGTGTTAATTTGTTTCAGATCAGGTTACTTACCATGGCTGTTAAACAGCTAATCTAAATTTAAACATAATCCCCAATATAAAATGCAGCAGTATAGTGATTACTCTTGCTGGCATAGTTTTGGATTGTTTTGCAATCATTCTGTGTATCCTGGGCAGCGCAGAGCAGAAGTGTTGGGCCAGCTTGTGTCCCTGCTGAGCTGTGCAGAGCAGCAGAGGCACAGACATTCTCCTCTTTCTGTTCCTTGTTACTGGCATCTCAGCTGCAGGAGAAGGGTTTTAGCTGTTGGATTTACTATTGGTGTGTGCTGTGCTCCTGTGAGCCCCAACAAAATCCCGTTCAAGGAACAGGAAAGCTGTGCTGCTGCTCTCAGGGTGGGTCAGGAGGAGCAGTGCTGCATCTCTTGTGTTCTGCTCAGAGGCTGTGCAGGCAGTGCTCAGCTGGGCTTTGGGGTGGACCTCAGCAGTCTGTCCCCAGTGAGGGATGGGAGAGCAGCAGCTGCAATTGCTGTGAGTCAGCAGGGTGTTAGAGCCAGGAGCAGCCCGGGTAACTGATGTCCTGTGTCATTCCAGCCTTATGGAGTTAGTTTGTAGGCTCAGTGATGTTTGCAGTACTCTGAGCCCTGTGACAGTGCAGCACCTGTGTGATCCCTGCAGCTGCCAGCTCAGTCCTGGTAATGCTCTGCACAGCTGCAAGAGCACAGCTTGAGCTTCAAGTATCCAGTTCTGCCAGCAGTGCCAGAAGTGAGGTGTGTCCTGTTTAGACTTGTAAATTAAGTAAATCCTCTCAGGAAGTTATTGAAGGCTAATAAAAGTGGCAGCAGAGAAGAGAGGTATGATTTTCACAAGTGTTTTCCTCCCATTGTCTAAGCTGCTCGGAAGTTTCTGGTTTATGTTTTCTAGAGGGTGTGTCTCTCCTGATGGACAGGGTGGGAGTGCATTCTCTGAGGCTGGGTTTTGATCCTCATCCTTATAAGTTGCTGGAATTTTGTTGGTAAAAATAGTTTCCAAAAGTGTTTTTTCTCTTTGATTTGTTACTGAGTTTTAACATGTTCTCAGGAAAACAAAAGGTTAGTTGCAATAAGAAAATGCCTATAAAATTTTCAAAAAAAAGGAAGTATAGATTAACTGTTACAGACTTACTCTTCTAATGAGCCCCTTGACAAAACTGACCTGTCTGATTTAGTAGAAACAGCTGATCTAGACCTGCATTCATTAATTTAGTAATAAAGAAAGAGTAGTTTGTAAATGTATGTGGCATGTGAGTGGCTGTGTCTGCATTCTGTCCTTCAAGGGGCAGCAGACCTTTGATGTTCTTTCATTTATGTTTTCCTTTCCATAGAAACCATTTGATGGAACAATTATTTCTACCCTCTGGGACTGATGCCTTCCCAGATTTTTGTATAAAGGAAGGCTTAGGCCTCATGGCTTTGTGTGTGTGACACATCCATCAGCAGTAATCCATGTGATTCTGTTTGTGAGACTCTTTTGTTAGCTACAGCATGAGAGGAGGTCTCATGAGTTACAGAAAAGGACACTTAAAATGAGTTACAGGAAGGCATACTTCAGGCTTCTCAGACACTCTGTACCTTTCATTTGGAGTATTTGGCTTCTGTCCCAGTGTTTGACTGTGAAGTCTCCATTCTGCAAATTATAAAACACAACTATGCAGAAGCACAGATCTGAAATCTGGCTGAAGACAAATTCCCTATAACTACTTGAAAACAATTAATGGCAGTTCATGGGTTATCTTCATGTCTTCCAGAAGAAATCTTGTTACAGTTTTGTGTTTGAAGATATATGTGGGAGGAAAGAGTGGTGTAACCTTTAACCACTGAGTTTGCAGCAGCCTTGATAAAATTCTATCTTCTGTATTCACATTATTTCTACATGACTTAAACAGTGCGTAATTCATTTGGAAAATAGTTCTGACAGGATCTCCACCCTGGTCAGAGTTTGTTGCCTTCTTCATTGCCAGAAAGTGCTGTGATTTCATTCAAACAAAATTCACTTCTGTGGAGAAGACTGATTTCATTTAAGCTGCTTTAACTGCAAATAATATTGAAGTGACATGAAGCACAGATGCCTAACTCATAACTTCCTGATTCTTCAGCAAGAAAGGTGAAATTTCGTTTGAGTGCAGCTTAGATGTGTTTTTGAGTAGTTAAGCCTGTTATCTTTCTGAACCAGTGAGCATCACACTCTCAGTAGTTCTGTTTGGAGCTGGGATATCCCAGGAGACAATCTGTTGTGCAGGGAAGCTCTGCAGTTATGTAACATATTGGAAACTGGGTATTTGGGGATTAAACCCAAAACCACTCAGTGTTTTCATGGTTTAGGAATGAAACTAACTTGCTGCGCTATGTTTTGCCTTGTTTTCACTTCTAAAACTTGCAGAGCTGATAAACAGTGACACATTTTGTTGCTATTTCAGAATGTTTTCTTATTCTCTCCTAGGTATCCTTATGGGAGCTTTTATAAAAATCATAGAGGCTCAAAAGCTGGCCAACTGGAAGGTATAGTTGTAACAATTAATTTTTAATTGTAGAAAAATCCCTAAGTCTTACGAAAAAGGCTTTGTAATACTTGTTCATTCAGGTTCACCACCAAGACCTTGTGCTTGTGGTAGTTCTTGGCTAGCACAGCTGATAGAGTCCTCATGTTTCATTTTCCTCTGCTTCCATGCAGTACAAACACAGTCCTTCCTTTCCATTGTTCTCAGTTCCTTGTCAGCTCTGGTTTCAGGGGCTTTTGTGGAGTGCAGTGGCTCAGCCCCGTGGGTTTGTTCAGGTGCAGTGGCTGTGCTGACAGGAGCAGGCCGTGTTGACTCACAGGCTCTGCGTGCACGCTGCAGCCTTGCAGTCCAAAGGATGAGTTTTGTTTTCTAAGCCCCCCAAATCCTTTAAGATGATTATTACTGGTGCAAGCAGGCATGAGACTTTAAAGAGATGAGTACCTCTGTTTTGAAAGCTGGTGTTAGAACAGAACAGTCCATCAGCTGTTTACCCTGGGTTTAAACAAGTTAATGGGTGTTTGTGGAGGTGACAGTTCCTACGTGACCAGGAGCAGGAAACAGGTGGGTAAAGAGACTGGCCCCTCAGCTGGGCTTCATTTGCCTTCTGTGCCTACTCTGCCAGCAGAAAACCAGGGTGCCAGGCTGGGGGTGCAGCATGAGCAGTGTTAGCCAGGGGATGAGATAAGTGACAAAGACTGAGGACACAAAAAAATAGCATCTTACCTCATGTGGGTTCCATTTATATCACTGTGATGGCAAAAAGGAGCCATCAGAACAGAGCCATTCAAGTCAGGCAGAGATCACATTTGCTGAGAAGATCCCAGCCTCAGGCCCCTCAGGTGGTGTGTCACCTGAGCTGGTCACCTGCAGGGCCCTGGGCTGATGATGTGATTTTCTTGTCAGGTGATGAGTTTTCCAGTGAAACTGCTTGGTCCCAGTGAAGCTGTTCTGTTCAAACAGTGGCCAAGGGGTCACGGTTCCTTGGCAGTCCTTACAGATTTCCAGACTCTCAGATAAAGTGGGAATACTTCTCGTGGAACCAGGAAGATTTTTCCTTTACCATAAATAACCTGTTTTCTATGCGGCTTTTTTGGAGACAGTAATTTAAAATAAATAACTCCTAGTTTTGTATCACTGGGTTGAGAAAGAACAATAGAAGTAGCAGCCCTGGAATAGTCTACTGTTCTTCAGTCTTTGACTTCATCATAAGAAGGGAGAAAGATTTTTCATTTCCCGTCATTATTTTTTAATAGCTTTATAGTTTTTCTTTTGGAAGATTTGATGTTATTTCAATAATGATGATATCCCTGAAATTATAATGATTTTTTTTTCAGGAAGAAGAAATGTTTCGTCCAAATATGTTTTTTCTGCTTTTGCTTCCACCTATTATATTTGAATCTGGGTATTCACTGCACAAGGTCAGTCCCTGCCAGACACTCATTTTGGATGTTGAGGTTTTGTTTGGAACAGATTCTGCTTTTAGTTATCTCCGTGAAGCTTAGGATAATTGCATTAAATTCCATTATATTAATCATTAGGGAATTGAGAGTGCAAAATTTAAACCTCTTCAACCCAGAGTGCAGGGGGTGTAGCTGATACCTGAGTGCTGGCAAGGTGTCAGCTACAGCACAGACGAGGTTTTCCTTGGCTGGAGAGCTTTCTTACCTCACAGAGCTGTACAAGGGCTGCTGTGAAGGAGGAGTAGTGGGAAGGTGTGAGATCAGAACTGGGAAAGTGGGGTCACTCCACAGCTAAAGAAGAGGAAAATGTGTGTGAGGTTGTGACCCTTGCCTGGGGCCCGTGTTTCCATGGGCATTTCTCACAGCTCTTGTCCTGGCTGAGGGGCTTTGGTGCTCCCTAGTGCAGCCCTTCTGCTCCAGCTGTGCTGCAGGACAGGGAGGAGTGGCCATGGTGGCACCAGGAGCTGCTATCAGCACTGCAGACCTTTTCATACAAAATCACAAACAGTGGGCTAGCAACTGGGAAGTGTACAAGCCTTTTTCACGTGCCCTGTCTCCAGCAGAGGGATTAACTTGCACTTTTGCCAGGTGGGGAATATGTCTAAGTGCTGGTGAATATCCAGCTGTTTGCCTGAGGATTGGGTTCTTGTTATGGAGCCAGACTGGGAATCAGTCCTGGGAATCAGAGGAATTGCTGTTGTCCTCAGGAGAGCAGCAGTCTCTCTAGGCAGATGGTGTGGATGTGTATCCTGGGGTACCTGGAACCAAACTGAGCCTTTCTAATCAGAAACCCAGTTGTGAGTTAGAATCTAATTAAATGGAAACCCAAACATGAGTCTTCCCTCAGGCCATTTGTACTAATTTACTTATTTTATTGCTGTGTTCCAGGGTAATTTTTTTCAGAACATTGGTTCCATCATTCTGTTCTCAGTGTTTGGCACTGCAATCTCAGCTTTCATTGTAGGTGGAGGAATCTATTTCCTGGGCCGGGTAAGAATTACTGCTTTGAAGCACTTAAGTTTATCTGGCTTGTTGTTTGAAAGTCCCTTTTTCAAGAGCAGACAAACAGAGTGAAAGTGAGTTCCTGGGTCACAAGGTGCAGTTCTCTGCTCTCACAAAGGCAGTGTTATGCTCCCTTCCATGGATATTGCTGGAGAGGCCCTGGAGCCTCCCTCCTGGGAGTACTCAAGAGCTCTCTGGACACGGTCCTGGTGACGTGTCCCAAGGGCCCTGGGCAGCAGGAGGGGTGGGGTGGTGACCTCAGGGGTCCCTCCCAACCTGAGCCACTCTGTGACACAGCATGTGTCATGGGAAAAGCAATTAAGACTTGACTTTTACTTTTTCTAACTTCCCAGACTTGGTGTTGGAAGGCTGTTCCAAAGCCTGTGTTCTCTAGAGCCATCTTATACTCTACAATATTTTTATATTTTTTTGCTTCTGTGAATTCGTGTTTCCCATTGGTTACATGTAGACACAGATATTTATCTTTTCTCTCAGACTTCATTCTGGAAGGCCAAGCATTCTATATTTTCCTCTTTGCCACTCAGATTTCTCTTGCTCTGAATGTCTTGGTTACTCTGCTCAGCTGACTCTGCTCTAGTTCCCTGATCTTGGGTGACCAGAATTGTGGCAGTAGATTACTGTTGGAGGGCAGTGTTAAACTGGACAGCATCACTACTGTGAATTTTTCTTAATAATGAACTTGGGATTTGATGAATATTTGGTTTTTAAGAACAGAAGAACACCACAGTTAATTGTGATTATGTTCTACCTATTCTTTCAGGCTGATGTAATTTATAAACTCAACATGACAGACAGGTAAGCTCCTGGGGAAGTGGTCTAGTATATGAAATAAAGCTTTCTTCAGGATAGCTGCAGGTGGGAAATGCACTACAGTTGGCCATCTCTTTTGGTCAGTGTTCAGACTGCTGAGATTCAACACTGTATATGAAACTAAGAAATAGATGGAACACTTCTATACCCTATAACACCCAAATTTCCAAACAGTGTTGTATTGTATTCCATTCTTTTTCATTCTAGTCTATTCTGTTCTGTGCTCAGTGATTTCTTTAGAGATATACTGGGTGTTTTAACCAAGCTGTAAGATTTGTAAACCTTGATTAGTTGGTATTATTAATATTTGTGATAAGGGTATAACTTCCTTGTCCACTTCCTCTCTTAAAAGACAGAATAAACTTTTCAGCATCAATAATGTAAATTTTTCAAGAACTTGGCAAGCGGCCAAGTTCTTGTGACTGGAAAGAAAGTACTTGTTTATCACTGTGTAGAAACTGTAGCACAAATGGGCTTTGTTACTGTTGTAAGTTACTAGGTAGATGTTTTTCTTTCATCTCGTTTCCTCTTTTGTGTTCTCCCAGTTTTGCATTCGGCTCTTTAATATCTGCAGTTGACCCCGTGGCTACTATTGCCATTTTCAATGCCCTTAATGTGGATCCTGTGCTTAACATGTTGGTTTTTGGAGAAAGTATTCTCAACGATGCAGTCTCAATTGTCCTGACCAAGTAAGTGCATTGGACCCTCAGTGATTATGCAAACAGAAACTACATCATTTTCTGTTAGGTTTTTCTATACAGTTGTTCTTCCATCTTCCTTTGGAGCACACTGTGTGTTTCAGGTGTGAGGCTGAGTCTTGTGTGCTGCTTCTGTGTCAGAAGCAATCCACACCATGACCTGCAGGGGCAGGGGACAGTAAATGCCTCATTGCCCTGCCTCAGTGCCTTGTCTCAGTCCGTGGAGAATTGATTCTTTCTGATTCCATTCATGACCTCTCTCTCCGTCGGAGGGTGCTGGCAGCAGGAGCCCCCCATGTCACCTGTCAGGCACAGCAATATTCACCCTCCCAGAGCTGCTGTGTCTGCCCTTGGCTTGTGCCCAGAGTGCCACTGGGGAGAATCCAGCATGTCCAGTGGGGTTGTGTTTATGTTGGGGCTGCAGGAAGAGGAACATCCAGGATCCTTATCTTTTGCCTATGATAATGCTTTGGGGCTGAAAGAGTAAAGAATGGATAGATAGATCTTCATCTTATTGCTGAAGCCAATAGATGTGACTGTGAATGTATGGAAGGAACAGCTGTGCCGAGCAGGTAGTGAAGTCAGAGTAATTTTCTAATGCATTAATTGCTTTGATTACAGTTGTGGTGCTTTCAGGGAAGATACTGAAGGCTAAAAGCAGCCAAAAGAAACACGAGCTAGAATCTGTGTGTTCTTTGCACAGAATTTTCATGAACGATATTCCTGAAATTCAAAGAGGTTTCTCCCCTTTCCTGTTAAGAGCTGCTTTGTTTTCCTTCAGTGACCTTCTTGTCTCTCATCCACACCTAAATATTTGATGAGTTCTTCCTGTTCATTTATTCTTCTCAGAGGATCACATGAGTTTTCACCACTGTAAATTGTGTTTTCTTTTCCTTCTCAAAGTTTGAACCTTGTTTTCAGACACTGGCCATCAGCTTAGCCTATTTACGCCATTCTGGGATCCTTCAGAGGAGCAGTGCTGGATTTTTAGCAGAATTAGGTTTCCCTTTGGGGATTACACTGAGGCTTGATTTAACGTCTTTTGACATTCCTCCTGTTATATATATCACAGTAAAAGCCTTTTAAGAGTGGTAGCAACAAAGAAATGGGAGTCTTTTTTGTTGTTATGCTCAAAAGATGTTTGATATTTTTGGATCTAGGCTTAGAATGTATAACCATTCCTTTTTATTTCTTTTAATTGTATCTAGCACAGCAGAAGGTTTGACAAGGGAAAATATGTCAGATGTAAGTGGATGGCAAACCTTCCTACAGGCACTGGGATACTTTCTCAAGATGTTCTTTGGCTCTGCAGCACTTGGCACACTTACTGGTCTTATTTCTGCATTAATATCCTTTTTTAATTTTGGTGATGTATATGTATACATTGGTGAGCTGCAACATTCTAGTAGTATTTTTCTTCCCATCTTCTCCAGCATTTCATAGAGGATATTTCTTATTAGACATTATTTTGGTTTTATGTTAGTGTACAAGGAAGTGTATTAAAAGTGGAATCAAATTTTTATGAACATAATTAAGGTCTGAAATGTTGTATAATAGCTTATGTGCATTGGAGTGTTATAAGATATGGTAATTGTTTTGTAAATTCAAAATATATTAATTCCATTTCAATACCAATCCATTTTAACAAGCATATGGCTTCTTTTTTACATACATAAAACAGTTAATTAAAAGGGAAAAAAAAGCTGCTTTTCCCTGGGGCCTTTGAGTCAGCCCAGCTCATTTGTCCCTATGGATCATGTGCAGGCAGCTGAATGCAGACACTGTTCTGGTTGGATTTACCCTGGGTTCTGTTTTGCCTCTTCCATGAATTGGTTGCTAAACAAGGCAGGAGCTGCTCTGCTGAGATCAGGAAAGCTGTTTGCTGTAGCCCAGACACCTTTGTGACTCTTTGGGCTTGTTTAATGCTAGCTCTGACTTCACTGTGAGCTCTGGGCTGTACAGCTGTACTTGTGTCAGCTGGGACACTGCCAAACACTTTGTTGGTAAACAACAGGAAGAGAATGTTTGATTAAATACAGACTTATTTCCCCTTTTGGTTCATCAGCCTCATTCAGCAAACTTTGAAATTGCCCCATACATCACAACAAAAGAGGGAGACAGATGTTCAACACTTCTTTGACTCATATATAAATTATACTAAGTGCAAGAGAAAAGCAGCTTGTTTGCCCTTTACAGTTACCTGTGCCTCAAAAGTATTTCATTTACCTGTTTTTATCAGTACTGTAGAGGCACATCAATAAGAGATCTTTTTTTGTCTCTAGCTCTGTCTTCTGACAGACTTCTACCAGCAGTAGCTTCTCTAAGAAACATTCCTCTCATAAGAAATTACTAATCTTTGCATACTTGAGTTGAAGGCCAATATGTAGATTTTATTGGCTATTCAGTAGAGAAGTACATTAAGCATAATCACTGTTTTGTAACGGAATGAACACATCAAAATATTTCTTTGATTTATTTTTTAATGTACTTTTTCCATAACATTTCCTTGTGTACGTACTAAAGCACATTGATTTAAGGAAGACACCTTCCCTAGAATTTGGCATGATGATTATCTTTGCTTACCTTCCTTATGGACTTGCAGAAGGGATCTCACTCTCAGGTGAGTAGTAAAATGAGTTCTGAGCACACTGATATGTTAGAATACTTGTCTTGCTGTAGAAGCAGGTTTTGCCTTGTGAGGAGATGACTCTGGAGGGTCTCAGCAGTGAATCCTTGCAGTGTTCTGTTGACTGCCACGTTCTTGCCCACAGGTATCATGGCAATCCTGTTCTCTGGCATCGTGATGTCTCACTACACACACCACAACCTGTCCCCAGTGACACAGATCCTGATGCAGCAGACACTCAGAACTGTTGCTTTCATGTGTGGTAGGTGCAGCCTGCTTTAAATCCAGTACTGAAGTTTAAAATGTCACTTGCATGGAGCAGTGACTCTGCTGGGAGCAGCAGAGGGGTGAATTTGCATCCAGGCATTTGTGTGTCCGTGGTGCTTGTCTTTAAGAGAAGAATTCCCGGGTGTGGAGGCTGCAAGGCACTCAAAAGTCACCTTTCCTGCCACACTGGATAAAACATGCAGTAAATCTCTCTCCCATCCTGCAGGCTCCTGCTAAGATTTGCCATAAGATTGATGGTCACACAGAGATCTCTGAGTGGTATTTTTTAATATAAACATTTTTATATAAAAAGCTACTTGCAAAACCAGTAGCTTCACATATGGAGGTTTTTGGGAGTAGTGGTACAAGCAGCTCAGTCCTAGAACCTTTCCAGTTCCTTTTGCAAACCAAACCTTTGAAGAAATTACATGTTCCAGCATTACAAAAATGTCCCTGATTTCTGGGGGCTGCCATGAGTGAATTCTGTATTGTTTGCAGGAGGATGCAGTGTGGCAGGGAGTGGCTTTGCTGCACTTAACCACTCCTTCGTGAGCACCAGCAGCTCTCCAGGGTTTGGTCAGGAAATCCCATTTTATGTAGTAATTAATAACAGGAGTGCAAAAGGTTTTCTAGAATTGTTTATTTAAATGTGATTTCTCTTTTTCAGAAACGTGTGTTTTTGCATTTCTTGGCCTGTCAATTTTTAGTTTTCCTCACAAGTTTGAAATGTCCTTTGTCATCTGGTGCATAGTAGGTATTTACTTCCTTCCATATCTTTTTAGATGCATTTTTGGTATTGGGAGGGGGAAACACCTTACAGTTAAAAGACTTTAGAATAATTGTTATGATTTTTCGGTTTTTATAAAAAATTCTGACTCCTTTTGTCTTTAAACCCATTTCAGCATTTAGTGCAGTGACTGTGGATTACATTTCACATGGGGCTTGCCTCCACCTGCTGCCATTATAATGGTTTAATGTCAGCATGAGCAGTGTGTTGCCTTTTGCAGGATGCAGGGAGGGCAGTGTGGGTCCATTTCCAGCTGTGTACTGCAGTGTGCACTGGCCTTTCAGTTCAAGGAGAGGATTGTTATCTGCAGCTTCCCCAGACAGGGATATCAGCACAGGGAGCTGCTCTGCCTGCATTGCACACAGCTTCCCTGGCTAATATATATCTAAGGTGTGACACTTCCTTCTGTGGCATTGCTCTCTCAGGCGTAATGCAAATTGTGTAATTTTGGGGTGATTCACAAAAGAAAACAGCACAGCCCTTCAAGGATCCTGCTGACTAAGTCTAGGATATTTACCTTATCAAGGTCTGTTTGTAGTGGAGCTTAAAAACAATGCTCTGAGAAAACCTTGCCTTTTTCTGAGTTAAAGTTTTCTCTGTGTTTGTTAATTGTTTGACATTAAATCAATAGTCCCCTTTTTTTCCTTTTCTGCTCTCAAAAGTGTTGCCTCAGTGTGGGGTATGTTTTACAGCCATACCCAGGGATGTGTTGAGAAACAGGCTGACGTGCTATTTGTTTGGCTCCTGGCCTTTCTGAGCAACTGGGCCACAGGGAGACAATAGAAATACCTTATTGCCTCTTGGCTGCTGCACCAAGGGAATGATTACAGGAGCTGAACTGAGGAGCACTTTTACCCAAAGTACTTCTTGGTCTCCCTGGAATGTCTCCTGGGCTCCATTTATTTATTGTAAGTAAAGCAACTTGGTCTCCATCAGTGACAGGTCTGATTTAGTTTCAGTTAAGCAGACACAATGTTTCAGGAGCAAAATTCCACAATGCCCTGTGCTGAGGCGTTTCTCTCTGTTCATGGAGCAGCACACTTGCCTGTGAGCAAAACCAGCATATTCACCTTGCCCTGTAAAAGCAGCTGCAACTGGGGCCTCGTGGATGTAACACATCAAATGGTCTTTTGCTTTTATTTCTGTTTTTCAGGTGCTGGTTCTCTTTGGTAGAGCGGTGAATATTTTTCCACTTTCCTACCTACTCAACTTTTTCCGTGATCATAAAATCACTCCCAAAATGATGTTTATCATGTGGTTCAGTGGTAAGTTAAAGCTCAGAATACTGAGAACCAGAAAAAATAGTTTTTCTTTTTCATTGTGTGGCCCACTTGAGGATGAACGGGTTTCTCATTGGTTGAGCAAAACTCAGCTGAACATTTGCGCTGTTCTGAAACCCAAGTGCAAGGAAATGTTCTCTTTCTTTCCCCTTTGTGCTGGAGTTGCTCTGGTGAGCCCCACGAGAGCTTTTCTGCATGGAGGCTGCTTGTCTCTCTAGCCCAGCAGCTTCCCAGTTTGAGCAGCAGTGTCTGAAATGCACAGACTTGTTTAGGGGGCAGCCAAGGGGCAGATAATGGGCATGGCACAGGGCTGCAAAGGCCCTTTGAGGGTGCAGGGTTGCTGCTGGGTGCTCAGGTGTGGCTGACTCTCCCTCGCTGCCCCGTTCTCTCCCCCAGGATTACGTGGTGCCATTCCCTATGCCCTCAGCCTCCACCTGGGCCTGGAGCCCATGGAGAAGCGGCAGCTGATCGGCACCACGACCATCATCATCGTGCTGTTCACCATCCTGCTGCTGGGAGGGGGGACCATGCCCCTCATCAGGCTCGTGGACATCGAGGACTCCAAACCGCGCAAGAGGAGCAAGAAGGACGTCAACCTTAGCAAGACAGAGAAGATGGTTGGTTTGGGGGTTCATTCAGAGCACCACTGGGGTTTGGTGGGGTTTTTTTTCAGTTCAGACATTTTTCAGGACTAGCACATGATTTTTTATTAAAAAGTAAGGTGAAGGCAGTAGAAAAAGCCAAGGTAATAGGACAAAGCCAAGCAATATAATTTTAAAATATCCCAAAGCCAGAGTCTGGTTAGTGTTTATACAAAATATGTGTTTGGACAAGGGGTGGAGAAATAATCTCTTAATTCAATCCAATTACAGGCTGATCTATATAAATTAAAGTAATCCCTGGAAAAGCATAAAGCAGATAATAGAGTATTGAGTCATACCCAGAGAGAAAGTAGTTGGTACAGGGTGAGATGAAAATGAATCATAAAAGGCAGATGGAAATTATTTTGGAAAACTCAAAGGCCATGAGAAGGTCATAACAATAGCCCCCTCTGACTGGACTTTATTTTAAAGCAATTTCTGGCAAAGCAAGAGATCTGACAAAGCCAAAAGCCACAACTGGTTGTGGCAAGGGAGACCACAGAGCAGGGAAGTGGGATGACTGCCACTTCTCTTGGGTTGTTCTGATCTTTGTGATTTTCCTAGGGAAACACTATAGAATCTGAGCATTTGTCAGAGCTCACAGAGGAGGAATACGAAGCCCAGTACATAAAACGCCAGAACCTCAAAGGGTTTATGCGGCTCGATGTGGAGTACTTGAATCCTTTCTTCACCAGAAGACTCACACAAGAAGTAAGTCTTCTTATTTTCTTGAAGAAAGAAACTGGTCGAGTTGGTTGTCCTCAGTACCACACAGGGCTCATGGTGCACATGACTTGTGTGGGGACAGAGGGACATCTGTGTATTGCTCATGCATAGAGAGAGCAGCTGTAATGAGCAGCTGCTCTGTAAGGTGGGTTAAATGAGCATCTCAGAGCTCCCCCAGTTAAACCGGGTGTGTGGGTTTGCTGAACTCGCCCTTCATCGTGCAGGGAGCCATGAAGGGCATCAGGAGTCACTGGCTGCTGCTGCTGCCACTCGGGCAGAGTTTTTAAAGTGCTGTCACACACAGTTCCTGCCTCCTACTGTCAGTGGTCCTGTGCCTTCTGGAGCTGTGCTGTGGCTGCAGAGTGCAGTTTCTGTCTTGGACATGGGCACTGCACCGTGTGCTTTCCAGACTGTTCACTTTCAGAGACAGGGCTCTGAGGCTGTACATGCAGAACATCACCTGACAGTAACTTAACACTGAGTGGCCCCAAGGTGTAAATACTGTGCCTTTTTCACTCCCATGCTTCAGAAATCTGAGGCTACTTAGTCACAGAATTCACTGTTTTTCCAATTTCCCATGGAAGCATTTTGGCTGTGGAGTTGATAATTTTGTGTTAGTGCACATTCCATCTTCCTAGCCTGCTCAAAAGTACTGTTTTTCCTCTTGTTTTGTACTTTTCAAAAGTACCATTTCAGCACTTTCCTACAAAAACTAAAGTCATTTATTGCAAAACCAGAAAGGAATCAAGAAACCAAAGTAAGCATCTGATTCGTAGCTGGTAGCCAAAAGCACAGGCTGCCATCCAGATTGCAGCCAAAGGCTGGAAAAACAAGCATGTGAATCACCGTGGCAGGCCACAAGCATCCCAGTGTCCCTGGGAGCACGAGGGGGAGAGACAAAGCCAGGCCCTGCAGACAGCATTGGGATTGTTGAAACACACAGAGCAGGACTGTCTGGAGAGCACAGGTAAACACACCCATCACCAGAACTGTCAGGACTGTGTAGAGAGCACAGGTAAACACACCCATCACCAGAGCTGTCAGGACTGTGTAGAGAGCACAGGTAAACACACCCATCACCAGAACTGTCAGGACTGTGTAGAGAGCACAGGTAAACACACCCATCACCAGAGCTGTCGTGTGTAGCAGTAATTCCTGACTGAGCCCCTGAGCAGTGTTCTCTGCTGGGAAGCAGAGCGTGCTCACGGGGCAGGGCAGATGCTTTCCTGAGGGGTGTGAGCTGCCCTGGCACAGGCTGGTGCAGCAGCAGGGGCCAGTGCTGTGCTCTGCTTTGCCAGGACCTGCACGATGGGCGCATCCAGATGAAGACCCTGACCAACAAGTGGTACGAGGAGGTGCGCCAGGGCCCCTCGGGCTCCGAGGACGACGAGCAGGAGCTGCTGCAGCAGAGCGGGGCCGGGCCACGCTGAGCTCAGGGCCTGCCAGGGCCCACACTGCAGGGCAGCTGCTGAGCCAGGCTGGGCCTGCCCCTCTGCTCCCTGTGCAGGTGAACCCACAGCTCTGCTGCCGCTGCCCAGGGGGGGAAACCCTCAAGGGTGGGACGCCGGGGGGCTGAAGGGAGAACCTTTTGCTCAGACTGCACTGCACAGCAAATTGCAGGCAGCCCGTTGGAGAGCAGAACCATCTGCCATGAAATGATGACATTGTCAATGAGGATGGGCTTCTTCCCATCCCAAAACCTGCTGCGACCACACGCTGCAGTACAGGGCCCGTCTGTGGCTCTGCAAAACAACAAATTGCACTTTACCTTTTATATATATATATAAATATATTCATTCACAGCATGAAGAGTCTTGACAGTTTATACTGTGAATTCGTTTCAGCACTAGTAAGGGAATCTGACTGGAAAAAACATAATTTATGGAATTTGCACATTTTGAACCCAGAAAAGATGCATACCTTGACAAGAGCAGATGTTGCACATACAGGGAATCACCTCTGAGAATGTAGTTTTGTCACTTAAGAAATCCTTGATTTCTGTTCTATGGGATTTTCTGGTTTTTATAGTAAGGGATCTGATCCACAGTACTGATTATAGCATGGTTTTGGGGAAGTGGGGGTCTGTGACAGCACAGAACTGCGTTTGAAATTGTAGTTTCCTTTCTTTGGCTAAAGCCAGTTGCAGTTGGGTTTCTATAATTGGCAATTGCTCCTTGCTGGCACTTTGGCTTCAAATCTTAGAAAAGAGCAGCTTCTGTTTTGCCTAATTTATGAAGTGTCCCTAACACTCCAGAATTCACCTGTGGAATTTTTAAGCTTCAGTGGAAGCAAAAGCAGGACATACATAAGGAAAAAGAGCCTACAAAATCTAATCCAGGTACAGAAGGATTAATACTGCACGTGGCTGAAGCAGCCTCTGCTGGGAAGTGCCAAACAGCCTCCATTAAGCTGTCCCATTTTTCTCTTCTGCTTACGCTGTTTCAGAATCTGTTACCCCTGCATTTGTTCTCCATGGCCCAGTGTTTGCTCAGCCTTGCCAACACCTGAACGTGTTTGTTGCACATTTGCCATGGTGACACATGCAGCAGTTTGCTCCCACTGCCAAATTCCTCCGTGGTGGTTTGCATATCCACTGTCAGGATGTGAATTACAGTTCAGCACCCACCTCTGACATGCAAACGTGCGTGTTTGGTTCTGAAGACAGGAGACTTTGTTTTGGTCTGGTTTTGCTACTGATTTTTTTAATCCACTGCTTACCTACCGAGAGAATAAAAGTTCAAGAATGTATTCAAAATCCTGCATCTGTTGTCCGAGCAGTTTTTCAAAATACCACATCTTGTCCCCTGCTGCCCTTCCCCTGCCTGTGGAAGGGGCCTCGCTGTCCTGGGGCTGGGACACACAGCTGGGGCTGAGCAGGCTGTGAAAGCCATCGGTGCCATTTCATCCTTGGGGGATCTGTGCACATCACCCTTTTGTCACCCTCTAGACCCCAGCAGCCTGCATTCAACTTCAGTTACCCATCACTCCTACTGCCTTTCTCACCTTCACGCCCAGGAGCTGCTGGAAGGTCCCTGAGAGCTCCTCGGGTGTTCAGTGGTGGAGCTGCTGTTCCTCCGGGGGTGCCACACTGCCTCTGTCCCACTGATGTACCAGAGGGCCGTGGCCCCCGGTGGTTCCCGACGCGAGGCCTGGTGGTGCCACCCCCGCCACCAGGTGTGCTGTTCCCCTCCAGGTGCGCTGTTCTCCCCCAGGTGCCCCGTTCCCCCCCAGGTGCCCCGTTCCCCCCCAGGTGCTCTGTTCTCCCCCAGGTGCTCTGTTCCCCCCCAGGTGCCCCGTTCCCCCCCAGGTGCCCCGTTCCCCCCCAGGTGCCCCGTTCCCCCCCAGGTGCTCTGTTCCCCCCCAGGTGCCCCGTTCCCCCCCAGGTGCTCTGTTCTCCACCAGGTGCTCTGTTCCCCCCCAGGTGCCCCGTTCCCCCCCAGGTGCTCTGTTCTCCACCAGGTGCTCTGTTCTCCCCCAGGTGCCCCGTTCCCCCCCAGGTGCCCCGTTCCCCTCCAGGTGCCCCGTTCCCCTCCAGGTGCCCCGTTCTCCCCCAGGTGCCCCGTTCCCCCCCAGGTGCTCTGTTCTCCACCAGGTGCTCTGTTCCCCCCCAGGTGCTCTGTTCCCCCCCAGGTGCCCCGTTCCCCCCCAGGTGCCCCGTTCTCCCCCAGGTGCCCCGTTCCCCCCCAGGTGCTCTGTTCTCCACCAGGTGCCCCGTTCCCCTCCAGGTGCCCCGTTCCCCTCCAGGTGCCCCGTTCTCCCCCAGGTGCCCCGTTCCCCCCCAGGTGCTCTGTTCTCCACCAGGTGCTCTGTTCCCCCCCAGGTGCTCTGTTCCCCCCCAGGTGCCCCGTTCCCCCCCAGGTGCCCCGTTCCCCCCCAGGTGCCCCGTTCCCCCCCAGGTGCCCCGTTCTCCCCCAGGTGCCCCGTTCCCCCCCAGGTGCCCCGCTCTCCCCCAGGTGCCCCGTTCTCCCCCAGGTGCTCTGTTCCCCCCCAGGTGCCCCGTTCTCCCCCAGGTGCTCTGTTCCCCCCCAGGTGCCCCGTTCTCCCCCAGGTGCTCTGTTCCCCCCCAGGTGCTCTGTTCTCCCCCAGGTGCTCTGTTCTCCCCCAGGTGCTCTGTTCTCCCCCAGGTGCCCCGTTCCCCCCCAGGTGCCCCGTTCTCCCCCAGGTGCCCCGTTCTCCCCCAGGTGCCCCGTTCCCCCCCAGGTGCTCCGTTCCCCCCCAGGTGCCCCGTTCCCCCCCAGGTGCTCTGTTCTCCCCCAGGTGCTCTGTTCTCCCCCAGGTGCCCCGTTCCCCCCCAGGTGCTCCGTTCCCCCCCAGGTGCGCTGCTCTCCGCCGCCCTCTGGCGGCCGCGGGCGGCAGCGCGCCGGGATCGCTCTGGGCCAGCCCGGTGAAGGCACTGGGGATGGCTGGGCTGAAAACCAGCTACTCTGAAACTTAACATAATATTGCGCTTATTAAAACTTGGAATTACGTGTGTATTCTGAGAGAGCAAAGCTAACTCCCTCATTTAGGAACCAAAAGAAGCTTTTACCACAGTGCCCAATGCTTATATTCATTTATCAATACAATGGCTTTTCTGTCAGTCATTTCTCCGTTTGGAGTTGTTCACTTAATATGCTTAAAAAATAAAATTATTCTTTATTGATATTTCTGGCAGTTACTTTATATAATTTCCTATTTTATCAGACCAATATTAAACCCTAACTCTCTTTCCACAAGTTAGCTCCTCCATCCTAACTTGATGTCACCTGCAAACCTGTGCAAGAGTGAACTTGATTCCTTAACGTTCTCAGCTAAGCACCCCAGCAGCTGAAGCAGGGGCTGCTGCCTGCAGAGCCCCGGTGCTGCTGCTGGGTGAGCTCTGGCTGATCCCCCAGGCTGCAGAGGTGCTCCTTTGCACACCAGAGCACCTCCGGGCTGCTTCCAAAGCTGCCACCGCCAGGAGTCCTCACCTGCCCTTCAGGAGCTCAGCCGTTGGGAAGCCAGAGCAGAGCTCTGACTGTGCTGATTGAACACCTTTTGGCTTTTCCCCATGGGTGAGCTCCCACCTGAGGGGAGGTTTCCAGCTCTGGGACCGCACTGAAGGCTCAGTGGCACAGGCTGAGGCCACAGGAGGGGACACAGAGCAGGAGCAGGGCCACCCTCAGCTTCGTGCAGCAGCCAGTTCTGGAGGTACAGAAGGGCCTGACTGCAAAGCCTCCCTGGGCATCACTGGGGGCAGCTCTGGTTTGAGCTGGTGGGATTTCCATCAGGGCTTCACCCTCCAGACTGGAGCTTTGGGGTCCTGCTGGAGCACAGAGCTGCTGGGGAGGCTGGTCCTGCCCCCAGCCCTGCCCCAGGGCTAGAACAGCACCAGGAAAGGAGCTGAGAGCCCCAACTGGAAGCATTTTTACCTTCAATCACCCACCACAGGCAGAAGGAATTAAATCATCTGAGGCAATGAAGCTGGAGCAATGGGGGTGGGGGAGCTATTTAAAAAGCAACTGCACTAAAATATCACCACATTTGCACAACTCAGAGTTAAAGCTTCACTTTCCCTCAAACTACACATTAACCTACACAGAACCACAGCAAGAAATTTCTGCTCTGTTCAGTTTTCACATTCATGTATGATTTTGCTGACTTTCCTTAACAGTCACCTTATTCCCCATTTTTCCTTTCCTAGGACAGAGGGTGTCCCTGCCACCTTGGCATTGTAGCTGTGCCCTCAGACTCCCGAGTGGGCACAGAGTGGGAAATGCAGCACCCACAGTGCAGCCCCCAGGCACCAAACCCCCCCAAGGCAGCCCTGGCTCCATTCCTGCTCCAGGCCCAGGCTCTCACCGAGCAGCAATGCAGCACTGCAGAACTGCAGCAGGACCAAACCCAAGGAAATTGGTTCTTGCAAGCAGGAACCCCCTTCCAAACCCTGCTGGCCTCAGCTCGAGGGTGAAGCCACCACCTCTTCTCAGGCTCAGCCCAGGGGAGCTGCCCTAAAGAGGGGTTGTCCCTAATCCTCAGTAACTGGAGGCAGCTGCCAGCACCATTCCCAGCTGGGGACACGGCCCCAGCTGTGCCATGCCCCCCGGGATGGAGCCAGCCTGGGCAGTGCCAGGCCCTGCACTGGCTGTTTGGCCTGGTTGGGGTTGGCTGGGGGGCTGCAGCTCCTCTGCCCTTGGCATGTCTGGGAATGGAGATTAAACCCCCCAGCACTGGGGCTCTCAGTGTTGGGCATGCTCACACCGACCTGTGACATGAAAACACTGATCTGGAGGTTTTCTGGGCTAATAAAGGACCTGAGCGATTGGCAGGTCATTATCTTTCTCCCTGTCTTCTTCAGATGATCCCTGGACCACCGGAGTTTTAGGCAGCAGGGGCCAAAGCCGTCGGCCGGGGGGGCTGGCAGGAGGAGCAGGGACCCCGTGCTCTGTCCCCAGGCCTGGCACAGCCCCGTGCCCAGCCTGGCTGGCCACCCCTCGGTCCCTGTCCATCCCGAGGCCATGCCCTGAGAACCCCCAGGAGATGGCAGCAGCCCTTCGTGTTTGTGTCCTAAATCGGCCCGCTCCCTTCCTGGAGGCTCCTCTCCACGGGCAGCAGCAGGGTGGCCCGGGGCGGCCCAGGATGGCCCGGGATGGCCCGGGGTGGCCCGGGGTGGCCCGGGGTGGCCCAGGATGGCCCAGGGCACACGCAGGGCCGTGGCAGGGTCCCGTTGCTGCCGGGCACAGTGTGTTTTGTGACCCTACCCCCGGCCTGGCTGCCGGGCAGAGCAGGTTTGCTGCTGCCAGGTGCCCGTGCCCAGCCCGTGGGCTGTGCCCCTCTCTGCCTGCTGGCCCCTGGCACCCAGCCCGGGCACGCTCTGCACCATCCCCATCCGCATCCCCGTTATCCTGGAGTGCAGCCACCAACACGGAGCTGAGTCGGACGCTGGTTTTGCATGAGTGGATTTACTTTAGAACTGACAGCTGGAACACGAGGGATGGTCACTGGGGACCCTGCGTGATGGCCTCTGTCCCGGAGGGCTGGGGACGGGCCACAGGATCTTTCCAGGTGGGGTTATGCTGTGGGTGGCTCTGCACCAGGTGCTTCCTCACCCCAGGTGAGGTAGCTGTGTGGACGGTGCCCTCCCCAGCAGGACAGGAGGTGGCAGTGGGGGCTGCAGGAGCTGGCACTGGAGGTAGATTCCCCTTGGGGCCTCCTGGCCCCCAGCCCGCCCTGCCAGGCACGATTTTTAAGACAACCAAGTTCCTACTTGGCCATCAGAGCACCAGGTTGGAAAAACAAAGGCCAAGGGCCCAGAGAGCAAAGTGCAGGAGAGGCTGTAACCTGGGCTGCACCCTGGGCACATCTCAGGCACTGGGGTCTGGTTTTGTTCTTGTTCTTGCGAGTGCAAACACCAGGCTCGGAGCTGCAGGAGCCAGGGGTTGGTCTGACGTCTTCATGTCACTTCGGAGGGGTTGGTCTGACATCTGGTCACTGCGGGTGTGGAACGTCGGGCCCCGCGGGGCACGGGGTGAGAGGATGCTGCGTTTGGGTTTGTGTTCCAGCGCTCTGCTGGACACAGCTGGGCAGGGCTGGGCTCAGAGCAGCTCCTTGGCCGTGGCCGAGGGCAGGGCCTCCCGTGCCACGCTGGCAGTGCCCGGGCCTGACCGGCTCCGTGCGAGCAGCACCACCAGCTGCACCGTCCTGCCGAGCCCCGGCTGCCCCGCGGCCCCGCCGGGCAGCTGGGCAGGAGCGTGGCACCTGGGGCAGCCGCTGGAGCCCTCAAAAACCTCCCTGCAGCCCCTGCAGCCCGCGGCCGGGAGCGGCTGGAGCGCGGTGCCCCGGCAGCCGCAGCACAGGAGGGTGAGCAGGGCCTGCAGCGGCGCCCTGTCCTTGGCCAGGAGCTCGTGGAAGCTGGGCTTGAGCAGCAGGTACACCAGCGGGTTGTAGAGCGTCGAGGACTTGGCAAGGACAGCTGGGAGCACGAAGGCCAGCGCTGGCAGCTGGCTGGTGTCCCCGAGCAGCGCCCACAGCGCCAGCACGGCGTAGGGAGTCCAGGCAGCCAGGAACCCCAGGCACACGGCCATGCTCAGCTGCAGAAGGAGCAGAGCAGCACCGTGAGCCTCCTGAGCACTCGGGGGACACCGACACCCCCAAACCCAGCCACATGCAGCAGACCCTGAGCACTCGGGGGACACCGACACCCCCAAACCCAGCCACATGCAGCAGACCCTGAGCAGCCCTCACAGCCCCAGGGAAAGGTGCTCAGCCTTCTGGACCTGCACTGGAATGTGGGAGAGCAGGGCAGCAACCCAGCACAGCCCGTGCATAGACCTGCTCCTGCTTCAGGCCACTCACACCCTGTCCCACCTGGGGAACTCAGGAATGGCCTCAGCCAGGTGGGCACAAAGGACCAGTGACCTGGCAGGACCGGCTCAACATCGGACCCCAACAGCTTTTGGCAGCACTGCAAATCCCTCCTGCAACCTGCGTGGCTTGGGAGGCCTGGAAATGGGCTGTGCTCAGCCCCCCTCCCCTGCATGGATGTGGATGTTTCCTTTGAAGCCAAGCTTGCAAGTTGTTTTCTTTCATACTGTGTTTTTTAAAGGTTATTCGGGGTTTTTTACATATTCTTGGTAAATTATAGTATTAGCTTGTAGTCTGGGGAACAATGACTCATGCAAGCTCCTTTATGATCTTTACCAATGTAATTTAAGATGAAAACTCCTCCACCTGATGACTTTAAATGAGGAGCAATGTGTTGTTACCCACACTGACACAAACACCTGGAGAATTCCTCAGGAACAGCAGGAGGGGCCCTGCTGCTCACCTGCCCATGGGCAGTGGGCTGGGCAGGGCACCCCGAGACCCCACAGCCCCCAGCTCCTGGCACCTTGACCAGCAGCCCCATTCCCCTGTTCTTTGAGGAACAGCCCCCATTACCCTGTTCCTTGAGGAGCAGCCCCATGTTCCCTGTACCCTGAGGAGCAGCCCCATTCCCTGTGTTTCCCTGTTCCCCGTGTTCCCCGTGTTCCCGTACCCTGAGCAGCAGCCCCGTTCCCCATTTCCCTGTACCCTGAGCAGCAGCCCCGTTCCCCATTTCCCCGTACCCTGAGCAGCAGCCCCGTTCCCCATTTTCCCCGTACCCTGAGCAGCAGCCCCGTTCCCATTTCCCCGTACCCTGAGCAGCAGCCCCGTTCCCATTTCCCCGTACCCTGAGCAGCAGCCCCGTTCCCATTTCCCGTACCCTGAGCAGCAGCCCGTGTGGGCCGCGGGCCCCGCGCCGGGGGCACGTGTGCTGCCTCACGGCTCTCCGCGAGGCCCACACCGTCCAGAGGATGAGCGCGTAGGAGGCCAGGATGAGCAGGCAGGGCAGCAGGTAGCAGCAGATGAGGAGGGCGAGGATGTAGAGCGTGGCGGCGCGGCCGGAGGCCTCCCAGGAGAGGCAGCAGGCTGTCCCGTAGGGCTCGGGGCCGTAGCTGCCCCAGCGGGCCAGCGGCGCGCCGGCGAAGGCCAGGGCGTACAGCCACAGGGCCAGCAGCAGCCCCGCGGCGTGGCCCCGCGAGAACCTGCTCCCTGCGGCGAGGGGAGCGCTCACAGGGCGTGGGGCAGCGCGCAGGGAGCTCACCCACAGCCCCGGCCTGGCACGGGAGCCCGGCGAGGCAATGGGGTCTGGCATGGGCTGGGCGTGCTCCCCTCGGGGCTGCGGAGCAATGCCCAGGCTCCTGGGCTCATAGCCAGGGCTTCTGGGCTCATAGCCAGGGCTCCTGTGCTCACTGCCAGGGCTTCTGGGCTCATAGCCAGGGCTCCTGGGCTCATGAGCACTGCTGGAGCTCCTGTGCTCATGGGCACTGCCAGGGCTCCTGTGCTCATGGGCACTGCCAGGGCTCCTGTGCCCACTGCCAGGGCTCCTGGGCTCATGGGCACTGCCAGGGATCCTGGGCTCATGGGCACTGCCAGGGATCCTGGGCTCATAGCCAGGGTTTCTGTGCTCATGGGCACTGCCAGGGTATCTGTGCCCACTGCCAGGGCCCCTCCAGGCCACCCTGACCCTGCCACCTGAGGGACTTTTCCCTTCCTGCAGCGAAGCCCTGGGGGAGATGTTTTGTTTTCATTTTTGTCCCAGCCCCCATCGAATCTCAAATTCTCTGATCTTACAGCTCACCATAAAGCGCTGTATCTTCAGACATACATAGAGATTACATTTTGCTTTGAAACTAAGCAACTAAGAGCACAATGTGACTCTGCATTTCCTCACAGAAGATGGGCTGGGCTGTAGATGAGCCCCAGTGCCAGGCTGCCAAGCACTGGCTGATCAAGAGCAGAGGCTGTGCAGGGAAAAGCCACTGCCACCTGGGCTGCCTTTCCACAGCCAGCCTACATCTCCATCTTTCCTCCCACCTCTTAGCCACCTCCTGAGCTGTAGTGCTGGCACAAAACCAAGGTGACTCTGCTCCAGCATTGTCCCTGAGGCACTGAGAGCTGCTGGGGACACACTGGTGGCCGGCAGCAGCCACTGGCTCTGAGCACATGGGCAGTGAGTGGGGGGAGAGGGGGAGAGGAGGGACCCTGGGGTGCTGGTCTGCAAACCAAACTGCTACGTGTGATTTCCCATTTTGTTTCTGGTTTTGGTCTTTAATGGAAAGTCTGTTCTGAAGATAAATGCTAGAGGGAGGATTAGCAGCTGAGCTGAGGAAATTAAGGACTCCAAATTGGAGTAGGAGCTGTGGAAGGAACGTCCATGGGCTCCCTCACTTCCTCAGGGGCTCTCTGCAGTGCAATCATTCACCTTAGCTCTGTGGAGGACATGCACGTGAAAACAGGGCTACAGACATGAGCTGTGACACTGCAACCCCAGCCCTCCTGTATTAATTATTTCAGTGAATGAAATACATTAAGCCTCTGGCTCTCCCACCAGGGAAAGCAGCTCTTGCTGCTCTGCCAGAGCTTGTGGCTCCCAGCTGCAGTCTGCTCTAGCCTAAGCTCAACTCTTATATGGACATTCAAAAACCTGCAATACAGCCACACAGACTGGGACATGGTTTAGAGCTGGACTTGGGAGTGCTGCGGTAACAGCTGGACGCAACGACCTTAAAGACATTTTCCAGCCTAAACTTGTTTCTGCGATCCTGTGACAAAATATTGACTGGGAATAGGTTGCCCTGGGGCAGAGCTTTCCCTGAAAGGTGGAGGGGGCTCATGAAAGGAGAAGGGCTGTGTTAGCAGGGAGGGTGGGGATCGGGCAGCACATCCCAGCACGTACCGTAGGCCGGGTAGCACACCTTGAGGCAGCAGACCGCGCTGAGCGCCGCCAGGCTGCCCAGGCTGCCCAGCCCGAGCAGGAGCCCGCAGAAGGCGTACAGCGTGCACACCGCCTGCTCGAAGAGCCACCTGCAAGGACACCGGCAGTGAGCCCGTCCCCCCGGCAGCCTGCCCGCGGCTGCTCTGGGCTTCTCCGGTGTGGGAGTCTCCCCGAGGATGGTCCCGGTCCTGCGGCAGGGCTGGGCAGGGCAGGGAGGTTCCAGTGGGCTGCACGCTGCCAGCCCCGAGCAGCAAATATGGGCACGGCCTCGCCCTGATTTGTTCCCTGAGCACCCCGAAGGTGCCCGTGGGTGGAGCTGGGCGTGCAGGAGCTGCCCTGACCCACAGCAGCTGCCAGCACTGCAGTGCCAGCTTGGGCACCCACCAGCAGACCCCTCTGCAGTGAGGAGCTGCAGGGACGGGGAGCAGCAAAGCAGGAGCTGTGGGATGGCTGCCTGGGAGCTCCCGTGTGCCCCCCCGAGCCCCTGTGCCCCTGCCAGGGCTCTCCTGGCCCGCAGACAGTGCACGCCAGGGCAGGGCAGCCCCACGAGGTACCTGTGAGCAAAGAAGGACGCGGTGGCCAGCGGGAAGAGCGTCACCGTCATGCTCAGGTCACTGATGGCCAGGTTGACGATGAAGAGCTCGGCAGGTTTCAGCAGGGACCTCTTCTGATGGGCCACCAGCAGCAGCAGTGAGTTCCCAGACAGGGACAGGACGCCTGTGGAGGAGGCAGAGGATGGTGCTGAGTGTGACAGAGCCAGGAAAGGAACCAGGAGCATCCTGAGATGTTTGGAGGGAAACACCGCAGAATTCTGCAGAGAGTGGAGAGGGCTCCAGGCTTCCCTCTCTGGGGTGGGCTGAGCAGGGGGGCCCACGGGACCCACAGAGCTCTGTGAGCACATCTGGAGCTCCTTTACATTGGATCGGATCCCTTCCCCTCCCCGAGATCCTGCAGAGGCGTTTGGTGGGAGGGCAGAGATGGGATGAGACTGCAGCAGGCTCGGGGTGCAGGGTCTGGCACAGTCCCTTGCTGCAGCTGGAGGAGCAAGGGGCACTTCCTCCAGCTAGATAAACAGCAGGAGCTCTGAG
This sequence comes from Passer domesticus, assembly GCF_036417665.1. Lineage (NCBI taxonomy): Eukaryota > Metazoa > Chordata > Aves > Passeriformes > Passeridae > Passer > Passer domesticus. The sequence goes on along the minus strand of NC_087489.1, from coordinate 14,772,768 downwards.
AGACTGCTCCTCTGATGTGGGGCCAGGGAGCCGGGCCCCTTGGCCTTCGCAATTCCTTCCTGGCAATGGCACTCCTGTGAGTCTGCACTGCCCCACATCATGGTAACAAAACAAACAAGAAGAAAGGCATTATGAAGATCAAGGAAAATCCAGACTAAACAAAAGAAGGCTCTTTGTTTGCTATTAATGTATTTAAATCAACAGTGGTGATTTAAGTTTTATAATAAGGGCTTTCTCTTTTTCATTACATAATTGTGATTTCATGGAAAAGAGGTTTCAGTGTCCTCAGAAGGGGAATCTTTGCTGCTTTTGGGGAAGGTTGAGCAGGATAAGAGTTCCTCCCTAATGGATTAGGCTGCAAATTAAATCTCATGGCAGGAACCCACTTCCAAAGCCACTGAGTGGCCAACTCTGAGTTCCCCTCAGGGAACAGGACTCCCACGTGGGATCTGGGCAAATCCAGAGCTCTGCAGGCTTTGGAGTCACTGGAGAGCAGAGTATTGAGGTGTTTATCCTTCTTCCCAGCCTCACAAGATATTTTTCCCACAGAGCAAGTCTCACATCTGTGCTAAGTACACTTTATTAGCTTTTCCAGCTCATGCTGAAATCAAGGGCCAGCTCGAGCTCCAAATCCTCTTCAATGGACCTGAAGCTGGTGGCACCAACAGAGCCCTTGCCTGTGTCACCTCAGGTGGATGTGGTAGGAGTAACAGGACGTTCCTCAAAGTTATTCAACTTTTCAAATATTTAAAACCATAACAGGAACTTGCAATTCACCTGAGAGGGGAATGCAGTCACCAGACCATACTTTTGGGTAACATGGGAAGGGTCAGTTTGATTAATCTGCTAATGACTGGACACTTCTGGAAGCACCAGTGACTGAAAAGGCCTGAGTGTCTCTGGCAGGCAGCTGGACATGGGGATCAACAGGCCATCGTTCCTTACCAAAGATCAAATAGAGAGTGCCAAAAATCAGATCTTCTGTCTCCGATAAGGTGGAGGTGAACACTGAGGTGTTGGACGTGTTCCCCATCTGTAAAGCAAGACACACATGGGGGTGAGAGTGAATTGTGCCTGAGGAGTGCCCAGCTGCCCGAGTGCCCCAGAGGACACGGTGACACACGCCTGGCCAGCAGGATCCTCTGGCCAGCGCTGCCTGTGGCACTGAGCAGCCTGGGTGGGAGCAGGCTGGTAACCCCACGTGGCTGTCATTGCTTCAGCCTTTCACTGATGAGCACCAGCCTTTGCATGGCAGCTCTCTGGGCAAGTCCTGGCCCTGTGTGACTGCAGCAGGCACGGCGTGTTGGGACACAGGGACTGGCTGCTTGAGCAGCCCAGGACACCCCAGCTGGCAGCCCCAGGGCTGATGGGTGGCAGCAGGACACAGGGCCAGTGGTGGAAGGGGGCTCTGGGCTCATCTCCTCCCACCCTGGGTGCTCAATTCTTCACAGCCCAGTGGAAATTATCTTTTTTACTGTCCTGTGCTTTTCAGAGTGTCTGTGTACAGGGATAGGGGATTTATATATCCCTGTACAGACCAAGTGACTCTGGACATGAGAACGATGTTCTTCATTAACCTGATTGGAAACAACCTTCATTTAGAGCTGAGCAAGTCACTCCTGGATTTCTCATGATGCACAGTTCTCCCCAGGGCCACAGCTGATCTTCCTCAGGAGCTTTGGAAGCAGCCAGGCTGAACACAGCACGTGCACATCACCTCTGCAAGGCTTTGGGAAAGCGTCTGTGCATTCAGAGCACAGAGCCAGGAAAAAGGAGGGACTGTGGCCACACAGCTGCACTGGTGACCAGACAGGGCAAGGCCCAGCATAAACAGTCTGGAAGGGATTGTTCCTGCTCCTCAGCACACATGCAGCAGAGGAGAGAACTGGCAAAGCTTGTAGGATTTGATTTCCTTCAGATCCCTGGCAGGTCTCCATCCTGCAGGGATACACCAGGGGAGCAAGTGTCCTGTGAGATCAGGCTGGCAAAAAGGACCAATAATCACAGGGGAGGAATTTCTATTTCTGACATATTATTTATGATAAACTCTGTTTTTATGACTGTGCTTGAGCTGCCTGTAAAGCACACCTCTCTCATTCTAATACAGAACTGATGAAAATGCATCTCTTGCTGTGATCAATGTGCTGATGTCACTGACACATAGACAGTGAATCAGTTTTATAGAAATGTGGAGAGCTATCCCTTCTGTGTCCAAAAGGAAATGATAAATGGGATCCTCCCATCAAGGTGCTCCCTCAGGTGAGCATTTGGTGGGGATGCCTGCACAGGCACATCCTTTAGTGGGGAGTCACACACTGCAGAAATATCAGCCCAGGTACCAAACACATCCACAATGATTTCTGACAGAAACAGCTACAGGAGTTTCCGTCCAACTCAGAAATGTTCCAAACACATGACTGTGCTCAGTCAAGACTAAATCTGTGACTCCTCGGGGGGATTCAGCCTAGACTGTCCTCAGGGGCACAGCCAGCACTGAGCAGCCCTTCCCCATCAAACTGCTGAGCCACGTCGTCTCTGGGCACACAGAGCTGCTGAATTTGATTTGAGCTCCATTGCTCAGACTCTGTTCTGAGAAGAGACAGACTGTGAAAGCTCCTTTCCCCTCAATTTAATCAGACTTCAAAACGAGATGAAGTTTTCCAAGCAGCTGCTGCCAGAGGTACATTACCAGGAAGCCCTTGTATTGTGCACCCCAGCCCTTATTGCCGTGCTCACAGGAAGAATCAGACCCAAACCTACACCCCGTGTCCGTGTCGGGCACCTGGGAGGACACTGGCGTGGCTGGGCTGGCCTGATCACGTGCACTCTACATGGAAAACCCTGCTTTCATTTTGTGTGATTGTCAGCTTTGCCCTTTTCTCCTCCAGACTTGAACAGCTGCTTTCCTTCAGCAGACGTGCTACAAAGCCAGAGTCTGCCTTGGAGCGGAGGAAGAAACCTGATGAGCCTGGAAACTCTCCTGACCCCAGACTCTTCCAATGGCCAACGGCAGAATTCAATTTCTGCAATTCCCAGCACAGGGAAGCTCAGGCACTGTTGCCTTCCTAGCAAACAGCGCAGGCTTTAGAAAGTCACAGAGCGCAGGAGCGCACAGCTGGGCAGCGCTCGGGGTGCGGGTCCCGGAGGAGTCCCCGGCGCTGCCCGCTCCTCTCCCCGCCCAGGGACTCACCGGGGCTCCGCGGGGCCGCGGCTCCGCCACCGCTCAGCACCGCCGCGACGGACAGCTCCGCTGGCACCGCGCTGAGCCGGGCTGAGCCGAGCCGAGCCGAGCTGAGCCGAGCCGAGCTGAGCTGAGCCGAGCCGAGCTGAGCTGAGCTGAGCTGAGCTGAACTGAGCCGAGCCGAGCTGAGCTGAGCTGAGCTGAGCCGAGCCGAGCTGAGCTGAGCCGAGCTGAGCTGAGCTGAGCTGAACTGAACTGAACTGAACTGAGCTGAGCTGAGCTGAACTGTCCGCACCGCGCTGTCCCTCCCTGCCTGCTCTGTGTCCCTCCCTGCCCGCTCTGTCCCGCTCTGTCCCGCTCTGTCCCTCCCTGCCCGCTCTGTCCCTCCCTGCCCGCTCTGTCCCTCCCTGCCCGCTCTGTCCCGCTCTGTCCCGCTCTGTCCCTCCCTGCCCGCTCTGTCCCTCCCTGCCCGCTCTGTCCCGCTCTGTCCCGCTCTGTCCCTCCCTGCCCGCTCTGTCCCGCTCTGTCCCGCTCTGTCCCGCTCTGTCCCGCTCTGTCCCTCCCTGCCCGCTCTGTCCCGCTCTGTCCCTCCCTGCCCGCTCTGTCCCGCTCTGTCCCGCTCTGTCCCTCCCTGCCCGCTCTGTCCCTCCCTGCCCGCTCTGTCCCTCCCTGCTCGCTCTGTCCCTCCCTGCCCGCTCTGTCCCGCTCTGTCCCGCTCTGTCCCTCCCTGCCCGCTCTGTCCCGCTCTGTCCCTCCCTGCCCGCTCTGTCCCTCCCGCACTGCTCTGTCCCGCTCTGTCCCGCTCTGGCCCGCTCTGGCCCGCTCTGTCCCGCTCTGTCCCGCTCTGTCCCGCTCTGTCCCGCTCTGGCCCGCTCTGGCCCGCTCTGTCCCTCCCGCACTGCTCTGTCCCGCTCTGTCCCGTTCTGTCCCGCTCTGTCCCGGCTGAGGGACAGGGGACACCGCCTCCACGGCCGCCCGTGCCCGCCCCTCAGCCCGGTGACCCCATAACCGACCCTGGAGCCGCGGTTTTCACGGCAAGGGAAACTGAGGCACCGAGAGGGTGTTTTAAAGAGCTCTCCATGGCCTCAGCGTTCCCGGGCTGGCTTTAACCCTGCTTGGCCACCCCCCTCCTGTGCCCCGAGGAAAACAGGCCGGTCACTGGCTCACCTGTCCCTGCAGACCCGGCTGGCCGGCGGGCAGGACCCTGGCGGGCTCTGAGGGGCTCCAGGGACATGCTCAGAGTGACGTGGGGATCGTCGCACTGAGTCTGCTGTCAGTCGGAGCTGGGTTTTGTTTCCACCCAAAGCATTTGATCTGTCTCTGCTTGGCAGAACACGAGTCACAACCATCACTTAATTTTGTTAATATCCTCCACACCAAGAGCTTTCCCCTGGTTGCCAGGAAGAAATTGGAATGATATAAAAATCCTAATATTAATTTTTAGAGCTCCAAATACTGCCAGGACTACTGGTCAGCTTGGATCCAGGTGCCTAAATTTGCTTCAGAAAGGAAATCCAAAGCTGGAGAGATGCACATCAATAGCTTTGTGTACCTACATGTGTGAAAGAGAATAATTTATGGACTCACCAGCTATGTAAATAGATGCATACTGAGATTGTTATAAACTGAAAGTTATTTGTCGTTTATGTTCCAGAAATACAAAAGGTCCCAGCCAAGTCTGAGGCCCCGCTGTGCAGCCTCTGCACATGTCCAGAATTAACCCAGAAATCCCAACATGGCCAGGGAATGTGCCCCACTTTCTCCCTTTCACCTGGAGGGGACTTGAGGAAGATGTTCAGTGTCCCCCACGGGACAGGGAGTTCCCAGGATCTAGGATCTCACACAAGAGCAGCAGCACTTTCCACTCCCCATGGCACTGCCAGCGTTACTGCCCTTTGTGGGCACACTGCAGCCCTGCACTGCTGCTTTAGCACGGCTGTCCTTGGGAACCAGCCTTCCCTTTGTGGGCACAGCTGCAGCCCTGCACTGCTGCTTTAGCACGGCTGTCCTTGGGAACCCTCCTCCTTCCCAGTGTGGGCACAGCTGCAGCCCTGCACTGCTGCTTTAGCACGGCTGTCCTTGGGAACCCTCCTCCTTCCCTTTGTGGGCACACTGCAGCCCTGCACTGCTGCTTTAGCACAGCTGTCCTTGGGAACCCTCCTCCTTCCCAGTGTGTCTTTCCCCAAGAGCAGCTCTGCTCCCCAGCAGCGCTGCATCCAGCACCCTTCTCACGCAGCCTGGGAAGAGGCAATGAAGCCTTTGGGATAATTGAGCTCTGGATTGTGAGGCGGGGGAGCTGTGTGAGAAGGGGAGGAAGCCAGGGGAGATGCCATGGAGCACACACAGACCCCAGTTTGCTGCTTCCCCTCATGTCTGCAAGAGTTTTCTCAGAAGAGATGGAGGAGCCAGGGCTTGTGGAGGTGATGGGACAGGAAACCAAACCTGCAGGAAACCAGACTCTACACGCTTGCTTGTCCATGGAGCAGCTTTTTCTTCTTAGGCCTGAGCACACAGAGAGCTGTGCTCAAGCCCAGGCCCACCACCCTTTTAACATTGCTTTTTATGGCATGGTCAAGGCAGAGAGTCTTCAAAGGGTCCTTTTGACCTGGGAGTTAACCAGCAGATTGTCTTCTGGAAACCAAAACTGACCTGAAGCATAATTCTTGGCTGTGAATCCTGGAGATGCTGGTGTAGTCTTTGTTATCTCAAGCAACTAATTTTGTTTTCTAAGTTCTCCCTTCTTCATCCTTTCAGCAGCTGGAACATCTGCTTTAACAATGCCAGGTTCCAGGAGCAAGCATTCCAAATTCCACCTCTGAAATTAAGATTATGGACTCCTTTTCTTACAAAGAACTTGAAAATGGAAACAAACAAAATCAAACTACTGTGGCTCTTCCAAATGTGTGTCTGGACTCTTCTTCAGCCAAGGGAAGCTGGCAGGGGGGTGAGGGGTGCCCATGCCAGACCTCCCTGCTCTGCCCCAGGGCTGCCTCTCCTGCTCCCCAGCTGCTCCGTGGGGATGTGGTGTCACTCCTGCACCAGGTGAGGAAGGGACAGTGCAGCCCAGCTGCTCCTTAGCATTTCTGAACTCCAGATGGTGGGAGAAACCTGAAACTCTTACCCCTCTGCCTCTGAGAAAGCACCAGACACAGGAGCCTTCCCTGGGAGCCCCCCCTGAAGTGCTGGCAGCACTCTGGCAGCCAGCAGTGGCAGTGCAGGGAGGGGAGAGCCCTGGCAGCTCAGACAGAGCAAGAGGGCAGCACCAAACCACCACACGTGGGGCAGAAAGGTCTGATGTGCTCACTCACTTGGCCAGCCACATCCAGAGTCAGAACCAAAGGGGGAATCCTGCCCAGCATCCTTGTAAGGACTCACTTCTGCCTTGTTTGGTGCTCTTTGTGCACAGCCAGCAGCAAGCTGCAGCCAGACCCCTCTGGACAATGGACACACTTCAGCTGAGGCCCCCAGGAGGACTCACTGCTCTGTCAGCACTTTGTGGGGGCAGGAAAGGCCCTGTGAGGCCAAACAAGCCATCCTAAACCATCACTCACCTGCTCACAGACTGCTCGTGGTGCAGCCCGAGGGAATGTCTGTGCTGACCACTCAGATGGGGCTGAAGGGGGCTTTGCACTCTGCTCACGTGGCTGGGGTTTGCCCCTTGCAGAGAGGCCAAGGGGTTAAACACAGCAGAGGCTCTGCAAGTCACCTCCTGCGTGAGCAGGGCACCTGAGCACAGTGCTGCTGTCCCCAGTGGCAGAGAACTTGTGAAGATCAGTTTGAGGTCTCCCAGGCAGGCAGCTGCAGCTGAAGCCTTGCACAGTACCACTCCTGGCTTCCACTCAGACCACGAGAGCATTTAATTCTAGAGAGCCAAGAGACAGCAGAGGCTCAAAGCACCAATTCCAATTGCATTCATAAAGCAGACAGTGTCCTAAGCTTTGGAACAGACAGAGCTTGACATAATCAATGAGGGCAGAAATATTTCCCTAAAAGCGTGCTCCTAAGATTTGACCTCAATCACAGCAGATTGAAAGGTGGACTAGGTCAGATTTATTTATTTATTTAAGACAAAAATGATCACCATAAATAGGCACAGAGGAAGATTCTGAAAACAATTGCCTGAATGCAGAGTATGATCTCTGTGAAGCCTCCTCCCTCCCCTCCCAGGACCCTCTGGTTACTTGGCTGCAGCAGGGATGTACCAAAGCAGCCACAGTGCATCACACTAATGAAATTAATCTGGCAAGCATTACTTCCAGTCCTATTGCAGTGCTTTTCATGATTCCTGTCACCTCCCCAGGCCTCTGTTCCCCACCTGCACACAGCATTAATGGTGTTTATTTCACACCGTGGGGTAGAGTTCTGCTCATTGCACAGCTCTGAAATCTGCATGCAATGGGTTTTTTGGCACGCCAGTCACATTTCCTCCTTCAGTATCTCCCAGGCACATTTTGTACCTGCTAATCCAACCCATCAGCCCGTGTGCCTCACTCTCAAGTGACTCACAGGTGTCTGTGTCCATGCTTCCTGTGTCTGACCTTAAGGGGAGGGAGAAACCCCACACTTGTCTGACAAGGTTTGGGCCCACTGGCTGGTTTTATCAGCCCAGGTTTCTCCCACCTCTTTCTGTTCTCATCTCATTTTATCGTCCCTGCATTCTCACCTAGCCCAGCTGAGCTCACACACCCATAATTTCCTGAGCACTCCTGTGCTGAAGGGGCAGCTCAGCATCTTTGCAGGTGGGTCAGGGAGGGATCTGAAGGGTGGCATTTAGTGAGAAACAATGCTGGGTGGTGCCATTCACGTAGGACAGACTCAAGCTACACAGGCGGTTGCCCAACTTCCTACCATCTGGACACCAAGCTTTCAGCCCTGTGTTAAATAGACATTATTCCCATGCTTGTATACTTAGCAGGAGGCATGAGGTAACACATATGTTGCTCTCGAGATGCACTTCCCCCCTCACAATTTGTGCTTGTGACTGTAATGGAAATATATATTAAATACATGTCTTTCTGTTCATGTATTTGGCTTTTCAGTGCCACCCACAATTCCCCCTGCCTGCAAATTCTGGCTTCTCACATCCCACTTGTCCTCTCTGCTTTGAATGCTGCCTGTCTCTAAAGTCCAGCTGGCCAGAGCTTAACCCTTGGCTTTCAGGATGCTCTCCAGGCTGAGTCAGCCCTGCTCAGCTCCACAGCCGGGCAGGGCCCTGCAAAGCCTCCCTGGGGCTGCATCCCACCCAGCTCAGCCCAGCAGGCTGCTCCCTCTCCACCCTCCCTGCACGGAGGGAGCCTCGCCCTGCAGGAGCAGACTGAGGGGAGCAGGAGATGTGTGGAGGGACAGGCTGCAGGTCCTGGAGCTGGCTCTGTGCTGGCAGTCAGGGCGAGCCCTGCTGGTGGACACCTGGCTGAAAGCACAGAGAGCAGCGGGTGTAAGCCCCACATACAGCAGGGCAGCACTCCAAGCAGCACCCACAGAGCCTGGGGTTATCCCCCCACAGCAAACACAGGACAGCTCCTGCAAACAGCCTGCAGAGGAGGCTGCCACAGCTCTCAGCTTTCACAGCCAGGACGAGGACAGGGACAAGGGCTGGCTGCTGTGAGTGGGGCAAGGTCCCGTGTTCCAGAGGTTATCCCAAAGGAAAGATGTGCTCAGATCAAGGAGCTTCCAGCCCAGCCTTTTGTAGCCCAGCACAGCACAGCTTGCACTGTGCTGCCTCCTCCACACCACACCACACCACACCACACCACACCACGCCACACCACACCACACCACACCACACCACACCACACCACACCACACCACATCACACCACCCAGCTGCCTGCTGTGCCCAGCAATCCCCAAAGGATGGCACGCTCCAGGCACAGGTCCCATTGCCCCTGCAGGTCTGAATTTCTGCCAAGCCTCTGCACGTGTGCAGATCCACCAGCCCCCAGCCGGGCTCAGCTGGCACTGCAGAGGGAGCCAGCTGAGCTGGCACTGCGAGCCCCACAGCCTCCCAGTACAGAACCCCTCTGGTACCGAGCTGCACACAGCCTGTGCCCCCTCTAAACACACTACAAAAATCTCTGTTTTGCTCAAAACGTCGTGGAGAGACACAGGAACCTGCACCCAGCCCTCCTGTCTCCCAGCTCTGGGTGTTCCCAGCCCTGAGAGCAGCACTGCTGGGAAGGGCTGCATGCCTGATACTCTCGAGTGAATTCCTTTAATTTTTGGTTTATTCTTTTCTAATGTTCTTTTCTTTGAACACATTCAGACTTTGTATCTTATTATTTTATTTCCAAGTTATGGAAGATTAATTTGCATTAAAAATGCACCAATTTAAATAGGTCTTTAGCTAGACTTTCAAATTGTTCCTAATTAATATTCCCTTTGAAATCTATCAACTTTCTTTGCTGCTACCTAGCTTTTCTGCATTAGGTTATAAAACTAGTATTCCAAGGAACAGTCACTTTTGTGTGTAGTAATCAGACACCATTATCAGGCTCAATTTTTAAGCCAATTTTTCCTCCTCTTCTCTGAAGGACTGTCAGGCCAATAACTTTCTCCCCTTATCTTCCTACTCATTCTCCTTCTTGGCACTGGTATAATTGCTTTCCCACATTTCTTTACTCCACAGCCTGACAGTTTTAAATGAGCCTTCCACACCGTGGTTTTATCTGGCATGCATTCTGTGCCCTCAGCTCCTCTCCCTGCTGCACAGATCAGGTTTAAGCACGTGCAGTCGGCGCTCCCCAGCACAAACCTGGCAGGTTTGGGAGCCTGCCTCTGTTTTGTTTTTGGAATGAGGCAGTGACCCCAGGGCGTGCCTCCATGGGGGTGCCAAGCAGGTTTGGAATTGAATGTTTTCCCCAAACACAGCCCCAGCTAGAAGCCCCTTTGCCTGCTGGCAGCAGGGGAGCCCTTGGCCCACAGGGCTGGAAACCAGGCTGCCCTGCAGCAAGCTCCTGGTGGGGCAGGGCTGCTGTCGTGCTGCAGGGACAGCTCCTGCTCCTGGCGAGGAGGAGCTCTGAACTCTGCAGCTGAGCTGCTGCTCCTCGCCAGCTCCAGGAGAGCGTGGAGGAAACGGAGAAACCGGGACGAGACTTCCAGTCTGGCAGGGAAGGTGTCTGCTGACAGTGAATGAACCTCCTTGCGACTTCAAATTTGTTGGGAAAAAAGGACAAATTGTAAGTGCCATGGAAATAAAAATACCTGCTCAGCTCATTTTACCCTGTCACTCTGAACAAGCAGTGCTTGTTTTTAGGACCACTTCTCACACATCCATCTGATTTCTGAGCAGAAACCCACAGTGCCAAGCACTGACACAAAAATCACAGCCCCTGGCCATTATTTAGTCATATGGAATATATTCCACAGAGGAAATAATGTCCTTCACTGGAGAGCCCGAGTGAAAACCTTCAGGCAGAAAAAGCAGAATCAAATCAGTGTCAAATCCACATTCACTCAAAGACGTGTGAGCATCCTGCTTGTGCTCAGTAAAAGTGATTTTGCCAAGAGGCTTTGAGCCTGTTGAAAAGCAGGAAGTACAGTGAAGGAGGGGAAAGGATTTTTACATCATGCTCTGAAACGTACCAGAAGATGTCTACAATCTGAGCTGCAGACCCAGGAGCAGCCAGGAGGCAGAGACAGGGGTTGTGCCTGGGTTTGTACTACAGCAGGAACGTTTCTGTTTGATCCTGCCTGGCTGACAGAGTGGCAAAATCCTGTAGGTTTTGCACTCCTGCAGCTGCGTTTGCTTCCCAGGGTCTCCCATCTTTCTTTCCCCCAGGTCTTGTTCATAGACCTCACAGTGTTTCAGCACACCTCAAAAGTTCTCCCTCAGCTTCTCATTGCACTGCAAACCCTCTGCAGAGCAAGACCAGACAGAAAATAGGTCCCAGAGGTACCTGGGCCATTGCAATATTTAACAGGTTGTATTTTAAGCTGTGAGCACTGGAGCAGGGACCAGCTGCAGGCAGAAAATCTGCACCAAAGACAAATTTGTGCAGAAAGTTTTTTGGTGTGAGTTACCAACATCTGAATACTGCCCCTTCCTTCATTACAAAAGAGAGCTCTTGGAGAGGAGCACCATTTTATTAAGCAGCACATAAGGCTCGCTGTAGTACAGACAGCAGCACAGTTATCATGCTCTATTTCACAGCATTAAAAATGAGCTGTTCTCCAAGCAGGAGAAATCTTCATATCAAAGATTCAAACACCACAGGCTTCGATGCTGTCAAAAGAGATTATTTTAATTTTTGATATGCCTCTAAGTAGTCCAAGACTTTACGAGGCACAAAGGAAAGTGAATCAGACCTGGATTCCTGAAGGAGGCAGAAGTCCTAGAGGAGGCCGAAGGGAGGTTTGGAGGCTCCACGTGGCAGACTCTTCCAGAGCCCAGCCATGGTCCTGGGAGGAGAGAACACATTCCACATGACTCAGTGACTCTCCACCTGAATATGGAAATGCAGGAGTAAGAAAGGGGAAAAAGGGATTTCTGAGACTGACCTTTCAGGTTTGGTCTCTGAAGATGCAAAACTCTCCCTGGCAGGACAAGGACCACACACAGACCAAACTTGGTCTCTGACCCATTGTAAGTCCCATTTCTGTGACTGATTTGCATGAAGAGGTTTTGTGTTCCAGGCTGGAATTCTCCACTGCAGAGCCAGGAGTGGGTGCCAGAGTCTAACAGCACCCTCTGCTCAGCTCACAGCTCCCCTGCAGCCTGTCCCTTTGCTGCTGTGGGGCACCACTGACTCCAGCACTGCTCAGGGCAGGGGAGCCTGGGCAGGCCGAGGAAACATCCCTGAAACAAGCACAAAGTTCCCCGAGATCCTTATCAACACAGCACACAAAACACCAGCTCACCTACGTGGAAGCAGGGTCTGTGACAAGGTGCACAGCAGCAAACACCATTCCTGTGTGAGGATGCTCCTCTTCCTCTCCCTCCTTGAGCTCCTTCCTGCCCTTCCTCCCTGTGCCTGCAGCCTCGCCCACCCCGGGTTTGCTGCAGCAGTTCACACCTCTCCTCCTGAGCTGACTGCCCCAAGCCAGGGTCACCCTGCTCTGGCCCCAGCACAAGGCAGCCACGGGCAGCCACCAGCACTGACCAGCACTGACCAGCAGTGACCAGCACTGACCAGCAGTGACCAGCAGTGACCAGCAGTGGCCAGCACTGACCAGCACTGACCAGCACTGACCAGCAGTGGCCAGCACTGACCAGCAGTGGCCAGCACTGACCAGCAGTGACCAGCAGCGACCAGCACTGACCAGCAGTGGCCAGCACTGACCAGCAGTGGCCAGCACTGACCAGCAGTGACCATCAGTGACTAGCAGTGGCCAGCAAGGACCAGCAATGACCAGCAGTGACCAGCAGTGACCAGCCGTGGCCAGCAGTGGCCAGCACTGACCAGCACTGACCATCAGTGGCCAGCAGTGACTAGCAGTGGCCAGCAGTGGCCAGCAGTGGCCAGCCCACAGTGCCATCCACAGCTGCTGCACGGAGCTCCCCAGCAGAGCAGGAACCAGGCACCTCCTTCTCCTTCCTGTCATTGGGATCATCCCTCAGAGCAGCTTCTGTCCTTGGGCTCTGAAGAATGAGAATTTGGTCTCTGAGAGGGGTTTTACTTCTCCAGGAGTGAGAGGCAGAGCGTGGGGAGCTGAGCCCCTCTCCCCCACTCTCCCCAAAAAAGGAGAAGCAGAACATATGCACACAGCCCACTGATTGCTGCTGAGGTGGCCCAAAGCCAGCATAAAGCAGGCTGGGAACAGCTCTGAGAGCACATCTCCATTAATACCAGGGCAAACAATGCCACAGGCGTTTGCAGCTTGAGGGCCAGGAACAAAGTATAAAGCAGAAAGAGCTGGAAATGGCAGCGTCCCCTCAGAGCACATCCCAAGACCAGTAGATGAGCCTTCACCAGCACTTCCCAAGGGTGACTGAGCTCCTGGGAGGGGTTTCACAGCAGTGCTGAGCCCTCAAGACACAAAGGCTGGCCCTGAGCTGAGGAAAAAGGCTTGGAACAGGAGATGGGGCAGGTGCTGTCCTTGTCCCCTTCTGCTTCTGCCACTGAGTCAGCCCGTGCCAGCTGTGGGCAGTAAATCCATAGAGCCCTTCCATGGGCACACCAGGCACTGCTGTGGGCAGTAAATCCATAGAGCCCTTCTGTGGGCACTGCTGTGGGCAGTGAATTCACACAGCCACGGGCACACAGGAGAGGAGCAGGAGGCCTCCCCTGACCCAGCCTGCCCTGTGGGGAGGTTCAGCAGGGGTGCACCAGCCAGCGTTGGTGCACTGGGACCTGAGGAGGCTGCTCCTCCCCAGACTTGCTGGAAGGCAGCATGTCTTCCCATGAACAGCTCATTTCTGTGTCTGGGTTTGCACACCTGCAATGGGGGAGTCACAGAGGCTGCTCCTGCAGCAAAGGCAGCTCACCACAGCCAGCCAAGCTGTAGAAAGGTGCTGGGAAAATTCCAGGTAAGGCAGTCAAATTCAAGCACCTTGGCACAAAGCTACAGAGCAGATTTTACTTACTTTGGGAGAAAGCAGCATTTTTCTCTAAGGAGTTGATGAGCAGTTGTGGGTTGATTTTTCTTTTTCTTTTTTTAAAGCAGGTTGATGATGAAAAATCTCAGAACAGTATGACTATCATGAGAATGATTTCTAAAGCAGGAAGCATGACAGCCCCACACCCACAACAGCAGAAGCAGCTGCCACACACAAGTTGCCAGGGCTGCTCCTGCACCACTTACAGCCATTGGAACTCTGACACTGCCTTCAGTGCTGAGACCTGCACAGTGCAGAGCCCAGAAAAGACAGGAAGAACAAATGGGAGCTATTGCCCAAGTCAGAAGGTATTTCACACCCTGATCTCAAAGCAGGAGCTGTGTATGATAACGCCCAGCCAGAGCAGAAGCTCCAGAATCACCATCACTCACATTCAGGATTTGTAGCACTCAGAAAAGATCTCATCAATAAGAAACATCAATAATTAAAGCAATCTCTAACCTCATGTAAAGTTCTCTGCAAAATCACTTCAGTGCCTCCCAGACTCTGAATGCTGGAAGAGAAATTTCTTCTTGATGCTAAGGGGGGAAAAAATCAGAGCAGGTTGTTTCATTTTTATCTGGAACATTTCACCTGTCCACCTTTTTTCTGCACAAAGCCTTTCCACATTCATTGCAAGCCCGTGCCTGGCACGGGAGGCTGCTGGGTGTCAGGATGACTTTTGCTGCTCTGCCAGGGCAGCAGGAGCAGGGCAGCCCATCAGGGGCCTTAACCCCTTGCCTTCCTCGCTGGGAGATGTGCTGCATCCTCTCCATTTCCACGTTGCTCCCAGTTGGTTTTTCACAGAGGGTGCACAAAACCACAAACCGGCTCAGTTACTGATCCCCTGACCCTACATTTTCACACTGGCAAGAACAGTCACAGAAAACCTTTCCCAGGGGAATATGATCAACTGTAAAAATGAAAATCAAAATGAAAATTACAATCTTAGACGAACACAGCCACATTCCATGCTTTTCAGATGGAATCACAGAACACCCTTCAGAAATAACAAGCAGGGACATTTGCAGCCCAGCCCAGTTGCTGCTGAGATACCATGGTAATGATCATGCTAAAATGCCCAATTCCCTCTGATTTCAGAGCACAAGCAGGTACATCCAGAGTCCCTCCTGCTCTTCTCCCAGCCTCTGGCAGTGTATCAATTACCACCATGCTCAGATTAGCTCCTGTTTCTAAACAAATACTGGAAAGGTGAATCTCTTCACCTATAAACATTCTACAGCATAGTTAGCAATGGGCACTAACTGCTCGTAACCTACAGTCATCTTCCAGAAAATAACTTCAAGGAGCTGTCAGTTCAAATCATCAAGTCTAAACTACTTAACCGTGGATGGAACCTTTAAGCTTCTGTTGAAAGCCAAAGCAGCAAACAAGCTTAGAGTCTGTAATCAGAGATGCCAGGCAGCAACACAGCTTACAGCCTTGTTCTATATGCACCAGAAATACGTCAGCTCAAGAAGCATCACGGCGTGAGGCAAGATTTCCTGCACGAATATTTGAGTTACCTGGAGCCTGATTTTTATAATCCTCCCTGGTACTTCCAGCAGCCACAACAGAGCATAAAGCACTCGCAGAACACTTCAGCATTCACCTGACATGCTTTCTAACACAAGGAACAAACAAAAGGATGATCTAGTTTGGAACTTGAGGAGTTATCCTGCTCCAGAGCTAGCAGGATGCAGAGGGAGCCAGGAGGCCTAATTCAAGTGCCAAATGTTCCCCAGCAGTATCACACCTCCTCTGGAGCTGCAGCTTCGCTCGGGAAGCTCGTCAGGCAAGCACGAGAGCCAAGGCTGGATCCATGGAGCAGCTCCACGTGGCCCCAGCTCCTGCAGCCACCCCACCTGAGCCTGTGCAGAGTGCTGCAGGAGCACTGAGGCAGGCTGCTGGGGCTGGAAACCAAGCAGGGCTGGGGTGAGCAGCTCTGCAGGCTGCCCACGAGCATGCAAGCGCACCTGAACAGACAGCCACATGCACACGCCACTTTAAGAAAAGAGTGAAGCCTTTTCTTAAAGGCCTCTTTATTTTTAAATTCCTTCAAAACATAAATTAATTTAAACAAATCAGATGCAAAACACCTGCATTTTAAATTCGCATATATTTTACTGTATCAATCACAGCAACCTCATACAGTAAGATACACAAAAATAGAGCATGGTATCACTTCAATCCAACACAGGTTTGTACTACAGGATTCCAGGACATATATACAGAGGACTTCTCTTTTTCAGAGCAGGTACAGCCCCTGCCCTGGTCACCATAAAAATTACGTGGCATCACAGTTTTAGTTATTCACTGTAGTGTGAGGAGCCATATGGAAATTGAACTGGTGAACTAGGAGATACACTAGAGCAGCCAAACAGGCATGAAACTGCAGAAGGTGAACAAAACCCAAATAACCACCGAAATTAAAACCACCCTTAGACTGCGTTTTAATAGTAAAATTGTTTTTAAATTCTTCACTATATACATAATGTATCTACATTTGTGTCATATTTATATATATATATATTTATAAAAAACATACAAGATTGAAAACCTTAAAATCATTCACTTAAACAATATTCACCCCAACCTTCAGGGTCAGCAAGGCAGTACTTGCCCTTGACACGATGCTCAGCTGCAGTCCCTTGATTCAGAATTTCCCTGATTGTTCAACACACTCTGTTCACTTTGTTTCTTAGTGCAAACTGGACAGTAACTTATTGTTCTCAGCCCTCTGTAAGACCCAGGTTTCATCTTATTTCCATAATGCTTCTGACACCCAGTTATGGCTAAAATGATTTTAGCTATTTTACAACACTAGCCTATGTAATTTTCCCCTCTACCTACCTGAAGCCCCCCCACCCCAAAAAATGTAAGACAAAGGATCATTCATGCATGTTCCTGTCACACAGGGAGTGATGGACACTGGAGTTGAGAAGCCTAGACTCTAACAGTGATTAAAAACCCCAAAGTGAATCATTTCAGTGCAAGGTGGACTACAGTTTACATCTCAGCTAGAGTTCTTTACAGATATTTTAAACACATTTAATTCTGCACATCAGATTAGGTTGCCTGATACTTTGTGCTAACTAGCTATAGTTGGAATAAGGGAGTGAGGATTCTTAGGGGTTTTCTTTTAATAAAAAACTAAAGTCTATTCATAACCAGGCGGTGTTTGGGGGTCAGACTGTACAGAGGCAGCACAAGGCAGTCCTGGTTCTCAGCCAGGCTTCCCAAGTGCTACAGCAAGAGACACAGGTTTTCATCTGATTCACACCCATAACTGACGGGGTCACTTGAACAGGAGTCACAAATGAGCTCGGAGTTTTAACCAGGCCAGTGCTTTACTTGCTGGACTACACTACAGACAGACTGGCAGTGAATTTGGGAGCAAGCAGAACATTGATACTTACAATTCCCATAACCACAAAGGAAAAGCGTGCACTGAGAGCAAAATCCTGCAATTCTGAGACAAGACTCCACTCAGATGAGCGCCAGCCTTATCAGAGGGAAAAAAATGTCAGATTAAAACCCAAGAACTGATCAGAGCCAAGAACATCATTCTGCCACAGTGGCTATAATAAGCTATGAAATACAGTACAAGGAAAAACAAAAAGTCACCTGAACGAATAACCCAGAGAGACTTCATAGTTATAATGATTCTACCACTTTTAAGAACTCAACATTTTAAATATTTATTAAAAATAAACTGTTTCCAAATCACCTATTTACAGTACAAAGAACAGTACTTAAACCATGTGCAACAGAAAGAAAATGGACACTCATCTGAGAGGACAACACTCCAGGCATCATCTGAGTGACACAGATACAGGATCACCTCTTTGAAATACCATACAGTGAAACCCAGAAGGATGATGTTGGCAACAATGGAAAATAAAGCACATATTGTCCAGATCCAGGTTATGTAAGCTCGAGAAAAACAACCAGAGAGAAGGGGAGAAGGAGGAAACAAAGACAAAAGGAAGAGAGGTTATGGTGTTTGCATTTTGGAGATCAAGAAATGCAGACACACATCAAAAAATAGTCCTTGTTGGCAAAACAAGCCATTCTCATATTTCCTGCACATTTTGAAGTCATACTTTATCAAAAACTGGCAGTGGTTTCATCACTCATAGAAAACGAGAATCTTAATTCTCTGATTTTATTTTCAAATACTGCCTGGTTTTATTTGGCCAAGATATGATATAATAGGAAGGTATGATGTCACTTTTTAAAAATACAACAGCTGCCAAGTTTTAAGGAAAAATGTGCTCTTCTCCCCCATGTAAGTGAAAAAGCAATGCTCGTTTAGGAGTTACCTAAATTATAGCAGCATGAAATCGAATGGATCTGCAGCATCTGTGAAGCCACAAAAATCAAGAACTGGCACCTGATCACTGAACCATGGTTCCAAATATCTGGACGTGTGATTTTGGCAAGAGGTCAGTGTGGAGTCAGAACATTAGTTAGGATAGCCCTTTCCTCTCCCCCTTCCCTTCCCTAAGAGACTGGCGCAGCCTATCTGTAAACCACGTGGGACAGCTGGGATGATTTGTAGTTTAGCTGGTTGTTGGGCAGGAACCGGTGCAGGTCGCTCTTCCTGCAGCACGGGTCGTAGTAGTAGGCGCTGAGGCAGGAGTCGCACGAGACCTTGGAGCAGAAGGTGCACGTGTTGGCCGCGCCCGAGCGGTTGCAGAAGCCGCAGCGCGAGCTGCCCGAGGCCTTGGACTTGGAGCCGAACTGGGCAGCTCTGTCTTGACTCTGAGTCTGTGACGTGTACTGGGATTTCTCCCTCAGAGCCGAGGCAGGAGACAAGGCGTCGCTCGGGAGCGCTTTGATGGAGTAGGAGCTCTGCTTCACCGGCGGGTACTCCTGCCTCGAGCCGAACAGGCTGTCACACTTCTGGCACACGGAAGCGCCGCAGGGTATGCCACAGTTCTGGCACTTGGAGGAAGCTGTCTCTTTGGCTAGGTGGGTGCGTTTGTGGTAAACAGGGTTGGCATCGCTTTTTAGCAGCCATACATCGGGCTTAATAGCGTCTTGTCTTTTAAAATTTAACACGCTTCTAGAATCAGGGTCAGTATATAAATCTAAGTCCTCTTGAGCAGAAAAATAGGAGCTGTAAGGGACATTGGTTCTTAGCATGCCATTGTGATGAGAGGAAGGTGGCAAGTATTCATCCGAACACCCGTGTGGGGAGCTGGACATGGTGAGCAGAGAGGGCGACGGACGGATAATCTCATCTTTAATGTCGTCTTCCGCGTCGACCAGAATGGGCTCCTTCCTGAGGCTCAGCGAGCTCATCAGAGGCGGCTTCTTGCTCTCCCAGTAACTGTCGTACGCGTCCACGGACTTGGAAGGCTTGCTGACCTTTGGCTTGTAGTAGTCCTTGGAGGCGCGCTCGCTGGCGGACTTCTGGAGCACCATGCGCGCCATGGAGGCGTTCAGGCTCTCCTTGCACTCCAGGCGCCGCCGCATGGCCTCCGCGCAGCCCCGCGCGTCCTCGCTGCTGCTGCGGCGCTCCTTCACCACGTCCACCTCCGAGTAACCCTTATCCTTCACCTGCAGGTGGATCTCCAGCAGCTGCTCGCACTCCACTTTGGCCAGGAAGAGCTCGAACGCGATCATTTTCACCTGGATGGCGTCCACCTGCTCTTTGAGCTTAAACGTGGTCCCCAGCTCCTGGATGTAGCCCATGTAGTTCAGAATCTGCCTCACGTCATCCTCCGTCAGAGCAGCCTTCACATAATACACAAAGGGTCCAGTGTAGGTCTGAGGGGCCCGGGGGAACGAAAGGAAAACTAGGTTACACATTCAGTGGTGGACTAGATGTTCAGATAATTCAGTGACAGAGACCATATAATTAAATACAACAATAACGACTCTGAACACAGGCAACTGCCTTGGCAAGATGAGCTCCATTTCTGCATCCCTCCCGCTCAGCAGATGGAAATGCCACATGAGGGAAATTCAAAGTAGGAGAGTTTTCATTCAATTTAAAATCCTGATTAGCATAATGTCCTCCCTGGTGATTTAAATCACTCTGCTCTGACATTAACTTTAATGCATACCGGACATGTTTCAATTTACAGAAAGTCTACATGAAAGGCAAAAAGGCCAGGATTTGGGAACTACCCCACACAGGGACAAGCTGCAGCTAACAGGAACTCAGAATTACTGCAGGAGTGCCAAAGCCCAATTCAGCTTTAAATATACTTGAGGTGCACCCTTCTTTTTGTGCTGTTACCACACAGTTTTGAATGTTAGCTTTATTTAATTTAATATTAATTAAAAAACTCTTCAATAAAAGAGCCCCAAAAGCAGAGATATGAGTTTCTGGCACAGCATCTGGCACACCTGAGGGATGTGCTTAGCCCACTCCAGCCTGTTCTGAGTGCAGGCAGGAGCAGCCTGCTCACCACAGGCAAAAGACAAACCACCATCAGGAACTGAGCTCTGACAAGCAGATCAAAGATACCCTGAAAACACCTCCTTTGCAGAAGTTCCTTCACCATTATCATACAACTTGTGGGAACCTCAGCAGAGCATCCACTTGAACACATGCCCTGGTTTAATACTTGTGTCCAGTAACAGCTGTGGCTAGACAAATCAAACTCAGTCAGCTTAAATCCAGCTTGACCACTCACCACAGTGAAAGCCTCTCCAAGTAGAAATAAAACAGTGCAGCAGGGGAGGCTGAACAACAACCTTAAATAAGCTCTTCTCTGATTTTATACACATTCTAATTGCAGAAAGTGCTCGTACTTCTGCTCTGGGATACTCTCATCAGCACAAACTTCACTTATTTTACATGGGAACTTTCCTATGCCTTCTGTTTACCTACTGTTATTTATATGTATATATATAAAATGCTATAAATGGAAAAAAGAGAAGTCTTTAAAAGAAACAAATGAAATGCCTTCACAGAAAGAAAAAATAAGTCATGTTCTCACTATGGCTACATAAAAAGTCTTACCTTAATGTTTTTGAACTCCTTTTTCCAGGGGTACAGAAAGAGATTAATTCCAACTGTCTCAAGCATGTTGAATGCATTATGGAGACAATGTAAACTTGAGGATTTCACAGATCTCAGTGAGTTTTCTGCCATCTCATAAAATTTTATCAACCGGAATCTATAAAAGGGATCAATTTTGGGAAGGCAGAGTAAGGCTGCTGCTGCCACTCGCAAGTACTCATCGTTAATAGGACGCTGCTTGTTGTCAGAGGCATTCAGTTTGCACTCGTGGAACTGTACATACTTCCTAAATAAATCGTCTTTATATTTTGTATCCATTGAAATCAGCTTTTCCCTCGCGCTGGGGGCAGCTAGCTCCTCTCTTCCATGGTGCCCTGGCAGCGGGTTGGCATCCGGCGTTAGGGATCTCCAGCAGTGGCAGCTGTCCTGGAATCAAGACTGAAAACAAACACAAGTCACCCCGGGGCGCACACCCAGCCACGCCTGCCCCTGGGGCTCTGTACCAGCCCACAGAGCTGCAGCTCCCCCACAGCCTCTGCAGGACTCTGGAAAGGCACAGCAGTGCCCCTGTCCTGCTTTCCAGCGCCACTCCCCGCTCCTTTTCCTGGTCCCTGCCCATTCTGTGAAAGCATCTGCTCTTCCCCCTCGCCTCTTGTGGCACAGGACTGTCCCTAGGCTGGGCAGGCTGATTGGCAGAAATCAAAAGGCAAAGGCATTCTCACTGACCCTCCTGCTGCTGGTACCCCAGGTGGCTCTGCAGCCACCTCCAGAGGACCCACTCCCGACTGCTGCAAGGCACAGCCCGAATTCCAGTGAAAGCTGGCAGCTGCCAACACCACTGGGATCCTTCTGGCACGAAAGCTACACCTGCCACCTTCAGCTGCGTCATGGGACTGGGTAAAACCATTCCCTGTGTTTGCAGGGACAGCTGTTTTTATGGGTATCCTGATCTGCAGTTTCAGGGCACTGAGCTCACATAGCTGGTGATGAATCTCCCAAACGCTGCTCTACCAGAACCAAGGCAATTCACAGGCCAGGACTCCATCTGCAAGGCCTCAGGAACCTGCCATCACAAAGCAGACCACAGCCTTTACCACATGGAAAGACAAAGCAGCTCTTGACCTGAGGGGAGAGGAGCTGGGAGAAGCCAGTGCACTGTTTCAGATGCAGTCAGTGTCAAACAGCATTCCAGAAAAGACTCCTCACCCAGCATTAACTGCAGCTGCTAGAACAACAATCAACACTCGTGTTAGAGGAAAATGACTTCCCCACTGAAGGAAAGGAGCCAAAACACAAAATACCAGCAACCAAGAGGCCAGGGAAACAAACAACAAAGCCAGCAGGCTGGCAGTTAGCATTCCTTGATGAAAGGCTGTGCTCAGAGCCAGCCCCGAGTGGGGAAAGTTAAGAAGCAGTTCAGCTTCTCCTGCAAGGCACACGCGCTCCTGTCAAGAGACAGGCTGTGAATCACAGGAAATGTGCAGTGCTAAATTAACATCTGAGCATAAGGGCCAGGAGCAGCCCCTTCCCTCCCCACGTTCCTCCGCAAGTTGTGCAGGATGGAGTCTGTGGACAGAGACAGCAGAGTCTGTTCCTTGGCAAGAAGAGAACTGCAGGGAGAGATCTTTGTCTGGCACGTCAGCAGAACACCCCCAGGACACGGAGTGATCCTGTGCTGGCAAGGAGCTGCGTGCAGCACCACAGCCCTGCCATGCCCAGTGCCAACAGCCACCAACACAGCGCCTGGCCACGCGGCAGGGCCAGGGAGCCCCGGGGGCAGGAGAGCCCCTCGAGGCTCCCAGAGCCCCTGCAGCCCTGAGTGTGCCCCGTGCCTGGCACCCGAGCCAGGGCAGGGCACACAGAGCCAGGGCACAGCACTCAGTGCCAGGGCAGGGCACACAGTGCCAGGGCAGGGCACACAGTGCCAGGGCACAGCCTGGCAGGGCTGCAGGGCACAGCACAGAGAGCCAGGGCACAGCACACAGTGCCAGGGCCCAGCCTGGCAGCCCTGCCAGGGCACAGCACACAGTGCCAGGGCCCAGCCTGGCAGCCCTGCCAGGGCCGTTCCAGCACGGAGCCGCGGGCAGCACGGCCTCCCCTGCCGGCAGCCCACCCAGCAGCACATCCATGGTTACGGGCTCCGCAGAGCGCACGCTGCGAGCAGGCACGGATAAATATAGGTGTGAGCAGCTCCGGCTGGCAGCCCGCGAGGGAACGAGGCCGCTCTGCTGCAGGGTGCTCCCCGGGCCAACGCTTCCCGGCGATGCGGGACCGGTAACCGCTGACCGGAGCCCAGCGCCGGCCGTGGAGCCGAGGGAGCGTTCCCAGCCCCCGAGGGAGCGCGCTGCCGTGAGCGCGGTGCCGCGGGCCGTGCGGCACCCCGGGCACCCCGGGCCGGGCCCCGCTGCTCCTGCCCGGCGCTGCCCGCTCCGCCCCGCCGCGGCCCCGAGCGCCCGGAGCGCCGCCGGAGCGGCTCGGGCCCCGCCCGGCCCCGCTCGGACACCTGCTGCAGAGCGGGGCCCCGGAGCCCCGGGCACGGCCTGGCCCCGCGGCGGCCCCGGCAGCTCCCGCCGCCCCCGCCGCCCGCCCGCCGGGGCCGAGCCCCGCTCCGCGGCCTGCCCCGTCCCTCACCGCTCCGCGCCGCCGCCGGGACCGGCCGCCGCTCCGCCGGAGGCGCCCGGGGTGCTGCCCCGCGGCCCGACGCGCTGGCCCGGCAGAGCCGCGCAGGCCCGGCCGGTGCCGCGGACGGAGCGCGCCCGCCCTCACGGCTCGGGCAGGGCCGCGGCGGCGGCAGCGGCGGCCCGGAACTGAACGGCGGGGCGGGGGCACTTCCGCCGCGTGACGTCATGGGGCGGGGCGGCCCCCCGGGCGGCTCCCCGGGGAGAGCCGGGAGAGGAGCGGCCGCGGAACGGCGGCGGGGCGGTGACACCGCGGGCCGTGCGGCCGCCGCCGTGCCCGGAGCGGCGCCGGCACCGCGCGGGGCCCGGCCCGCCGCCAGCCGCCGGTGCGCGCGGCCCCGCCCACAGCCCCGGCCACGCCCCAGCGCGGGGCGGGGCGGGGCCGCGCGTGCGCACGCCGCCCCCTGGCGGCGCGGCGGAAGATGGCGGCGGGCGGACCCTCACGGGCCCCCGAGCGCCGCGCGGACCCGCTGTCCCGCCTCACCTGCCCCGTGTGCCTCGAGGTGTTCGACAGCCCGGTGCGCGTGCCCTGCGGACACGTGTGAGCCACCGGGGCCGCGCCGGGGCCGCGGGGGCTGCGGGGGGAGCGCGGCTCGGGCCCCGCCGGGGCTGCGGGCAGGGGCTGAGGGCAGGGGCTGAGGGCGGGCAGGGGCTCAGGGCAGGGTCTGAGGGCACCGGGCCGGGCAGGGCTGGAGCGGCCTTGAAGGCAGAAAACGAAAGGAAAGCGGGGCAAAGGAAGCCGATGTTCTTCCACTTTCGCTTCCCGTCTCCCCCGAGGAATGCGGGCCGGGCAAGGGGCAGCGGCTTCGCCCTCAGAGGGCAGGCTGAGCTTGGGTGCTGGGATGAAATTGTTCCCTGGCAGGGCGGGCAGGGCTGGCACAGGTGCCCAGAGCAGCTGTGGCTGCCCTGGATCCCTGGCAGTGCCCAAGGCCAGGCTGGACAGGGCTGGAGCAGCCTGGGACAGTGGGAGGTGTCCCTGCCATGGCAGGGTGGCACTGGGTGGGATTTAAGGGTCCAGACTGTTCCATGATTGTGTCCAGAAGCTGAAGGCACAGAGCACTGTCTGACAGCCAACAGTTCTGGGTGTGAGAGCCTGGGACACTCCATGCCCCGGTGCCAGCAGCTCCTTCCTACCCTTTGTGGAGTCTGAAGCCTCTGTTACTGCTCTGGCAGGGGCTGTGCAAGGGCAGCGGGCCCTGCAGGTGCCCCCAGGGCTGTCTCACCACCTGCTCCTTTTGTCTGTGGCAGCTTCTGCACACCGTGCCTGCAGGAGTGCCTGAAGCCCAAGAAGCCAGTGTGTGGGGTGTGCCGCAGCACGCTGTCACCCGGGAGCAGAGCTCTGGACCTGGAAAAGCAGATTGAAACCACAGAAACCACGTGCAACGGCTGCAATAAAAAAGTATGAAAGTGTTTGCAAATTCAGTACGTGAGATGGGAAATCAAACTGCTTCCTCCTCAGCTTTCTGCAAAATCAGGTCAAAGTGTTTGTTCTGATACGTGCTGAAGTGTTAGATACAGGCAGCACCCAGACATTGACATTCTTTCCACAGTTTTTTGTTGTTACCTCTTCAGGGAATGAATTTCATGTGAAAGATGCTGATTTTAAAGTCAGAGTGAGGCGCTGCTGCTGTGAGCAGGGCTGCATGGTAACACACAGTTACAGCTCAGCCAACTGCAGCCTCAGGAGTTTTCTGCGTGTCCAGCTGAAGTGTTTGCAGCTTCTGCTTTAACCCTTCTGCTGAAAGCTGTTGGGGTTCCCATGTTTGCTGTTGTGTGAGGTGTGCAGGGGGTGTGAGCTGCTGTGCTGTTGTTTTCTGCACAGATGTACCTGTCCAAGATGCGCAGCCACGCAGCCTCCTGCTCCAAGTACCAGAATTACATCATGGAAGGTGTGAAAGCTGTCACTAAAGAGCCCCTGCACAACACCAGGTAACACCTCTGCTCTGAAATCCGCTCTGGCCTTCTCTGGCACAAGAAAGAATTTTGTAGTAAAAGCAGATTTTAGCACTTTGCTCAGTTTGGGTGCAGATTTTTATGTAGTTAACAGCTGAGCCTTGATCCTGCCCCTGTGCCCAGGTAAACTCTGCTGCTCCTGCTTGGACATGTCTGAGATCAGGGCACTGTGCAGATGCAGCTGGTTTTTAAAGCACCTTGGTCTCCTGACTGCACTCACCCACAAAGGAAGGAGGAGGGAGCTGGTGGCAGTGCACTCCTGTGGGTGGTGCCCTGGCCTTTGAGAAAAAGGTGACGAATGGCACTAGAACATTTCCAGAAAAACTCTAATTCAGTCTAAATATTGAGTTCCCTTAAATACTGTTAGGAGTTTACAGATGATTGTTAAGATTAGCTTGCCTTAGCTGCATACATAAATTCCTGCCCTGAGTGACCTGTATTGGTAATCAACCTCTTCTCCCCCGCCAGGAGCTTCCCGAACCGCTTCACCTTCCCTTGCCCCTACTGCAGCGAGAAGAACTTTGATCAGGAGGGGCTGGTTGAGCACTGCAAAGCTTTGCACAGCATGGATGCAAAACAAGTGGTAAAAAAACTCTTGGTGCAGGAATTGCAGTGGAGTCTGGCCTTAAAGCCCTTTGAAACAATGAGTTTGGCATTAAGTGGGTGGAATTTCTGCTGTTGGGTCGGTGTGGCTGGGCTGGTCCTGCCTCTAAGCCTGGTGTGGCTCTGCTGTCACCTTTCAGTGGCTCTCTGGTCTCCACACCCCCTGCAGCTGGCCCACATCCTCTTTTCATCCTTGAAAAATGGCACACCTTCAAAGTTAATGAGGCACAGCAAAGCAATAAAATGTAATTTCAAAAAAATGTCAGACATTTAATTTCCTCCTTGTTTTTCCCCTTGTTTTCAGCAACAAAATACTATAAACTGTTGGGGGAAATGCTTGCAAAAAATAGTGTATGATTCTAGTAACCTATCTGTGGTACTTCCTCTTATGTAAGAGGAATTACAAAACATGGAACTGAATTGGAAACTTCCGTTTTTTTCTGGGAAGTTTTTTGGAATTCCAGATTATTCAGGAAAATGAAGTTCCTTTTTTCTCTTGGAGAGAAGTGAACTTTGGAGAGAAGACCAAGGAAGCTTTCCTGCCACTGTGAAGTAAGGCTGAAATCTCCTAAAGCAAGAGGCTTTAATGAGTTCTGATTTTCAGAACGTGGGAGAAGAGTAAGCCATTCCATTTCAGGGATCTGAGACATGAATTAAAATTACTCAGGGTTATCTGAGGCTTTTGCATTCAATGTCCCAGCAAGTTATTGGCCATCACTTAGCACACAGAGCAGTGACAGCACGAACCCTCAGCCCCACTGGCCCAGGCTGTCCCTGCCCTGCTGCTGTCAGCACTGGACCTAACTGGCTGTTTTTCTCGAAGGTGTGCCCAATTTGTGCCTCAATGCCCTGGGGGGACCCCAACTACAGGAGTGCCAACTTCATGGAGCACCTGCAGAGACGCCACCGCTTTTCCTACGACACCTTTGTGGTAGGTGCTCACTGCCCTGCAGCTCCCTGGGCACTGCTGTCCCTGTGCTGCCTGCCAGGGCTCAGGGGGTGCAGCTGCTGCTGCCAGGGCACTGAGCAGTGTGGCTGTGCACTGAGAGTGTGTCCTGGTGTGCCCAGGGAGTGCAGCTCCCGTGCTGCCAGGGCACTGAGCAGTGTGGCAGTGCAGTGAGAGTGTGTCCTGGTGTGCCCAGGGGGTGCAGCTCCTGCTGCCAGGGCACTGAGCAGTGTGGCAGTGCAGTGAGAGTGTGTCCTGGTGTGCCCAGGGAGTGCAGCTCCTGCTGCCAGGGCACTGAGCAGTGTGGCTGTGCACTGAGAGTGTGTCCTGGTGTGCCCAGGGAGTGCAGCTCCCGTGCTGCCAGGGCACTGAGCAGTGTGGCAGTGCAGTGAGAGTGTGTCCTGGTGTGCCCAGGGGGTGCAGCTCCTGCTGCCAGGGCACTGAGCAGTGTGGCAGTGCAGTGAGAGTGTGTCCTGGTGTGCCCAGGGGGTGCAGCTCCTGCTGCCAGGGCACTGAGCAGTGTGGCAGTGCAGTGAGAGTGTGTCCTGGTGTGCCCAGGGAGTGCAGCTCCTGCTGCCAGGGCACTGAGCAGTGTGGCTGTGCACTGAGAGTGTGTCCTGGTGTGCCCAGGGAGTGCAGCTCCCGTGCTGCCAGGGCACTGAGCAGTGTGGCAGTGCAGTGAGAGTGTGTCCTGGTGTGCCCAGGGAGTGCAGCTCCTCTGCCAAGTCACTGAGCAGTGTGGCTGTGCACTGAGAGTGTGTCCTGGTGTGCCCAGGGAGTGCAGCTCCTGCTGCCAGGGCACTGAGCAGCGTGGCTGTGCAGTGAGAGTGTGTCCTGGTGTGCCCAGGGAGTGCAGCTCCTGCTGCCAGGGCACTGAGCAGTGTGGCTGTGCAGTCCCAGTGTGTCCTGGTGTGCCCAGGGGGTGCAGCTCCTGCTGCCAAGTCACTGAGCAGTGTGGCAGTGCAGTGAGAGTGTGTCCTGGCTGCCCAGGGAGTGCAGCTCCTGCTGCCAGGGCACTGAGCAGTGTGGCTGTGCAGTGAGAGTGTGTCCTGGTGTGCCCAGGGAGTGCAGCCCCTGTGCTGCCAGGGCACTGAGCAGTGTGGCAGTGCAGTGAGAGTGTGTCCTGGTGTGCCCAGGGAGTGCAGCTCCTGCTGCCAGGGCACTGAGCAGTGTGGCTGTGCAGTGAGAGTGTGTCCTGGCTGCCCAGGGAGTGCAGCCCCTGTGCTGCCAGGGCACTGAGCAGCGTGGCTGTGCACTGAGAGCCTTTCTGCCCTCTGTTCAGGATTATGATGCTGATGAAGATGATATGATGGCCCAGGTTTTGATGCGCTCTCTGCGGGACAAGTGATCCAGCCAGAGGATTTCCTGCAAACCCAAGCTTCCACGAGGGGGAAATGCCCAGCATCCTTGCACTTCTCCCTGCACATCCCAAGATTAACTCAGGCATCCAGAAGTACAGAAGACTTTAATCCTATCTCAGTTTTAAATCCTGGTTTGATATTTCTGTGCCATCCACTCTTTTGGTATCATGGTCTCTGACATTCAGCCCTGGCAGCCCCATTTTTCTACTTGCTTAGACTCAGTTTCATCAACACGTGGGAACCAAGGCTTTTTCCTTTACCTATGCCTATAGGTTTCTTTGGAGGTTGTGTTTATTTGACTATCTAAAATCAAAAACATTCCAGATGGAATGGCCTGAACTAGATAATATCTTCCCAATCTCATTTACATATCTCAAGTGATTGTATGTGAGGTGTACTGGTAGCTCTATTCCCCTTTAGTGAGACTTCAGGTGCTAACTGTAACTGTCAGAGCAGCTCTCATTTAAGTGACCTCTGATACCTGTGATTCCATAATGTTTCCCAGTGTTATCCTTACAGGCAGCCTCCCAGCTGTATGGAAAACATATCTCAGTATCAGTGTTCAAACTGCAAACTTTCCTAGGAAATCTTTGCACTGTGTAAAAACTAGTTGAAAATACTTCAGTTCTATGCATGATGATTACTTTCCTCCATACTCTTACTATAATTTCTAGCCTGGAAAATTATCTTTAGTGTTGGTCTTAGTTAAAATGCATAATTTTTTAGCTATCTTAGCAAATATTAATCAAAATTGCTGGCTTTATGATTAAATTGGTGGGTTTGAAAGTGGTTTCCTAGTGATTTTAAGCCTTATGCTGCTAGGGGAATTCAGAAGGTTTTTTCAATACCTCGGCTTTCTATTTAAACTAAAATTTTCATATATGTTCTTGGGTTTTCCATCTCTCAAGGCAAGCTGGTGGGAAAACTTACAAGTAATTCATAGCACTGGCATAGCACTTCCTTTCTGCATCACAGATTTTATCAGGTATTTTGAATTCCTGTTCTTCATTTAAACGTTCCTGAAGTGGCTGAGGCTGTACTTGGATTGTTTGCCATCTGGCTGTGTGTGTAGAGCCAGGTGTAGCTTTCAAGGAGCAGTGAAGTCCAGCCCTGAAAGCAGGACAGTTCCAGCCCCTAGTCAGTGCATACTCTGTGTTCAAGCTACACTTCTACCGTGGAGATTCCTTAATTTTAATGTGATGCTTTCAGGAAGTTCACAGTGGAGCTGCTGGGACCTCAGGCACCTGACCAGAGCCTGTAAATCAGTGTTGAGATGTCCAGTGCAGGTGTTGGAATTGGAGCAGTGGGCCTGCACCACCCGGAATTGAGTGCTAATTAATTGATTTGAGCAGTCAGCTCCTCCCAGCACAGCCTTACCCTGACAGTAATGAAACACAGTCCAGCTGGAACCTGGTGATTCAGCCAGACCTCTGGCACCTCTGTGCTGCCCCGGGGTTTGTGTCTCTGAGCTGTCCCACTGTCACCCTGAGCCCCTGGGTGCTGTGGGGCTGTGGAGCCTGCTGGTTCTGTGGGCAGGGGCTGTGTTTGGGGGGCTGCTAGTGCTTGGCCTGCAGAGCGTGCTGGGCTGGATGGGGATCTCTGGGGCTGGTCACAGTGCAGTTTGGGATGCCCATTGCCAGGAATCCACATTCCTGCTTCTGTTCTAAGTGCACTTCCATGCAATTCTGACAAAATGTTTAAGGAGCATTTAGAAGCTTCCAAGCAATTACTTTGTCATGTTTTTGACTTTTGAGGACAAATTACAAATAAAGGTCATTTAATTTATAAAATCCTACCTTTGTGTCAGCTCTTGTCATTTCCTCGTGGTCCTTTGAGCACCTGGAGCGTTTTCCCTTGCCCAACTGAGACTCGCTGGTTGATTTAGAGGTGAGAGGCTCCTGTGTACTGTGCACAGCCTGCGCTCCTCTCGTTTGGCTGGTGGAGAACCTGGGAGCAGAACCAGCCAGAGGGGGCTCCCCAGGGTGAGTGTCCCTTCCCAGGGTGAGTGTCCCTTCCCCAAGGTGAGTGTCCCTTCCCAGGGTGAGTGTCCCTTCCCCAAGGTGAGTGTCCCTTCCCCAGGTGAGTGTCCCTTCCCAGGGTGAGTGTCCCTTCCCGAGGTGAGTGTCCCTTCCCCAGGTGAGTGTCCCTTCCCCAAGGTGAGTGTCCCTTCCCCAGGTGAGTGTCCCTTCCCCAAGGTGAGTGTCCCTTCCCCAGGTGAGTGTCCCTTCCCCAAGGTGAGTGTCCCTTCCCGAAGGTGAGTGTCCCTTCTCCAAGGTGAGTGTCCCTTCCCCAGGTGAGTGTCCCTTCCCCAAGGTGAGTGTCCCTTCCCCAGGTGAGTGTCCCTTCTCCAAGGTGAGTGTCCCTTCCTCAAGGTGAGTGTCCCTTCCCCAAGGTGAGTGTCCCTTCCCGAAGGTGAGTGTCCCTTCCCCAGGTGAGTGTCCCTTCCCGAAGGTGAGTGTCCCTTCTCCAAGGTGAGTGTCCCTTCCCCAGGTGAGTGTCCCTTCCCCAAGGTGAGTGTCCCATCCCCAAGGTGAGTGTCCCATCCCCAAGGTGAGTGTCCCTTCCCCAGGTGAGTGTCCCTTCCCCAAGGTGAGTGTCCCTTCCCGAAGGTGAGTGTCCCTTCTCCAAGGTGAGTGTCCCTTCCCCAGGTGAGTGTCCCTTCCCCAAGGTGAGTGTCCCTTCCCCAGGTGAGTGTCCCTTCTCCAAGGTGAGTGTCCCTTCCTCAAGGTGAGTGTCCCTTCCCCAAGGTGAGTGTCCCTTCCCGAAGGTGAGTGTCCCTTCCCCAGGTGAGTGTCCCTTCCCGAAGGTGAGTGTCCCTTCTCCAAGGTGAGTGTCCCTTCCCCAGGTGAGTGTCCCTTCCCCAAGGTGAGTGTCCCATCCCCAAGGTGAGTGTCCCATCCCCAAGGTGAGTGTCCCTTCCCCAGGTGAGTGTCCCTTCCCCAAGGTGAGTGTCCCTTCCCAGGGTGAGTGTCCCTTCCCCAGGTGAGTGTCCCTTCCCCAAGGTGAGTGTCCCATCCCCAAGGTGAGTGTCCCATCCCCAAGGTGAGTGTCCCCTCCCCAGGTGAGTGTCCCTTCCCGAGGTGAGTGTCCCTTCCCGGGAGGGCGCAGCGCTGCCGGGGCTGCTGGCGCCTCGTCAGCAGCTGATCCTGCGGCCGCATTGTGGGATAATGCAATCGGCCGGCCCGAGCTGTGAAATTCCCCGTGTCTGGCACAAGGAGTCAGCCCGAGGAGCGCAATTAGCACACAGAGACACGACGGGAGGAGCCGGCCTTGCGGCTGAGCTGTTCCATCAAATTTGTCGCAGGACAACGACTGGTCTTAATAGTTCTGATAAATGGTAGTCAGCATTAATTTCCTCGTGCACAGGAATCGCAGCGCTAAATCCCCATGGGCTCCTTAGGCTGGGGATGAGATCTTGCCAAAGGGTAAGTGCTGTATTCCAGGTTTTCATGTCACCTGACAGAAGAGAGAACAGCACATTTTCTTCAAGGCCTTTGCCCAGCTGTGCTGCACACACTGGTGAGCCCACCTCACAAAGGATTGACCAGCCAAGGCTGTGATAATCATGGAAAAGCAAATGAGGGATGTGTTGCAGTCCTAAAGCTTTTTGTTGGTTTAAATATGCTAGAAATTACAGTGCAGCATTTGCCTGTTTTGGGGGTGGGTTTTTGTTTGCAACACAAAACTGTAACAAAACTGTTACAAAACTGTAACACAGCCTTGTGTTACAGTTGCATTGGTCTGTGCTTCACTCAATTTCATGGGAAAATTACATTATTCTCTGGGTGGTACAAACGAGGACTGTTGAAGCCACTATGAAAACTTGCCTTTCCTTCCTTACTCCTTCTCCAAAGCTCCAGAAAATACTCAGCACTTAGAGAAAAACTGGTGTCATTGCTACTGGTGTAGATCTCTCTTCTAGTTCTTCTCATATTTATTCTGTCTTTACAGATGCTGGGCTTAAAAAAATAATTCCGTGAAGCTCCTGGGAGCTGCCCAATGCCCAGCCCGGTGCCGGTCCCAGCCCGGTGCCGGTCCCTGCCCAGCCTGGTGCCGGTCCCTGCCCAGCCCGGTCCCTGCCCAGCCCGGTCCCTGCCCAGCCCGGTGCCGGGTCCCTGCCCAGCCCGGTGCCGGTCCCTGCCCAGCCCAGCCCGGTCCCTGCCCTGCCCAGCCCGGTGCCGGTCCCTGCCCAGCCCGGCCCGGTGCCGGGATCCCTGCCCAGCCCGGTGCCGGGATCCCTGCCCAGCCCGGTGCCGGGTCCCTGCCCAGCCCGGTGCCGGTCCCTGCCCAGCCCGGTACCGGGTCCCTGCCCAGCCCGGTGCCGGTCCCTGCCCAGCCCGGTGCCGGTCCCTGCCCAGCCCGGCCCGGTGCCGGGCCCCGGAGCGGCGGTGCGCGCTCGGGCTGCGGACGGCAGAGGGAGGTCTCGCACCTCGGAGAGAGCGGGCTCGCTGCTCCGGCACCGTGCCCGGCCCCAGCCCGCTCCGCCGGGCTCAGGGGGCTGCCCTGGGCTTCGGGGGCTCCTCCAGCCTTGCGGGAGGGTTCGCACCCCGTCCCATGGCCAGAGCTTCTCCTTTTCCCACCTCAGCCTCCCTCGGGAGGAGCTCTGCTCTGCGGCCACGTATTCAAGATGCTTCATGGAGACGTGGGGCCAGGGAAGTGAAGAGTTTTCAGCAGGCTTGTTGCTCTGGAGGTGTTGAAGTGTATTTGTGAGCTCCTTGGGCCAGTCCTTGTGCATCTGGGACTGGAGCCGTGCCACGGGCTGCTGGCAGGTCTGCTCTGAGCCTTGGGGCTCAGCTGCTGGTGAGGGGGGACGCTCACTGCCACTTCCAGCCCATGAAGCAGTGCCGAGCTTCCCCTCCCCTGTGCCCTGCTCTCTGTCCCCTGTCACGCTGCCTCACAGGCACAGGTAGGTCAGGTCGCTTTCTCCCTCGATCTCGTTTTTTCCCCTAGCTCAGGCAAGTTTCCACACGCAGTGGTTGGAACAGATCTGATTATTACCATTTCAGAAAGAGCAGAAAACCACCTCGCCGTGTTCCCCGTGCAAGTGTCCCCGCTGCGACCACATCCGCGGCAGGTGGAGGAGCGGGGGGGCAGCGGCAGGGCCGGGGGCACCCGCAGAGCCCCGGCCCGGGGGGCACCCGCAGAGCCCCGGCCCGGGGGGCAGCAGCAGAGCCCCGGCCCGGGGGGCACCCGCAGAGCCCCGGCTGCCGCCCCCACCCCGTCCGGGAGCGGCCCCTCTGCCCCCCGGAGAAGGGAGGACCTGACCTCGGTGATTTGTACCCCCCAAGGGCTCTGGGGCACTTTTCCCCCTGAACTTCGGGTGATCCAGGGATGAGTTTCGCAGATAAACACCTGCTGAAAGCCAGGCGATGATCCAGTACCAGAGCACATGGCTGCAGGGCAAGAGTTTGCAAATGCGTCTGGTCTGGGCAGGATGTGGCTGGCAGGACAGGCTCTCCGAGCTGCTCCTGCCCTGAGGAAAGGCTGACGGTGAGCTCCGGCCCCGCGCCGCAGCCGTGCCGGTGGAAAGCTTCGCTCCCACTTCTGCATTTCGCTGCGGCTGAACAGCGAGATGCGGCGGGCAGGGCTGGCGCGGCTCGTGTGACGGTGAGTCACGGGTGGCCCGGCACACGGCCCCTTTCCCAGCGCGGGCCGGGGAGGCATTCCCAGCAGGACCTGCTCCTCCCGCGGCAGCCGCCAGCAGCTGCCCTGGCCCGAGCTGAGCGCGGCTCTGCAGCAGGTGGCTGGAGCCGAGCCCGAGCCCTTCCCGGGGAAACCCCCGCGGGAGCCGGGCCCGGCTGACTGTGTCTGACTGGCACACCTCTGCCTGGCACACCTCTGCTCACCGCTGCCCGCCAGCCATGCCTGGGCACCTTCCCTGGCACACGGCCCCTGGGGAGGGGAGCCGCAGGGAGCGTGTGCCTCAGCAGGGTTTTGTGACCCGCCCTGCCCGAGGAAAAGGGTCAGGGGAAGGCAGCAGGGAAGAGAGCAGGGAGCTTGCTGGGGGGACGGCTGCGCTGCACAAAACCTTCCCAGCAGAAAAGAAAGTGTGTCTGGGCAGGTGCTGCTGAGCCCTGGCAGCGGGAGGGAGTCACCGAGGGTTGGGCCGGCTCCATCCCGCTGCTCCAAAAGCCACTGGCTCTTCCCAGGGGATTACTAACCTGGGAAGCGTGCTTCAGCGCAGGGCTGTGTCCCAGCGGGGCACGGCAGAGCCTCGTCCCGCCCTGCACGGCAGCCCACAGCCGGGGGAAGGGGAGGGAAGGACAGGCGGCAGGGCTGCGGGATCGCCGCCGGGCACAGGAGCGCTTCCTCCAGCCCGCACGTGGGGCACGGGCTGCGGGTCACTGCAGCCTTCCGCACCCGCGGGAGCACGGCCCGGGAAACGCCGGGAGAGAGGGCAGGAGCGGCTGCTGCAGCAGCATCACCGGCGGCGGTTCGTCCCCCGGTACCGGGCGGGCAGCGCGGCAGCGGCCCCCGGGCTCCGTCCCCTCGGCTCGGCACGGCTCGGCTCGGCCCCGGCGGCGTGGCCGACACCTGCCGGTGCCCGCCCCGTCCCCCGGCCATTGGCTGCGGCTCCGCGCCCGCCCCGCGCCCGCCCCCGGCCCCGCGCCCATATCAGCGGGCGCGGCGGCGCCGCGGCACCGGGCTGCAAGATGCCGCGCTCGTTCCTGGTGAAGAAGCACTTCTCGGCCAGCAAGAAGCCCAACTACAGCGAGCTGGAGAGCCAGGCCGGTGCGTGGACGGGCCGTGCGCGTGGGGCCGGGGTCTGGTGCGGGATCTCCCGAGGCTCCGCACAGGAGCGGGCAGGGGCCGAGCGGCTTTTCCCGGGTTCCGGATTTTTGTTCGATTTCAATTCCGTGCGTCTCGTGGCGCGCGGTCCCGTGTCCCGGGATGCTGAGCCACTCCCTGGTGCCCCGGGGATGTCGGTGGCACCGGTGGCTCCCTCACGGGGTGCGCTTGGGTGCGTGGGGAGCTCCCCGTGCCGGTAGCGGGCGGGAGCGTGGGGGTCTCTTCGCCCCGTCCCTCGCGGCAAGGCGGGCGGGGGCGCGGGGTCCCTGTGGTGCGAGGCCGGTCACCTTTGCCCCGGGGCGGGCTGCGGCTCTGGGCTCCCGTGGGGGGGCTGGAGTCCCTTTGCTCCTCTGCCTCGGGGGTGCGGGGCGAGGGACGGCCTGGGCTGGGGTCCCACTGAGCCCGCGGGGGGGGGCCGGGCCCCGCCGCCCCCGTTGCGGGCGCGCCGCGCTGACCGCCGCTGCCTCCCGCAGTTCTGGCCGCCCCGCTGCTGTACGAGACGTGCCCGCTGCCCGTCATCCCCCCGCCCGAGGTGCTGGGGCCCGGAGCCTACTACCCTCCGCTGGTGTGGGACGCGGGGCTGCTGTCCAGCCTGTTCCCGGGCGGCCCGGGCAGCGAGGCCGCGGGCGGCGCGGCCCCCGCCCTGGACCTGACGGCGCTCTCCAGCGAGGACGATGAAGGCAAGAGCTCGGGGCCGCCCAGCCCGGCCTCGGCCCCCGCCGCCGCCGAGCGCTTCCGCTGTGCCCAGTGCGCCAAGGCGTACTCCACCTTCGCCGGGCTCTCCAAGCACAAGCAATTGCACTGCGACGCCCAGGCCAGGAAATCCTTCAGCTGCAAGTACTGCGAGAAGGAGTACGTGAGCCTGGGGGCTCTCAAGATGCACATCCGGAGCCACACGCTGCCCTGCGTCTGCAAGATGTGCGGGAAGGCGTTCTCGCGGCCCTGGCTGCTGCAGGGCCACATCCGGACGCACACTGGTAACGTCCCCTCCTGTCCCTCTCCCTCCCTCCCTTATCGCCTCCCGCTTCCCTGCTCCGCCGCCCCAGCCAATCGGCGGGCCGCCTGTTATCTGGGAAGATAAGGGCTTCCCAGACCCCCTTGGCACATCTCTCCAAAATGTCCTTTAAATATCCTCTTGGCTGGAGCGCAGCGCAGGGTCAAGGCCCGGCCTGTAAATCTGCGCTGCTGCAGGGCCAGCGACGGCACACGCTCCACCAAAACGCCATCGAGAGGGGCTGCGAGACTGCCGGAGCCCAAAGCATCCCTCCCCGGCGGTGCCGAGCCCGCTGCAGGCCCGGCCGGGCTCGGCTCGGCACGGCCCGGGCAGGTGCTGCAGGCACCTGTTGGCACGGGGCCGGGCCCGCAGCTGCAGCCCACCCCGCTGCCCCGACAAAGCATCTCCCGAGCATCCTTTGTGGGGCCCGGGACGGTGTAATTGTGACTTGGCACTGATTTCACACCCTCTTAGCCTACTAAAGACGATGGCTGAAGGAAGCCGGGTAGACTTAATTGTGCTTTCCAAATTGAGCATACACATTTGTTTCCTCCAAAAGAGCCTTTCTGGGAGGAATTCGCCCTGGCCAGGCTTTGAATGCGAGCCGGGCAGGAGAAGGGGGAGCAGGCTCGGCAGAGGAAATAGCTGCACTCAGGCTGGGCTGGCGCCTCGCAGCCGCTGCCTGCTATGATATAATGCTGTGATATAATTAACACACAGCGCTCGGTTTCTGCCGGCCCGCGGCTCCTCCTCGGCTCCGCGCAGCACACGACTCTCGTGTCTTCGCTCCTCTGTGCGGCTGCCGTGCTGCTCGCAGATGTTCCCAGCATTAGTTTTCCGCGGTTCACAGGGAGGGTTTTTCAGGAGCGGGCGGTTCTCCCCCGAGCCATGCGGTACATAGCCGGCTTTCCCCGAACAATAACAGCCAGCACTTCTTTTCACTGTGCTCCGCGCAAACTTTGGCTAATGAATGGCTCCTTCTTTGATATTCGCCATGTGTTGATGCACTGGTTAATTGGGAGCGTTTCTCTTTGTCCCATAGGTGAAAAGCCCTTTTCCTGTACACACTGCAACCGGGCCTTTGCTGACCGCTCTAATCTCCGCGCCCACCTGCAGACCCATTCAGATGTAAAGAAGTACCAGTGCAAAACCTGCTCGCGGACTTTCTCCCGCATGTCGCTGCTGCACAAGCACGAGGAGACGGGCTGCTCTGGCTCCCGCTGAGGACGCCGCTCCCAGGCCTCTCCCAGCACGAAAACCTGTATTATTATAGTTTCTGTAGGAGTAGTTCCCTCCGTGGCCGTGGCAGCGTGCGCCGGGCTGGACGCTGCTCCTCTGGCCCCCGGGACCCTCACACTCCTCCCTCGGTGCCTCCAGTGCAATGCAAGAGCCCGACCATGAAGGTTGGAAGGGACCATTGGGATCCTCGAGTCTAACCCCAGCCCTGTGCAGGACGCCCCAGGAACCCCCCGTGTGTGCCCGAGAGCCTCGTCCAAACCTCCTGGAGCCCGGGCTTGGTGCTGTGACCCCTCTCCCGTCCCGGCTGCGGGCTGCCCTGGGCCGGGTGTGTGAGCCGGGGGGCTCGGGGTGCTGCCAGCCCTCCCCCGGCCGGAGGCACCCGGCACCTTGGGGGGCTGGATTCTGCACCCTCTGCTGTTGAACACTGCCACCATGTAGCCTGGGGGGCTGGGGTTTGGATTTTTTAAAATTTTTTTATTTTTTTGGTAACACCATAACCACTTGGTAACTTTTAAGAACCAGTATTTTTTTAATGAAGGACGAGACACTCCCCCCGTACCCCGAGTGTATATTCCCCGCCTGTAGAAGGTGTAACTATGCAATAATACAGTATCCCAGTAGTTGTGAAGCAGCTGCTTCTCCCCAGCACAATGACAATTTGCAATGCCTGCGAGATTAACAGTGTCCATGAAAGGCAGGGGTAGCCATTTCAAACCCCAGCCCTGTTTACAGAGCAGCTATGCACTCAAGCACCTGTTAATATGACTCTTAACAACTGCTTTTCAAGAGAACTGTGACTAATAGCAGGCACTTGTCAGCTGATACAATGGTGGCCTGTCCCAAGGCCGGCCATCGACAGGTGTGTGCCAAAAGCCCTATTTATGGCTATTGACAGGTGCCTCCTGAATGCATCTTTCTTTGGACATTGTTTTCATGGAATCATTACAAAGAGGATGTTTACATTTCAAAGGTACACTGGTATTTATATTTTTGTGCCACAGTTTTGTACTGATGAAACTTTTTATATAATGATATACAATTTATTGATATTCAATAAAATCGTTAATTTATAATAGGGTTTTGTGGCTGCTTGGGCTGAGTGTGCAGCTGTAAGGGGGGAGCGCTGTGCAGAGCCTGTGCTGGGCTCAGCTCTCCTCCCACCCGGAGCTCTTGGCTCTGGTGCAGGTGCCCAGAACGTGGCACTTGCCGCAGGGCATGTGGGGAGCAGCCAGGCCGGCCAGCTCCTGCAGGGCCGTGGGGCGGGGGCTGCAGAGGTTCAGGGAAAGCACAGGAGCTTGCCGTGTCCCTCCCAGCCTGCTCGGACACACCAGCGTGCTGCTGTCCCGGAGAGGGGGCTGCAGTGTCCCTGAGCACCCTGGGGAGCAGGTCTGTGCCCAGCTCAGGGCCCTGTCCCCCATGGCACTGTCCCCTGGGGGTGGCACTGTCCCTCAGGGCCCTGTCCCCCGGGGGTGGCACAGCAGTTCAGGGCACTGTCCCCCGGGGGTGGCACTGTCCCCCGGGGGTGGCACAGCAGCCCCTGGCTCTCGGCAGGACCCCGAGCCTCTCCAGCTCCAGGGGTGACCCTCTGCGTGTGGTGTGGAGCAGAGCTGGCACGTCCCATTGTCACCGGCACAGGAGGGGCTGTGCCCGGCCTGGGGGGCACCGAGGGCGCCCAGGGGTGCTCCAGTGTCTGCCTGCAGCATTCCCACAGTGAAACGGCCGTGCCCCAAACCACCTGCCCTGCCCCAAACCACCTGCCCTGCACCGTCCCTGCTGCAGCCCCGGGTGCCTCGGGGCTCACTGCTGCCCCCGGGCTGGCTTTGCCTGCCCTCCTTTCCCCGCTGCCCTGTCCCACACTGAGCCAGGGAAGGAAGGACCCCCTCCTCGGCTCCCATCCATCCCGCACCCCGCGGGTCCCCGGGCCGGCGTGGGGCAGGGACATGTGTGTGGCTGTGAAAGTCAGCAGAGCTGCTGCTCGGCCCTTCTTTAATTAAGAGCTCACCCGGTACAAACTGACTTTCCCAGCCGAGCTGGACTCATTACTCGATTATTAAGCAGGGCAGGAAGTTTTGGGTTTGCTCTTGTGTGTGCTTTTCTTCCTTTTCCCAACAGGAAGCGGGGGAGGGGCACTAATTACTTTCAGCTTTCCATCCATAAAATCCTGGAGCCGCAAAAGCAGCTAAACAGTTAAAAAAAAAAAAAAAAAAAAGAGACGAATTTTGGGAAGGGACCACCTGCAGGAGCTGGAAGGGAGCAGAGGGAGCAGCAGCCCCCAGCCCCGGGCCGTGCTTGTCCCCGCCCCGTGTGCCAGCCCTGTCACCACACGGACCCCGACCCCTTCCCGTGCTGCTCAGGCCCTTGCTCCATCCCGACCCGACCCACCGGGACCCTGCCAGCCCCCTCAATGCCCCTCAATCGGTCAGGCCGGCGGTGAGAGCTGGGAGAAAGCTCCTCAGGGAGCTGTGCTGCTCCCACTGGTGCTCTGGCACGCCAGGCTTTCCGAGGGAAGGTCTCAACGGGTGGAGAGCAGCAAAGCTCCACTGGCAAATCCCGCTGCCATTCAAACACAAATGCAGCCTTAAAACACTGGGAAAAAGAAATGCTGCCTGTTCTGAATCACAAAAGCACAGCCCACCGGCACTTGGGCTGCAGTGGCATCTGCTCCTGGCCCTGCCCAGAGCCTGTGCCCCGGGGACAGGGCTCTCAGGTGCTCTCAGGTGCTCTCAGGTGCTGTCCCGGTGCTGTCCCGGTGCTTGGCCTGCCCCGCTGTGCCCAGCTCGGGACCAGCTCTGTCCCGTCCCACGGTGATGAGCGTGCTCCAGCTCTCAATTTCTGACCAGCTGCTCAATTCACCACTGCAAAAGTATTTCTTTTCCTCTGCCTAGGGGGGTTTGGGGTGAGCAGAGGGTCGAGGGCCATGGCCAGGACACCCCCGGGCCCGGCTCGGGGCATCTCCACACGTGGGTGATCCCGTCTGGCCTCTCCCCACCCTGCAGCGCTCTGGGATGGAGAGATGCCCCGGGAGCCAGGCCTGAGGATGAGCAGCAACTCCTTTTCCATCTCATTTCCTGTGGGAAGGTCCAGAGCAGCACCCTGGCAGCAGCGCCCTGCCCTCGGTCCTGGCGCTAGGCCTGGCCCCGTGCCAAAGGCTGAACAATCCCCCCTCAGTTTAACGCCCCAGCAGCCGAAGGTCCCGGCTCGGCCAGGGGTGGCTCTGGGGCTGAGCAGGGCCAGGGCAGCGGCGATGGGCGAGGAACCACTTGGTGACACCCGTGGGACCCTCTGCACACACTGCGGTGCCGGGCCATGCCATGCCATGCCATGCCATGCCATGCCATGCCATGCCATGCCATGCCGTGCCGGGCGTTTGAGCTGCGCTGCTCCATTTCCACGGCGCCCCGCGGGGCTCCAAACCAGCACACACAGCCCTCAGCTCCCGGAGCCCTTTCAAAGGCTCACAGAGCGCCTTTCCTCCCCCGAGGACCCGCGTTTCCCCCTCCCTGCTGTGGGATCACGGGCGCTGGGAAGCCCCGCGTGCCCGGGAGCCCCTGCGGCAGGCCTGTGTGGAGGCACCGGGCTGAACTGGGCTTCAGGGCTTCCCTGCGCCTCGGGAACTGTCCCGTCCTCTCTCTGCAGGCATCTGGGGCAGCCCAGGGGCGAGGAGAAGGAAAGCAGGAGGATTACACCTGTCCTTGCAACGGCTAGGCTTCATCTCCTCAGTCATTTCGGGGCTGCAGTTCCCAAAATTTCCTTTTTCACCCCTTTCTGTCCCATCTCTCCCAAGGACAGGCACGAGGCACACCTGGTCCTTGTGCTGAGAGGGGGAAGAGGAGCTCTGCGACCCCCAGAACGCTTCCTCCCACCTCCAGAGCAGCAGAAGGCAAAACATTTCCACTTTCTTCTCGTGTCACTGCAAAGCTGTCTGACAGAAATGTGCTCATGGTGCTGTGATCTCCCCACAGCCCCTGCAGGAGCACCCCCAGCATCTGAGCGGGGCTGCAGCCCCCAGGGAGGGCAGCCAAGCTCAGCCCCTCCAGTCTGGCAGCCCAATTCCTGGCTCTTGGCTCAGCCAGAGAAGGCTGGAGCAGCGAGCAGGACCGGGCAGAGTGAGGGGGGGCTGCCAGGCTGCTCTGGGCTGGGGCAGGGGGACATGGAGGAGCTGGGATAGCTGGCAGGGTGGGCAGCAGGGACACCGAGGGGATGCAGGAGCCCTGGGGTGAGGCTGTCCCTGCCCGGGCAGGCAGCACGCCGGGCAGGCTCAGGCTGCCGGCAGAATCCCGGGGAAGCCTGTCCATTAGCAGCTCGCAAACAAGCCGCAGGTGTAGCCATTGTTTTCCTGCCCGTGGGCTGTTGACACGAGCAATAATCTCAAATTAATCTTTAATGGGCTGATGAGCCGAGCGCTGGGGAGTGCAGACAAAGCACAGCGAATGCGGGGAGAGCCCCGGGCAAAGCTGCTGGCCCTGGCATGCAGGGGGGCTGGTGCAGCACCTCCGTGCCTTGCACTGCCTGTGCCCCCCTTTCAGCACCCCCTGCCCACCCAGCAAGGGGGAGATTCCCACCCAGCACAGGGGAGGTGCCCACCCAGCACAGGGGTGAATCCCACCCAGCACAGGAGTGAAGAATCCCACCCAGCACAGCAAAGGGCACCTGCCACGGGGCTGCTGTGCCTCATTCACCACCACGGGCAGCAGGGCCAGCAGCAGTGGCAGTGCCAGAGGGAGCCACCAGCCCGTGCCCGCCCCACAACAGCAATGCTGTGCTGCAGCTGACTGGAGATCTGCCTGGACAATCGCAGCGAGCGTTTCAAATCCAGCACACACACGTGTGTGTGGACGGCCCTCTGCTCTGCTGGGCTCCCTGAAGGCAGTGTGGGGCCTGTTTTACTTTCCCAGGAAAAGGCTCACGTTTCACACGAGGAGATTGGCGGCTCCCGGGCTCATTACCCGGGTTTCCCTCCACCTCCGCATTTTCCACGCAGGGTTATGCTGGCGGCGCGTTGTCTGTGGCTGCGGGAGGACGGAGCTGCACGCTGAGCTGGGCAGGGCACGGAGTCACCCACAGAGCCTCGAGGGGCTGGCTGTGTCACTGCTCAATTAGCTGCTGGTCACACCGTTCATTAGAGACAGCTCCTATTCACGCCGTAATCCGCTCTGAAGCCAGCGCCGGAGCCACTGATCGCTTTTCCCCTTTCCTGGTGGGGCAGAAGGTGATTCTGGAGAGTGGCCCTGCTCGGGGAGTGACCCTGCTGCAGTGCCCAGGGCACCGCTCTGAGCAGGGCTGGCAGCTCGGGGAGGTGGGGAGGGCAGAGCTCAGCAACCAGCCTGTCACTCGGGGAACAAGGGACTTTTGGTGCCGTGGCCTCTCCCCGCCGTGCCAGGGATGCTCCTGAGGGCCCAGCCCAGAGGGGCAGAGGGAAAAGCCACTTGTTTTGTTTCTATTTGAAATAAATACTCGTTTTATTTCTAATTGAATTTCTGTTTGAATCAGGCTGTGTGCCGCGGTGCTGGCAGGGCAGGAGGGGTGCTGGCCCGCGGGCAGGGAGCTCCTGTGTGCCAGGAGAGGATGGCAGGAGTGAGGGACAGTCCTTCCCGGGGCTGAGCAGGGCAGGAGGCACCAGAGCCCCTCCTGTGCCTGTGGAGGCACCCGCTGCCATCCCAGGGCACACACAGCGGGCAGGGAGCTCCCAGCCCAGCCCAGGCTGGCACCACAGGGTGGCAATGCTCCCCGTGTCCTGCCTGGCCACTTGGCTGTGGGGCCTGAGGGGTCCTGCAGTGACCTGGTGCCCCAGGAGTCCCCAGCACAATGGGCAGAGCATCCTCGGGGTGGCCCCGTGCTTGGGGCCTCACCTGGCACTGCCTCACCCCCACAGCCCTTCCCCAGGGCATCCATCAGCCCTGCTGCCATGGGAAGAGCTGGGCTTCCCTACCCCATGGAAAAATAACCTTTGCTGGACTTGGGAAAGGTTCATCTAAGACAGAAGTTACTTTATGTCAAAAGACGTACTGGGGTAGGAAAGTTCACTGCCCTGGGTACAGCAGCTGCTGTCTGGGATCGATAGAATCGAAATTTCCCCCCCAAACCTCACTTCACAGCAATAACCTCCCATCATCGCTGCCACGGAGCTGGAGGGCAGCACGTGGGGCCCGCACTGGCTGGAAACACCCAAAGTTACTGGTGGCTGTGGCTCAGATGAGGGCCTGGGTGCAGACACTGGGAGATGGGAAATGGTTTCCTGCCAGTGGTGTGCAGGGCATCCCGGGAGCCAGCCCAGCCCGTGGGACTGTCCCTGCTGGGGAGCAGGGGGCTGGCACGTCACACCCCAGCACCCAGAGGGAGCCTCACATCTTCCACAGCTCCAGCAAGCCCCTTGTTTTCATCCAAACCCTTCTGCCTGTCGTGCTGCTGGCTCCTTCTCCCCGAGAGGAAATAGCTGTCCCATAAATAAAGGGTGCTGGGAGGGGGCGTGGGGGGCTGTGAGCTGATCCAGGAGCTCCTCCTGGCGTGCCCCAGCTGGGCAGAGATGGTCCCTGGCACAGGGTGTGCCAGGAACCGCTCGGGCACGGCCACGGGGACACCCCCAGCCTCCCCTCCTCAGCCCTGCCCGCTCCCCTGGAGCCCCCTC
Source organism: Passer domesticus (assembly GCF_036417665.1). Taxonomy (NCBI): domain Eukaryota; kingdom Metazoa; phylum Chordata; class Aves; order Passeriformes; family Passeridae; genus Passer; species Passer domesticus. The sequence continues at coordinate 14,728,884 of NC_087489.1, read as the reverse complement.
CTGCAGGGCTGTGCTGAGGGCAGCGAGCCCTGGGTGGGCTCCTGGGGCTGGAGCTGCTCCTGGGCTGGGAGGGACCCGCAGAGCTCCACGTGGCACGGAGGGAGGGCAGGGAGCCGCTGGCTGGTGCGGGCTGACACCTGCACCCCTGCCGTGGCCGTGGTGGCAGCGCTGGCACCGTGGTGGGCTGGTCACGGCGTGGGAGCTGGGGCTGACAGCGTGTGGCCTCTCCGGGAGAGCAGGAACGTCTTGGATGTCTGTTATCACTGGGGAGCAGGGGAAATACTGTGATTAAACAGAAGGAAAATAATAACGGCTAATGCTTCCAAGAGTAATTTGGGGAGTCTCAATTTAGAAAGCCAAAATTGAGCTCCCTTGAAGAGACAGTTTTCCAGAGGCTTCTCCAAGACGTCTGGAGGAGTCATCCGTCGTCTGGCACCAGCAGGATTTGCCATTTCTGGAGCTGTGGCTGGGAAGTGCTGGTTAAGGCTCCAGCCTGGCCTGGGCAGCCCGTGCCCGTGCAGCAGGAGCTGCCCCGACCCCGCAGCTCTGGGGTGCTCAGGCTGTGCCAGCAGCACGGGGCTGGTGCTGCCCGGGCTCGGGAGCTTGCCACGAGCCAGCTTTCCCAAAATATCCCTGGCAGCTCTCCAGGCTGCTGGGCCAGGCCAGGAGTCTCCGAGGCTGCTCCCAGCATCCCGGGGAGGAGCAGCCTCTCCCCCTGCCCCACTGCCCGGCCCGGGCAGGGCCCTTCCCTGCTGCTGCCAGCTCTCCTCACTGCTGGCTGAATGAGCCTGGGCACATGAAATCAGCGCCCTGTCAGGAGAGTGCCAGGGAAGCTGCCCTGCAAAGGGAAGCAGATGCTCTGATCAAGCCCCATGGGCAGGGCAGTGCTGCCCCTGAGCAGGGGCTGGGGCAGTGCCCAGCAGAGGGGAGGGGTGGCTCAGGCTGGCAGCCAAGGCAGGGAGCAGCCTCAGGGCTGGCAGGGCTGCAGAGTGGGCCAGGGGGCTGCTGCTGCTGGGTGATGCTCGGGGGAAGGGGCTCACACACCAGGGCAGCTCCCAGGGCAGTGCCCCAGCTGTGGGAGCCAAGCTGCACTTTGCGGCTCCATCAGGCTGGGAGAGCTGGGTGAGGTGAGGGCTGGGAGCAGCAACCCAGTGGCTCACGCTGCCAGGGAGGGAGCCCTGGAGTCCAGGAAGGCAGGAAGAGCCATCCCAGAGCAGCTGCAGACAGCATGCCCAGCTAGTGCCATGTGCAGCTGGATCCCACACAGCCCCCCGGGCCTGCCTCTCCTCCCTGCAGCGAGGGCTGCAGCCCAGTTCCAAAGTCCAGGGCCCAGTGACCCTGCCGGCCCCTCTGCACGGAGTGGGGATGTGGGCTCAGCCCTGCACCAGGGCCCTGTAACCTGAGCCCCTTTCCCAGATAACATCAGCAACAGGGGGCAGTTTGCCAGGTCAGGGCTCCTGACCCCTCTGAGCACCAGCCCGGGACCCCAGCTGAGGGAAGACACCCAGACACTGGTTGGTGCTGCCAGCTTTGTTTCTTCTGCTTTTCCTCCCTTTCATGGCTTGTCCCTGAAGGGGGCAAGTCCCCACTTATCTCCTGCCCTTTCCAGCCTCCCCAGCGTGGCTTCTCCAGCCTCGCAAGGAGGGATGGCCATTTCTGTTTCTTCTCAAGGCATTTTTCCAGCCACCCTCTCTGGCCCTGGTGGGAATTGTCAGCTTTGAGATAACGAGAAGGATGGATTGTCGTACAGGATGTTGCATGAAGCCCAAGTGCTATTTGCAGGCAACTTTAATAAGTAATAATAAGGAGAGAGAACTCCAAAGGAAGTAACCTGGTACAGCAGACAAGGCAGATTTATCAAGGCAGGGAGGAAATACTCCCCAGAAATGAATCTGGCATGAGTTCCTGCACACCAGTCCCACGATCCTGTCTGCCACCACAGGCAACTCTTATCTGAAACAGTCCAGTGTTTAAAATAGACTGGAAAATAAATAGTCTTCCAGCACGACTGATCCTCCAGAGCCTGCAGTTCATCCCAGCAGCATTTACAGTTTTCTCTGGAGTGTTTCCGACATGTACTTCAAGACCTTCCAACTCTTTTCTCCTCCCCTGCTTGTGACATTAATGAACCTTTAGGGATTCTTAAAGCCCATTTTATGTGGATGTATTTTTGAGCAGGAGAAGGAGAAGGAGAGCGTTTCCCAGCCGGGGTGGCTGCAGAGTGCCTTTGTGAGGCACACTCCAAACAGGAATCCATCAGGGCTGAGTGTGGCTGCGGCAGCTTGCTCGCGTGAAGTTGTTTAATGTTCATTGTTCACAGCTGTGTCACCCTCAGAGAGTATTTTATTGTTTTTCCAGTTGTACTTAAACCCATCATTCATTATCCTGCCCTGCCAGCGAGTGCCTCACCTTTAATTGATGACACCAGACAAAATGCCTGGTCAAAGTTTCCAGTGTCTGCACCACAACTGGGGCTGGCTCCCGGCCACCCCAGCCCTGCCACGGCAGCCTGGCCCCTGCGAGTGCCCTGGGGGACACGGGGGACACGGCCACAGGAGCTCTGGCTGCCCGTGGTGCAGCTCGTGGGGAGCAGGGCTGTGGCAGAGGGGCTGGCATGGGGCACAGGCTGTCCCTGGGCTGTGGCACGGGGCACAGGCTGTCCCTGGGCTGTGGCACAGGGGCTGGCACGGGGCACAGGCTGTCCCTGGGCTGTGGCACAGGGCACAGGCTGTCCCTGGGCTGTGGCAGAGGGGCTGGCACGGGGCACAGGCTGTCCCTGGGCTGTGGCAGAGGGGCTGGCACGGGGCACAGGCTGTCCCTGGGCTGTGGCACAGGGGCTGGCACGGGGCACAGGCTGTCCCTGGGCTGTGGCACAGGGCACAGGCTGTCCCTGGGCTGTGGCACAGGGGCTGGCACGGGACACAGGCTGTCCCTGGGCTGTGGCACAGGGGCTGGCACGGGGCACAGGCTGTCCCTGGGCTGTGGCACAGGGCACAGGCTGTCCCTGGGCTGTGGCAGAGGGGCTGGCACAGGGCACAGGCTGTCCCTGGGCTGTGGCACGGGGCACAGGCTGTCCCTGTGCAGGGACACGAGCCCAGGCAGAGACAGCCCGAGGGCCAGGGTGCCACAAGCCACCCTGTGGGTGGTGGGGAGGACCCGGCTGGGTGGCAGCGAAGCCCCTGGGGCCATCCCCCCCTCCTGGAGAGCGAGTGCCCGGGGCTGCTGCCCTGCTTGGCCAAAGCAGCAGTGCCCAGTGCCCAGGGCACAGAGGGGCCCCAGAGCCCAGCTCTGGCAGCAGGGGTGCCTCACACCAGTAGCCAGGCTGGCTCTGGCACCCCAAGTGACCCTTTTGGCCAGCAGAGCCATGTCCCCATGGAGCCCCATGGTGCCAGGCTGGCCTGTCCCACGTCCTGCCCCCACGATGCAGTGTGACCATCTCGTGTGACAGCATGAGTGACCAGCTGTGTTTGCTGCAAAACAGGCAGGGAAGGTTTCCTGCTCTGTGTAAGGCCTGACAGACTCTCTACAGTAGTTAAAAGGGACAGCATTAAAGAAAAAGAACTCAAACAACCCCAAAGTGAAGGGCCTGTAATTTATTTACTCCCCTCAATGAATACTGGTTGCAAATCACTGTATAAAAATAACTCCTTTCTCCAACTTTTGATCTCTGATATTCCTGTATTTCCCTGGGGAAAATGTAAATCTATGAACTTATTACTAATGTTTCCTGTCCCTGACAGTGGAGCCAGTTGATATTTTACTTGAGAAGCTGAAGAAAAAAAAAAAAAGCAGCATAAACTTAATGACTGCAGACTGTTTCCAATCTTAGTTTCACTTTTCAGATGTAGAGTTTCCATCTTACTACAAGGAGAGGGAGATTTTTAAATAAAACATGATTTAACTTTAGCCAAACTTCCTCCTAGTGTTTATGCTTTTGGCTCGGGGTTTGATCCAGTTAAAGCTGGTTCCCTTTGAAGCAGCCCCTGCTCATCACTGCTCACCGTCATCACGGCTTGGAAATTGTCTGTTCCGCTTCTGGATCCCACTGCCCCGGCCCCTGGCTGCCTCCTGCCCTCTGCCCTCTGCCCTGCAGCCCCCAGCTCCTGCTCAGCCCGGGCACGGTGGGGATGGTGCCTGGCACCTGCCCTGGCTGCAGCCCAGGGCACTGCTGGGCACCGGGCTCACTGCAAGCCTGGCAGGGAAAAGCAGCCCCAGGGCACTGCGGCCCCAGCCGCGGCCTTTGGGAGCCCCAAAGCCACACGCAGCAGTGCCTAGTGGGGAAGTGCAGGGCAGGAACTCAGGGGTTCAAAGGATGTTTGGGAAGTTTCCAAATTGCCTCACTTTAGTGTGTTCCCCTCCAAAACGAAACACATTTCTAGTTCACAGCGGGCTTGGCTTGGAAGTGCAAGCTCTTTGCTGCCCAGGTACAGAAAAATCCCCAAGCTTGTTCAGGTTTTTTCCTATTTCTGGATAGGAAAAAATCCCCAGAAGTCTCAGAGCAGAGGAGATAGCGTCCTGGCAGCAGCGTGGGGAGCTGCAGGCAGGCAGAGCAAGCCTGGCCCTGCACAAACGGCCCCTCCTGAATGTCCCTCCTGTCCCCAGCCTGCAGAGCCCAGGACAGCCCCAGGGGGACCCTCAGCTCCTCTCCTGTGCTCCGTGCCCTCCCTGCAGGGCCTGTCCATTGGCACTGCCCCTCGGGGCTGGGGAGGTGCAGCAGAGACAGCCCCGGGCAGGGAACAGCAGCGACCGGGGCTGCCCCAGCTCCAGGCAGAGCACAGCGAGCAAAAGGAGCTTTAACGGGGTCTGGGTTGAGCTGTGCACCCTGGAGGATTCCTGGTGTCAGATAAATAGCCCTGTGACTGCAGTAATGTTTAACATCCCCTCTCATTATCTCTCTGGCATCCCGGGCTCCTGCAGGGATTGCAGCCAGCCCCAGCCACGTCTCCCCCAGTCCCCATCCCGCTGGCTGGGCTGCAGCAGCCCTGGGACAGCCACCCCACGGCCTTGGGGCGTGGAGGAGACAGCTGGAAGCACGGTGCTTTTATTTTCATTTCCCTCATGGCAAGCACAGCTCGGCACAAACCCACTTCCCAGCCGTGGCCAGCCCAGGGGGACAGGGCCACGGCAGGTCCTGGCAGCACCCAGGGGTCCAGCAGCACCCAGGGGTCCAGCAGCACCCAGGGGTCCTGGCAGCACCCACGGGGTCCAGCAGCACCCAGGGGTCCAGCAGCACCCCGAGCTCTGCACAGCCCCTGCCCAGCTCTCCTCCACTGATCCCTGCACACCTAAATAAGCCAAAGCAGAGGAGGAAAAGCCGGGGAGGAAATGGCCCATCCCCAGCAGCCCCAGCGCACATTTCCTCTGCCCAGTGGCAGGAAGGGCTCCAGGGACAGTGGGGCCGTGTCCCTGCTGAGCCCTGGAGCTCTGGCTCCCATTCCTGTTTTCCTGGAGCCCACCTTGGCAGGCGGTGGTGCATGGGACACATCAGCAGCCCAGGGCTTCAAGCTCCCTTCAAATCCACCTGGACCTGCAGCGGGAATGGCCAGAGAGGCCCCTCTTCCAAGGGCTGTGCTGCAGCCACGGGTGGGCTCATCCCCCAGCCTGGAGTTCCCTCTGGAGTTCCCTCTGGGGCCATAAAGTGAGCTGGAGCCGGCTGCGTGGCTTTGGGATGAGGCTGTGATTCCCTGGAAGGTTGGGTGCCGTGGGGAGGTGTCTCCAGCCCCTCTCAGGGGAAGGCCTGGCTGCTGAGGAACAAAAGTGAGAATTGCCCTCCTGGCTCCCAGCCACCCCGGCAGAGCAGAGGAGCAGGGGCTCGCTGGGGGCCTGGGACATGGTGGCTCATTCAGGCTGGGGTTTGCTGCTCGCTCAGAGCTCGGGGCTTCACGGGCAGCCCCTCTTCACCCCCGAGGGGCACAGGGAACCTCAGTCATGGCAGAGGTTCCCGTGTTCCCCCAAAGTGAAGTGCTGCCCGTGCAGGTGGAGCTGGGAGTGGGGCGGGCAGGAGCCCAGGGCAGCCCCTGCCCCACAGCCCCTGCCCCACAGCCCTGCCCCACTGCCCTGCCCCAGATCCCCTGCCCCACAGCCCTTGCCCCACAGCCCCTGCCCCACTGCCCTGCCCCACAGCCCTGCCATGCAGCCCCTGCCCCACAGCCCTGCCCCACAGCCCCTGCCCCACTGCCCTGCCCCACAGCCCTGCCCCACATCCCCTGCCCCACAGCCCTGCCCCACATCTCTGCCCCACTGCCCTGCCCACAGCCCGGTGCTGAGCGGGGAGCTGCACAGCTTCCTGCATACCAGCTTCGGCAGCAGGAATGTTATTTACCGAGCGCGGGGAGCTCTGACAGCGGAGCGGCTCCGCGCCGGCTCTTCCCCATGTAAGGGCTGCCCGGGGCCGGAGCGGCACAGACCGGGAGCCGGGAGCGCTGCTCGGGACCCCGCGGCTCAGCCGGGCTCTGGGGGGGCGAGGGGACACAGGCGGGACGTGACCGCCCGCACGGGGCCGGGGGATGCTCCGGGGCCGGGGCTGCCTGCCCTGGGAGCAGGACGAGAGGAGCACCGCGAGGAGGAGAAACCCAAACCCCCTTTCCCTAACCAGCCTCGTTCAGCTCAAAGCAAATATTTTTATAAAAGTGGGATTTCACTTCCCATTTGCGTCTCTGACATTTGTTGAGAACTGACGGCGTGTTCGAAGGGAAACGCTGCTTCCCGGGCCCGCGGACGTTTCCCAGCGCCGGGGAAGCCCGAGCGTGTCCCGCAGCTGGGGATGCCCACCGCCCCCGGCCCCCTCCTCCCGCTCGGGGTAACTGCTGGTCACAGGGGCGGATTCCCTGAGTCACGGGCACATCCCAAGGCCCGGCTCTTCTCCCCCAGGGCTTCAAAGGCTTCGGAGCAGGATGCGGCCCGAGTTAAGTCAACAGAGCCTCCTGTGCCGGGGCGGCCCGGGCGCCGCGGGTCCCAGCCTGGAAACACGCGGGGCTCTGCTGGCTGGTGTCCGCCGTGCTCGGACAAGCGATTTAACACAGGCTCTTTGCTTCTCCCGCTCTTGGAGTCTCCCACTGCCTCCCCTGCACCGTGGTCCCCGCGCTGCTGATGTTCCCGGAGCAGCCCCGGCGGCCCCGGGAGCGGGCGGGGAGGGAGCAGCGGTGGAATTAGCCCTGGGCAGGAGGCACTGCGAGGGCGGCTGAGCAGATGCGAGCGTTTCCCAGCGGTGACTGGCCGGGGAAGTTCAGCGTGACTCATGCGCTTCCCGGGGCTCTGAATCGCGGCATTGTGCTGAGAAATCACAAGCACGCTGCCACGGTCCCGGCACAGCGGCATCCCTCCCGGGTGCCCGCAGCCTCCCCGGACCCCGAGGGGAGCGGCCCGGGCAGGAAAGCTGCAGCAGCTCCTCCCGGAGCAGCCGCCTCCTCCGAGGGCCAGGCTGGCTGCTCGGGCAGCTCGGAGAGCTCAGAGCTCTCAACCAGCTCCTTGAGAACGCCTCTCTTTTCCTTGGCACCCTGGAAGCAAGCACAGTGCCCAGGCAGCCGTGCATACGTGTGCTCCCTCAGCAAACGAGCCGGGGGAAAAGCAGCCAAGAGGAGCCTTCCCTTCTGCCGGCGCCCTCCGCCAGCGCCACACCTCCCGCGTGCCGAGTACACAGTTTATTTTCCTTCCCATTAAAGTCTCCGCACCGGCCTGGCTCTGGGAAACTCAATTTATGCGCGGAGCTCGGGGTGTATTATTGCTAGCGAGAACAGAGCGCGGCAGTCAGCGCGGAGGCGGCGCGGCCCGACAAGCGCTCTTTGCTCTCGCAGCCCGAGCGGGGACGGGAAGTCCCCGTGCAGACACAAAGTCTGGGCTGCCGCGGGGGCTCGGGGGCCGCAGCCCCGCCGGCAGACCGGGGAGGGGCTGGAGCCGCAGCCCCGCTCGGGCACGGCCCCAGCGGCTCCTCCCGCCCGGCCTGGGGGAGCGCGGGGATCCCCGGGTGGAGAACGGAGACACCCTCTGCCAGCTGGGCATGGCATGGCACTGCTAAACCCGGGAGCAATGAGGCTGGAGGGTGAGGGGGGATGAGTCTGAGCACCCCAAACCGTGGCGTGTCCCAGTGCGAGCCCTGGGGCCGGGAGAATGGGGCTGAGCCCGGGGCAGATCCATGAACAGGCCAGATCCATGAACAGGGCAGATCCTGCACTGGGCAGATCCTGCTCAGGGCAGATCCATGAACAGGGCAGATCCTGCTCAGGGCAGATCCTGAACAGGGCAGATCCTGCACGGGGCAGATCCATGAACAGGGCAGATCCATGAACAGAGCAGATCCTGCTCAGGGCACATCCATGAACAGGGGAGATCCATGAACAGGGCAGATCCATGAACAGAGCAGATCCTGCTCAGGGCAGATCCTGCACAGGGCAGATCCTGCTCAGGGCATTCCCAGCCTTGTGCCAGGCGCTTTCCAGCTGTTTCTGGGTGCCTGAGCTGGCTGCACCAGTACCTGCTGTACTTTCCCTCAGCAGGGCTGGTGCAGTGCGGGGAAAAGCCATGGCCATGCTTGTGCCACAAGCTCCCACCTGGCCTCACCCCCTCTCCCCTTCTACACTTGCTGTATGCGACCCCAGACAAGCTAAATCCCAAACGGCGTGAGCAGGAGGTGACCTGCCATCCCCACAGCTGGTTTTTCCTTGCTCTGCAAGGTTACAATAGCTCCTTGTTCCTCTGTGCACCCCTCTCCTCTCCTGTATCACATCCCACACGGCTGCCTTGCAGTGACCTCATCGCTCTTATTTTCCATCCTCCTGCTGCAGCGAGGCCACACTGCCCAGCTCTGCCCAGCTCTGCCCCGCTCTGTCCCAGCTCTGCCCCGCTCTGTCCCAGCTCTGCCCCATCTCTGCCCAGCTCTGCCCCAGCTCTGCCCAGCTCTGTCCCAGCTCTGCCCCATCTCTGCCCAGCTCTGTCCCAGCTCTGCCCAGCTCTGCCCAGCTCTGCCCCATCTCTGCCCAGCTCTGCCCCAGCTCTGCCCAGCTCTGCCCCAGCTCTGCCCAGCTCTGTCCCAGCTCTGCCCCATCTCTGCCCAGCTCTGCCCAGCTCTGTCCCAGCTCTGCCCCATCTCTGCCCATCTCTGCCCAGCTCTGCCCAGCTCTGTCCCAGCTCTGTCCCAGCTCTGTCCCAGCTCTGCCCCATCTCTGCCCATCTCTGCCCAGCTCTGCCCAGCTCTGTCCCAGCTCTGTCCCAGCTCTGCCCCATCTCTGCCCAGCTCTGCCCAGCTCTGTCCCAGCTCTGCCCCAGCTCTGTCCCAGCTCTGCCCAGCTCTGCCCCAGCTCTGCCCCAGCTCTGTCCCAGCTCTGTCCCAGCTCTGCCCAGCTCTGCCCCATCTCTGCCCAGCTCTGCCCCAGCTCTGCCCCAGCTCTGCCCAGCTCTGTCCCAGCTCTGTCCCAGCTCTGCCCAGCTCTGTCCCAGCTCTGCCCCAGCTCTGTCCCAGCTCTGTCCCAGCTCTGCCCCAGCTCTGCCCAGCTCTGCCCAGCTCTGCCCCAGCTCTGCCCCAGCTCTGCCCAGCTCTGTCCCAGCTCTGTCCCAGCTCTGCCCAGCTCTGTCCCAGCTCTGCCCCAGCTCTGCCCCGCGCTGTCTCCTGGGGGTGCTGGATGGGCAGGGGTGTCCCAGTGCCTCCTGCCCCCTGTCCCTGCACCCCGCACATCCAGAATGGAACCTGGGGAGCTTTGTGACTGTGGCTGAAGGGCCAGCCGGGAAATCAATTTGCAGCTTTTTCTGTCTTTTTAACCCCTCTGTCCCCACCCAGCCCCAGTCTGCCCCGGGGTGCTGAGCAGCCCCTCCCAGCCCCAGCCTTGTCTCTGGGGCACACGGTGACCCTGCAGGGCCTGCCCCATGGGGACCTCAGCCCGGGTGTGTTTGGTGTCAGGCACCTCTTCTGTTTCACAGACCATAAATGCCCTGGAAACCCGTGCGTGGAGGCTGCTTGCTGGCCCTGCACGTGGGGTTCCTCTCACCCAGGTGGTTTAGGACAGCTTGGTGGCTGTGTTATTTTGGCTTCCCATCATGGCCCATTTCCAGGGCACAAAGTTTTTTCTTCTTGGGAACCTTTTCTGTGCCCTCTCCGCCCCCGGGTCTTTCATGTGGTGTTCACAGCCTGGTTTGCATGAAGCAGGGGAAATCACCCAAGGCTTTCATCCCCCGGGGATGGGACCTGCACACGCATCCGGGCTGTGGTTAGCCAGAAGAAACCTTCTGAGGTAGCCAGGGGCTGGTGAGAAACCAAGAGAGCTGTCCACTTGTGGCTGTGCTCACCCTGCCCAGGCTGCAGCCCAGGGGAAGGGACTGGCCCTGTGCAGGGCTGGATGTGACACCAGCAGGGACAGGGACAGGGGCAGGGACAGGGAGAGGGGCAGGGCAGGGGCAGGGCAGGGACAGGGGCAGGGACAGGGCCAGGGCCCAGCTGCCCCCTCGGGTGCCACCCACTCAATTCCTGCATGCCTGGAGGAGCCTCCCCAGGGCACCCCGGGTGCCCCAGTGCCCGAGGCTGGCAGTGCCCCCAGGGCTGTGACAGTGACCCTTTGGCAGGAGCTCCAGGATCTGACTGCTCACACCCTGGCACAGCAGCAGCTGAGAGCCCTTTGCCTCTGAGCCTCCCACTCAAAAGGGACCCTCCTCCTCCTCTGCCCGGCCCAGGCACAGCTGGGGAGGGAAGGTGCTGCCTGCAGAAGGGCAGGGCAAGCCATCCGCACAGGAGAGGGCAGGAGCACCATCCCAGAGCTGCACCCTGTGCCAGTGTGCTTCAGCGTGGCAGGACCTGGCTGGGGACACGCTGTGCCCCCTCCCAGCCTGTGCTGTGAGTGACAAACTCAGTGGTGTTGCAGGACTGGCCCTGTGTCACCAGGGCAGGCAAACAGGGGGTCTCTCCCGTGTCCCCCTGGTTAATTATTCTGAGCCTTTCACGTTCAAAGCCTCGGGAGCCCCACAGAGAGGGGCCCAGGTGTGGCCCCAGCTTTTGCTCCTCAGCTGGTGCCCGTCTGGCGCCCGCAGGCACAGCCAGGAGCGCGGGAGATGCTTTGCTGAGGCGTCAGCCTTGGAGCAGGGTGGCACATGCCTGGAGCACGGCATGAGCTCACGTCTGCCGCAGCGAGCAGCCTCAAGTGCCTTAAGTAGGTGTTGAAAATTCGGAGTTTCTTTCAAGAAGCTCTGGGGTGGGAGGCACGGCGTGGCCGCAGTGATTGAGAGTGTGCTGTGGCTGTGGCTGGGCACGGGGGCTGTGGGGCTGCAGGGGGCATGGGGGCACAGCCGGGCATGTGGGGGGGCTCTGGGGCTGCAGGGGGCATGGGGGCACAGCTGGGCATGTGGGGGTGCTGCTGGGGATGGGGTCTCGGGGGGCACAGCTGGACGTGTGGCTCCTCAGGCCCCAAACTCAGGGCTGGCAGGAGAGGGCAGAGGTGTTTGCAGACCTGGCTGGCTGGCACCCCACACCCTGTGGGAGGTGGGTGGCACTCTGCAGCCCTGCCCGTGTGCCCAGGGCCCAGGAGCTGCCCTGAGGCTGCTGCAGGCACTCACTGCTCACTGCCTGCGTGGTGTGTGCTCAGGAGCACCCACAGCAAGGGCTGCCTCACCTTCCTCTGCCCCTGGGGCTGTTTGAGGGTCACAGGGTGCCCAGAAAGTGCCCCCTGCTCACGGCCAGGTCCCCACCGTGGTGACTGTGCTTGATGAGTGGGGCACAGATGGTTCTAAGGGGAGCACAGGTGGGCCGGGGGGGACACAGGTGGTCATAGGGTGGCACAGGTGGCCCAGGGGGAGCACAGGTGGCCCAGGGGGGGCACAGATGGCCCAGGGGGGGCACAGATGGCCCAGGGGGTCCCAGCCCCTTGGGCAGAGGAGCACCCCCTGCCTCCTGCAGTGCTTGTCTCAGAACAGCCCCTGGCAAGGAGAGCCCCCTGCCCTGTTCCAGCCCTGGGTGGGATTTCTGAGCGGTGCCCTCTCTGTGCAGCAGGAGCTTTGGAGTGAGCACTGCCAGCAGAGCTGGCAGCAATGGCTCTAAAGAAATTTCCTTTTCTTCAGAAGAAAAGCTGCAATCAGTGTGGTGGGGAGAAGTGGGTTTTGATTCATTTCTCTGCTTGAAAATATGCCCCCACCACTGGAGCTCTGTAAAAAAGTCCATTTTCCCCAAGTCCCAATGATCTCTTTTTTTCCCATGAAATGTAAGCTAATTAAATGCACTTAACAACATTCTATATGTTCAAAGTGAAAACAAAATATTTCAGGAGTGTCTGAATGCGGGTGGAAGAACTGACCAAGGCTGATCTAATCCAAGACTTAGGAACAAGCCTTGACATTTCGTTTTCCTCCACCTTTAGAGGGGGGAATTTTCCAAACCTCTGCTGTTCCTGTGTGGGCAGCTGGCCTGGGTGTGGCAGCGGGGTTTGGTGCCCCTGGTGCTGCCCTGAAGGCACGGGGCTGGCAGAGAGGGCACAGCCACACCTGGGGGGGGCAGAGGAGGGGGACAGGGACAGAGTGTGGGGTGCCAGGGACCTGCAGGGCCCGTGCCAGGCACGGTGGCTGGCTGTGGAGCAGCAGAGGTGCCCTGTGGGAGGATGTTCTGAGGGCCAGCTGGATGAACGGCGATTGTAAGTGTGCCCAGACTCGCATTTGTTCATTAACAGACATTTCATTGCCACACCTTGGCCCTTCCAGCGGTTGTGTGGCAGCAGAAGCTGGGTGGAGCAGGCAGCAGTGCCTGCCCCCCTGCAGGGCTGCACAAGGCTGGCCCTGGTGTCCCCAGAGTGTCCCCAGTGTGTCCCCAGCGTGTCCCAGTGTCCCCAGAGTGCCCCACAGCCCGGCAGGGCTGGCACTGCCCGGCACAGCTCCCGACTGAAGCCCCGTGTTTGTGGTGGGCTGAAGCCAAGCCCCCTGCCCCAGCCCCTGACACGGTGACACCCCGAGCCCGGTGCTCCCGTGCTGGCCGGGGCCGGGCTGCGGGGCCAGGAGCAGCTGGTGACACCTGCCTGGGCACGCCCAGCAGCTCAGAACGGGGCAGACCTGGGGCGTGCCAGCCCCTCTGCCCCCTCTGCCCACGAGTGCGTGCCCGCCAGGCAGCCCAGCGCTGTGCTGGGCTGTGCAGAGGACAAAGGAGCTGATCCCTCTGGGGAGGGGATGGATCAACCTGCGGGGACCTTCCCACCTTTGCTGGCAGAGATAAACATCCCAATAAACACGGGCTGATGCAATTATCACATGCAGGGAGACACCGGCCTGGCTCCCTCCTGCCGGGAGGGGAGCACGGGGGCGTGGGGGGCCCTGGGGGGCTCCGCTCACCCTCCCTGCCCTGCTAATATCCAAAGTGGCTGTGATAAGAAGCAGTTGCTGGGGCCGCAGGTGGGAAGGTGTCAAGTCGTACACACGGAGCTATAAACAGTGCGTGCCCATAAAGCAGATCAAAGCTGAAAGAGTTTATTTTCAGAAGGTCTGCTTCCTCGGCAGAGCCTGCAGACAAAGGCCTTTTGGGGGAAGGGGGGGAGCAGAGGGAGGAAAAAGGGGGAGAGTTAGAGGAGGGGAAGGCTCGAGCTGGCCGTGCTGATTTCTGCGGGTGGGTCTGCCCTCTCTGCAGTGAGGGGTGCTGCCCTGGGGGTGCTGTCCTGAGGATGCTGCCCTGGGGATGCTGCCCTGGGGATAATGACCTGAGGGTGCTGCTGCCCTGGGGATGCTGCCAGCAGCTGGAGCTCAGCCCCGCAGTGTCCCTGGAGCAGCCGTGCCCCGCGGGGTGCAGGGCTGTCCCCCCAGGCCGGGCTGGCCCCTGTGGGCAGCCAGGGCAGGGCTGCTCCGCCCGCCTGGAGCACCTGAGCCCGAGTCACAAGCCCTTGAGCAAACTATTGTGAAAGCCGGCAGGTTTGCAGAGCCTTCCCCGCCCTCCAGCCCCCAAGTCACAGGGCTCAGGGCTGTGTGTGACCCACCTGCTCCTCACCAGGCAGCTCGTGGTGGCTGCAGGCAGGAGAGCAGGAAATCCCAGAGGGGGAGGCAGCAGTGGCAGCTCAGGAGGTCAGGGAGCAGCGCTGGGGCTGTGAGCAGTGCGAGCCCAGGGGCCTCTGCATCCTGTGCTGCCCTCACACGCTGCTTGAGACACAAAATTCCCACTCCTTTCTCACCGACCGACTCTGGAAGAGCCAGATGCAGTTGGAGGCCTCAGACTCGTTCAGTTTGGGTTCTAGATGAAGCTAGACCTCTGAGTCTGCTCCTCCCCCAGGGCAGCTGGGCGCTGCAGCTGCAGGCTCCCACCCCCGAGGGTCTGCAGGGCCCTCGTCACACTGCTGCTGATGGGCTCAGCAGGTCAGACCCTGCCCACCCTTCTGCAAGGGGAGAAGAGCTCCTGGGTCTGCTCCAGCCCACCAGCACATCGCTTCCAGCCACACTTCATGTCAGGAGGCACCAGAGCCCTGTGCTCCCTGCTGCTCTCACACCCAGCAGGCAGGGGACAGCCCACACCAGGAGCTGGGAACATCTGCTCCCACACTGCCAGCACCTCCTGCGTGCTGCCCTGGGGTGCTGCCAGCACGTCCCTCTGTCCCTCTGTCCCTCTGTCCCTCTGCTCTCGCCCTGTGGTGAGCACAGGCTGTGCTGGGCTGAGACCCCTCCGTGGTTTTCTTACCCAGCCTTGCCAGGGGCAGGCACAGATCTCTGGGGGTGTCACGCTGGGCCTGTGGCAGGCTCTGCTCTGTCCCAGGGCACCGAGCTCTCGTGCTGATCCCACAGCCCTGTGGTGGGGTGTGCTCGCTCCTGCCCTGCAGGGCTGCCTCCCACGGGCCTTGGGTTTGAGCCACAGCACTTAACTGCCCCGGTTTTTCCAGGATTGCTTTTCCTGCAGCCCCCAGCAGCTTCCTGAGCCTGTCAGACGCTGGGCTCGCTTTCCCCGGGAAGGCAGCAGCCCCGGTCCCACCTGCTGCTGTGCTGGCCTCCCTTCCCACGGCAGCACGGCAGGGAAACGCACTGCGCGGCCTCCGAGGGAAACTTCACTCTGCCGTGCACAAATATTTATCCCACCTGTTTCCTGCCGGGGTCAGGGGCAGCAGGGCAGCTCCTCCTCACACAGAGCTTTGCTGGGCAGGGCTGTGGGGCTGGGGGCTGCAGAGCAGCACAGCACGGGCTGGCATCTCTGCAGGGCAAGGGCAGGGCCAGGCATGGGCTGCTGCTTCTCCCAGCTTGTCTTTGGTTTGTTTTCACCCACGCTGGAGCATCTCTGGGGAAAAGTGAGCAGACTGGGAAAGCCTGGCGTGTTCCTGGCAGGGTGTTTCTGACGGCTGGCACCAGTCTGGGTCTGAATGTCCCTGCTCCATCTCGAGGGGCTCTTCCCCGAGCTGAAATGGCTCGGACCTGGAATGGCTGTGAGGCTCCCCAGTCCGGATCCCTTCCCACCCCACGGTGCGCTCTGGCTGCCACGGGAACGGCTGGCACCGGGACCGGGACCGACAGCGGCACTGGGACCGGGACTGGCACCGGCACCTGCCCAGGGCCGGGTGGGACAGAGGAGATGCAGCTCCCCGGAGCCGCCGGGGCACTGGCAGGCGCCGCATGCCGCGGCACCGCCCTGCTCAGGAAATCCCTGGCCAGGGCCGGGAAGCACGGCCGTGCTATTCTTGCCCGGGCCTGGCCTCGGCCCGGCGGCTGCGGCAGACAGGATGCGGGGAGCCTGCTCGGGTGCCAGTCCCACCCCAAATTAGCACGGACCGTCCCTCAGGCAGCTGTTT
Source organism: Passer domesticus (assembly GCF_036417665.1). Taxonomy (NCBI): domain Eukaryota; kingdom Metazoa; phylum Chordata; class Aves; order Passeriformes; family Passeridae; genus Passer; species Passer domesticus. Next base: position 14,713,174 of record NC_087489.1, on the reverse strand, counting down.
CCAGCACGGCCCCGGCTCCCTCGGGGGCTGCCACCGCCTTTTCCCACCCCGTGCCCCCCGTTCCTCCTCTTTTCCCGGCCAGCCCATGATTCATGCGCAGCTCACGCAGCCGCCCTGGAAAGCCCCGAGGAGCGGCTCGGGGACACCTCGGGGACACCTCGGGGACACGTCTGTGCCGCCGGGCCGGTCGGCACCTGCCCGGCCGTCGTCACCTTCCTTCCCGTGCCGAGCCGTGCCAGCGCAGGCACCGCGCCGGGCCATGCTGGCAGGAAGGGCCTGACTCACGCTGCACTTCATGAAAACAAAACTCTGCAAATAAATCGCATTCGCGCCGTTTCCTCTCCGGAACGGGCCCTGCTTCCTGCGCCGGTGCTGCTCGGGGCTTCCACCTGCAGGGCCGTGCAGCCCCCGGCGCCAGGGCTGTGCCAGCGGGAGCCTGCCCGCGTGAATCCTGGGCTGAAGGAGGGGAGGGCACTGCCTGTGCTGCAGTCCCTGGGCCGGGTCGCTGTGAGCACCCCCAGCCCCGAAGGGTTCAGCCAAAGCCTGAGCCCCAGCCTGGCTCCACGCCCTGGCAGTGCCCAGCCACGTCCAGCAGAAACCTGGGTGCCACTGGGGCCTTGCCTGGGCTGAGTTTTGGGTGAGATAGGCTGTTCCGTGGGCAAACATGCTGATTTCCAGGTGGAGGGGGGCACAGAGGTTTTACAGAGTGATGCCCACAGCTCGGGCTGAGCTTTGCTCCTCAGCATTCACACCCAGAGCCTCCCACTGCCCGTGCTGGGCCCTGCCAGTCAGCCTTTGGCCACCTGTAATCCATGCCCGCAGCTCCCTCGGGATGCTGAGGTGCTTGTGGCAGGGCTGGCAGCTCCACACCCTTAGCGGGATGCTGCTCTGCCCAGAATCACATCAGGGGATGGAGAACAGAAATCAGGATTCGACGTCAGCTGTTCCCATCCCTGCCCTAATTTCCCAGGCAATTTATTCACCACTTCCAAAAGACTGAATGAGACTGAGGGCAGGAATCCCCGCGCTGTGCTGAGAGAGCAGCCTGGCCCGGGCTGGGCAGTCGGCAGCCAGGCTCCTCCAGCTCCCTTTGCCCTCATCCCATGCACAGCCCGGTGCCACGGGTGTGACACAAACCCGTGCTGTGCCCAGGGCTCCTCCGAGCCCTTCCCGGGGCAGCTGGCAGCGCTCCTGGGGAGCAGCAGCCCCGGGAGAGGCTGGAGAGCCCCAGGCGTTTCCTGCTGAGGCAGCACATTCCCGGGGGGAGGAAAGGTCGGGCTGGGGCTGTCCCGCTTTCCGCTCCCAGCGCCGCCGCAGCTGCCGCGGCTTCCTCGGGCTGCTGCCAGCCCGGCAAGGTGCACCCGGCCCGGGACAGCCCTGCGAGGGACAGCCCTGCACGGTGCACCCAGCCCGGGACAGCCGTGCTCCCCCTCACCAGCCCCTCTGGAGAGCCGGGCCAGCAGCCGTGCTGTGCTCCGGGGTGGCTGGGCAGGCACAGCTGGGCAGGCACAGCTGGTGACACACAGCCCGGCGCTGGCACAGTCACTTCCCTTCGCTCCCCCCGTCCTCAGCGAGGCTCCTCGAGCACCCTCAGCTCCCACGGGCTGCAGGGCCGGGGCTGGCAAGGGGAGGGAATGATGCAGGGGATGAGGTCCAGTGTGGCACCACAGGGATGCTCCCTCCTTCTCATTCCCACACTGCCGTTTGTGTGAATTTGAATTTTGTGGGTGAATTTTGTACCATCCAAATGACCATGTCCATGGACATACTGCATTCACAACGTGTTCAGCAATGGCATGCTAATGGTAATGGTATTTAGCACACCATTTAAAGGAACATGCGAAGCAGAAGTGTCTAGCACAGTTCTTAGTACAAAAATTGAAGGAAAATAAACCAAAACAATCATGTGGAAATGAAACTTTGAAGCATATTTTTAAAAAATCAGGCACAGACCTCACGGTGCCAAAACCCCCATTGGTGTGAGTCATTTCAGGTCTCCCCCAGGGAAAAAGCACCGAAATGCTCAGGCCTGGCGCAGTGTTTCACTTCTGGCTGCCCAGGCAGGTGGGTCCCAGCGCCCCAGACCTCCCCTCGAAGCTCAGGTGATGCTCATTTAGCACCAAGGCAGAAGAAAGCCAGGCCAGAGGCACTTATCATCCCTGTGATTGAATCAGCCACAGGTTTTTCTTGTGTTTCCAAGTATTGAACTTCCCCGGAGGGCAATTTACTCACAAAATCCATTCCTGTCATGGGTTTAATTGTAATTTATAGCAGATTACAGTAAAGCAGGGGCTGATAGTCCCTCGTGGTCCCGCGGTGGGTGTGTGCAGGGGCTGGCAGCAGGGTTTATCTCCCCGCTGTTATCACCTCCCTGCTGCGGGCAATCAGCCCGTCCCTCTGCGAGGGGATTTAATGATCTCTGCAGCAGGGGATGAGGAGCAGGGCTCTGTGTGCCCTCGTCCCCTGGGCAGGTGAGCAGAGGCAGCCAGAGGGCTCTGGGGTGGGGGCTGGGATGGACCCACTGTGGAGGCTGCCGTGCCCTCCCAGGCAGGGAAACTGAGGCACACCCAGCCCCAGGAGCGCCTGTGCCAGGGGCTGCCCCCAGCCAGGGCTTCAGCTCCATGCTCCTGGGGGGACAGGGCTTACCCGAGCTTCTGCAGCACTCTGAACGTGTTTGCTCTGCTCTGGGTTAATAGATATGGGTTTGCTCATCTGATAGAGGCAGCAGCGGGCAGAGCTGGCCCGGGACAGACAGACAGGGCTCTTCTGTGTGACAGGTCTCGTTTCTGCTCAAAGCCTTTGTCCTGGCGGCAGCATGAGGCTGCCCCTCGTTGTCAGCAGCCAATTGAAGCATCTGAAATTCAGGCTGAACATTTCTGCCCATTTTTCCATCAAGGCTGCCTTGGGAGGAGCTGCTGAGGCGGTGTCCCTCCCAGGAGCAGCTCCGGGGGCAGCTGCAGAGGGAAGGAGCTGCCCCCTCACAGCCAGGCCAGGCTGCACCTGCAGGAGGGACAGGCTTTGCCCAGAGCCTCCTGCCCAGCCGGGCCAAGTTCGGGCTCCTGGCTGTCCCCAGGCACGCTGTGCAGCCCCTGCCCTGTCCCCACCATCCCCCCTGACAAAGCGGGGGGACAGCAGCAGCAGCACAGGGCCAGCTCAGGGCAGGGAGGGACAGGGGCAAACACGGCCAGAGGGCTCCTCCAGCCCGAGGCCAGGGCCCTGTTCCCAAAGCCTGGCTGCCAGTCCCAGCAGCCCTGAGCCCAGGAGGAGCTGTGCCACCCCACGTGTGCCCGGGGCTGAACGGGGCTGAACGGGGCAGCTCTGCTGGGGAGGGGGCAGCGTGGGGCAGGGAAAGGTGCAGGGGGGTGGGCTGCCCTGGCACATCCCAGGAAGGTGCAGGAGGATGGGCTGCCCTGGCACACCCCTGGCACATCCCAGGAAGGTGCAGGAGGGCGGGCTGCCCTGGCACACCCCTGGCACATCCCAGGAAGGTGCAGGAGGGCGGGCTGCCCTGGCACATCCCAGGGAAGGTGCAGGAGGACGGGCTGCCCTGGCACATCCCAGGAAGGTGCAGGAGGATGGGCTGCCCTGGCACACCCCTGGCACATCCCAGGAAGGTGCAGGAGGGCGGGCTGCCCTGGCACATCCCCGAGCATCCATGCCTCTCTGCCGGGCCGTGCTTTCCCAGCGCCGCTGATGAGAACTCCAAACGCAGGCGGGGGCTCTCCGCAGGCAGCTCCGCGCCGCCAAGGCAGCCAGGGCCATTTTAATCATTTCCAGATTTGTGTGGGAGGTCAGGGCCCTGGGGTGCTGCTCCATGTCAGTTTTATAAACACGGCAGTTTTTCCAGATGGTCTCTGGCTCCAGCCTGGCTAGCAGGTTGATTGGGCCAGACCAAAATAACAACAGGTGGAGAACAGGCCATGACTGCCTGGCGCTATCTCCCTTTCCCATCTATTCCCCAAATGATTTTTTTCTTCGCAGAAAACAATTAAGTTTTGCAGGGGCAGGGCGGGAGCTGAGGCCCCACACCTTCCCTGCACGTGTGAAGCAGCATCTGCCTCTCTGCCGGGCCGGGGCAGGGCAGGGCTGGTCCCCGCTGGGCTCCCAGGCTCTGCAGCCCGGCATTCCCCCCATCCTGCCCATCCAGGCTGCCGGAGCCAGCCGAGCAGTTGCACACCAGCAGGCTCCTTCACTCCCCCACTCCCCCTGCTCCATTCTGAGTTTTACAGCGGGATGATGTTTTTAATCTTTTCTGTTAAGTCCCAAAGAATTCAGTGCCGGATGGGCACTGAGGCAGCCTGCTGCCTGCAGCCCTCGCTCCCAGGGCCAGGGGGGAGCCCTGCATGCCCCGTGCTCTGTGGGTGGCCAGGGTCCCTCGGGAGCTGGTGCTTTCCCAGCACTGCCGACCCACCAGGAGCCCTGAGAGCAGGGCCAGCCCCACGCCCTGAGCTGAGGGATGTGGCAGGGCTGAGCTGAGGGATGTGGCAGCGCTTTGAGGGATGCTCAGAGCCCCAGGGCCGAGCAGCCGAACAGCACAGCCCCAGCTTTGGCTTTGCACAGCAGCAATGGGCTCCAGGGCCCCTGTCCCTCCCTCACCATCACCCTGCAGCAGTGGGAGCACCCCTGGGCACAGGCAGCACTCAGAGCAGCTCTCTGAGCCCAAGGGATGGAAAAACCCTGGCTGTGCACTGGCAACGAGCAGAGCTGCTCTCACACAGAGAGCTCTTTCATATTTCCCACTCACCCTCGTGCTAATGCCTCTCTGCAGGCCAAACCTTCCCATGCAGGGGATGAAGCTTTGGCCAGAGGTTGTAAACTGATTGTGGGCGTAAATAAAAGAGTTGCATGTGCAGCCCTGCAGGCCAAGCCCAGCACAGGACCCTCCCGGCATCTGTGCCTCGCCCCACGCACGCAGCACACTCAGCAGGGGCAGGAGGAGGAGGAGGAGGAACTTTCCAAGGGCTCTGCTCAGAGGGAGGTTTCACACAGCCAAGGGGACACAGCCACCATCCCCTCTGTGCCTGTGCTGCAGCTCTATCCATCTCCAGCATCCCTGCCTCACTCCCTAGCACCAACCTGGCATCTCACATTTTATTTCCTAAGCTCAGGCCAAGCCTCAGCTGGCCCAGCCCTGTGTGTGACAGCTGGCTCTGACACCTTCCCTCAGCCCTGATTCCTTCCATAGGAAGGAATTTGCTCCTGCACACCAGCTCCAAGGATTGCATGTCCCCCTGTGCTAACTGCACAGCCCCAAAGAAAACCTGTACCAAAGGCCGGCCCTGCTGCAATTTAGCATTTCATTTATTCCACGGCAATTAATGGAGCAGGGGCTGCATCCCATGACCCACCCAGAGCCCTGGCAGCCACGGGCCCTGGCTGGAATGCAGCTGGGCAGGTGCTGGGGTTTGGCTGGTGCTCCGGGTCCTGCTGTGGCACCGGGCACTCCTGCCCCCAGCAGGCAGCAGCCTGGTCCCAGCCCACCTCCCGCTCTGTCAGAAAGCAGGGGATTAGGATTGCCTCACCCTGTTTCCACCAGCTCCTAAAATGGAAGTGTGGAGCTCTGGGCAGTGGGTCTGGACAGTTTTACTCCCGCAGGCAGGTAGGCAGTGAATCTGGAAACCCTCCGTGGTGGGAGCGGTGGCAGCAGCACGGGACTCACCTCCCCCAGCCCTTTGTTTAGCAATCCCATTTCTGCCATGTCTAAATATGCCCTAATCCTACAAACAGTTCCCCTGCAGGAGAAGGAACAGACCTTAGGCTGATTTTTCTCTGCAGCTGTTTGTGCACACCTGAAACCTGGGGATAACACGAATGAGGTGGCTCCAGCGTGGCACCTTTTCCCCTTGGATCTCACCTTTCCATGGCCTGAAGGTGTTGTCAGCCCTGTTTGCAGGTGAACACTGGAGCTGCGTGTGCAGGAAGCCTGGGCTGAGCAGTGTCACTGCACGAGCCAGGGCAGATCCAGCACCCAGCACGATCGCACACAGGGAGCTGTGCACTCAGAATGCTTTCACAGGTTAATTTTGTCCAGATGTGTTTTTGACAGTGCATACCTCACCCACTGGTGCCAGCCCAGCTCTTGCCTGGCCTGCACTGCCTGTGGATGGTGGCAAAGCCCTCAGCCGGAGCTCTGGAGCCCAGGGCAGTGTGGCTCACCCTGGGCTGCCCCTCTGCAGGGCACAGCGTGTTTGCCCCAGCAGCTCCTTCTCCTCTTGGCTCCTCCTGGGTGCTGACACCACAAAGAGCTCTGGCAAATCCTGTTTTCAGGCACAAGGAAATTGTTTGTATAAAGTCACTGGGGTTCTTTGGAGGATTTGGAAGTGCAGTAACCAGAGAGGCTGCAGCCAGCACTGCAGGAGTTCCAGCTGGAAGAGACATGTTGTAGATCTTTCTCTAGGACAGCGTTTGCTGGCAATTGCATCGCTTGGGAAAAAGAAATGGGGGGGATAGGGAAGGAAAAAAAATACTGTGTTTGCAATAGGGACATGGATAGAGAAGGACCCCAAGGCCACGTGGAGCCAGGAACAGCTCAGGCTGCCTGGCAGGGCTGCTCCCACAGCCTGGCATGGGGACAGCACCAAGGGCCAGCGAGCACCATGGCACTGCTGTGCCCTGCCCCAGAACTGCCAGGTTAATATTCCTGCCCTCAGCAGCACTCCTGCCTGGGCCCTGTGCTCCAGGGACCTGCCAGGCTCCAGAGGAGCAGTGTCTTTAGCTCAGAGTTTCTGGACAGTCTCTCTCCCTGGCATCCACATTTTATTATCATCTACACAGACGGTTTGTTTCTAAAATGAGTGCACTAAAGCTGCACACATACAGGGGGACAGGGCTCCAACACCAGCGGCCGTGTTTGGGAGTGCCAGGGAGGAAAAGTCTCTGGGGTGCCAGGTGAGGGTCCTGCTGTGGGAGCAGAGAGGGTCCTGGCCCTGGGCCATGCTGGGATGGCACGGAGGGGTCAGTTGCCCCCAGGACGTGTTCATCACAGGCTGCACACGCGTCCGTGTGTGCTGCACCCATGGAGCCTGCCCAGTGCCAGCCCTGCCCGTGCCTGTGCCCTTGCCCATGTCCATGCCTGTGTCCATGTCCATATCTGTTCCCATTCCCAGTCCTGTGCCCATGTCTGTTCCTGTTCCTGTGTCCATGCCTGTGCCCATGTTCATGCCTGTGTCTGTGTCCACATCTGTTCCTGTGCCCATGTCTGTGTCCATGTCCATGCCCATATCTGTTCCTGTGCCTGTGTCCATGTCCCAGCCCATGTCCATGTCTGTTCCCGTGCCCGTGTCCATGCCTGTGTCCATTTTTGTGTCCATGTCTGTTCCCATGTCCGTGCCTGTGTCCATGTCCGTGTCCATGTCTGTTCCCGTGTCCGTACCCATGTCAATGTCTGTGCCCATGTCCATGCCCGTGTCCTGTCTATGCCTGTGTCCATGCTCATGTCCATGCCTGTGTCTGTGTTCATGCCTGTGTCTCTGCCTGTGTCCGTGTCCATGTCTGTTCCTGTGCCTGTGTCCATGTCCATGTCTGTTCCTGTTCCTGTGCCCATGTCTGTGTCCGTGTCCATGTCTGTTCCCGTGCCTGTGTCCATGTCTGTTCCTGTGCCTGTGTCCATGCCCATGTCTGTCCTGTGTCCATGTCCATGTCTGTCCCGTGTCCATGCCCACTGCACAGCGGGCAGCCGGATCTCTGTTGCTCTGTTTTTGCACACACACACACGCACACAGACACACAGACACACACACACACGCACACACAGACACACACGTGTGCATCCCCGAGCCGGTTCAGCGCCGAGGGGAGGAAGCCGAGGCCGGGATCCCTGCGGCTGGCGGGGAGGCAGAGGAAGGGCAGGAGAGCCCACACACCGAGCCCCGTGGGCTGCCGCGCTCCCAGCGCCCGTCTGCACCTGGCTGCCATTAAACGTTCAATCAAAAAGGGATCACGAGCCAGATAGAACTAATTCGGAGGAACTTTTTTACACAACAAGCCCCTTTCAGTTTGCTTGTTTGGTTTTATATCTGAGGCGAACTGGGGCGGTTTGAAAATGAGCAGAGCTCCTGGCTGCGGGGGACACGCCGCGTTTCCAGCAGACAGAGGTGGGAGTTCTCCTTTGCTGTTTTAAAAATAGCACTACAAAGAGAGGCGGGCTGGGATCCTGGTGTGTGCAGAGGGGGTGGCACGACGGGGCTGTGTCCCAGGCCAGCCCTGGGGTGTCTGTGCCCTGCAGCTGCTCCTCAGCTCCTCTGCACTTGTCTTCCTCCGTGGGGAGAGTCTGGGGCTGCCCAGGATGCCAAAGCAGAGACAGGCTGGTGCACAAGGCAGAGCCCTAACAAGGTTCCTGTGACCTGCTCCTGAACCCTTCCCAAATCTCATCCCTGCGGGGCACACACGAGCTGGGTGTGGGCAGCGGGCACTCCCTGTGGCAGCAGCTGGGATGCAGCTGGGGCACACGGCTGGCCTGAGCTGCACAGACATCCCTGCAGCCTGCCAAAATCCCCTGCTCAGCTGGTGGCAGCAGGAGAAGCCTTGCAGGACACCTGGAGGTGAGGCTGTGACCCCCAGAGCCCCGTGCCAAGCCCAGTCCCCAGCAGACCCTGGACAGGTGGCAGAACTGGCCCCAAAGGTCTCCCACACAATGGCTTTGACCCCATTTCAACAAGGAGCTCACGGTGCCATTAATCACTAGTGACACTTCCTTCTGCCACGGCAAAAGGGACCCATCTTCTTATATTTATCAACTCTGAAAAATCCACATTAAAAAGTTCCTTTTCTTCCACCTTGACAGAGCCCAGCAGCAAACACTGCTCCTCCAGAGCCACCTCTCAGTCCCCATGCTGAGGGGAACTGCTTTTCTGAAACACAAAAGTGAAGGTAATGACAATAATAACCACGCACGTCCTGTGGCTGTGTGCTGCAAAGCCTCTGCAGCTGCAGGTGCCTTAACCCTCACCCAGGAGGGCACAGGGGGGAGCACAGGAGGGCACAGGGAGCACAGAGTCCCTCAGCAGCTGCTCGGTGCCAGGGACGTGTCACTGTTGGTGTGTCCTGGTGCCCTGCCCTGGCTGCTGTGGCAGCTGCAGAGCCTCAGCCCCGCTCCATCCCCTCCTGGTGTCCCGGATTTACAGGCACAGAGGCTCCCTGCACTTTGGAGCTTCCCGTGCTGCCAGCCCCAGGAGCTGTGCCCCACGTGAGCTTCAAGGGACCCTTCAGCAGCCATCCGCAGGGGCTCTCTGTGCTGGCCATGCTGGGACACGCTGGCTTCCAGGGGGCTCCAGGGAGGTTTCCATTTAATGCTGGGAAGCGTTTCCCAGGTAGGTGGAAAGTGAGGATGCCCATCAGCCCAGGGAGCCAGGAGGAGCAGGGAGGCTCCATCCCTGTGCACCAGCTCTGCTCCTGCTGGGACAGCTCTGGATGTGCATTCCCGGGCCCTGCTGTGCTCTTTCCCAGGAACCCTGGCTGGTTTAGGACTCCAGGCGGTATCTGCGCGTTATTTACAGCAGCGCTGGGCTCCCAGCCTGCTCCCGCTGCTGAGGGGACCCGAAGGACCGCAGGGGCTTGTCGGGCTGGGCTGGGCTGGGCTGGGCTGGGCTGGGCTGGGCTCAGGAGGGAGGGAGGGAGAGAGGGAGCAGGGGGGCAGGCTGCCCACAGGGAGCAGGCTGGGCAGGCTGGGCACAGGGATTGCTTTCGCTCGGGATCTCGCTCCCTGCTTGTCTCGGCGGCTCCCGCAGCTCAGCCTCCCCCGGCAGGGCACCGGGGGACCCCGGCCCAGCCCAGACCCCGCTGAGCTGGGGTGAGCTGCAGGCTCCCCCTCGCCGGCCCCAGCCCCGGCGCAGGGAATTAAGGAGCGGATTTGGCTGGGAACAGCCCCCAGGTTCTCTCCCAGGGAAGGGGAAGGCAGATGTGCAGCTCTGTCCGAGGAAGGACGTGAAAGGCCTTGCCCTGGAGAAGCACCAGGCTGCTGGGTTACGGCCAGCGTGACTAAGCCCCCTCTTCCTCTCTGCTCACCCTTCTGCCTGCCATGCCAGACTGTTGAAAAAGCACCTCTGGTTTTGCAATGCTCTTGCTCAGAGCCTCATTACTCAGGCTGAGCTGGCCCTGTTTCCTGGGGAGCGAGGCATCCCTGCCTGATAAGATAAGCTCCCCAAAGAAAGGTTTTGGGACCCTGACTCACTGGAGAAACGTTCTGCAGTGCATTCATACAGCCCCTAACACACTCAACTGTTTGATGGGCTTATCAGTGACATTCAGATGTTCATCTCTGGTCACTAGAGGACAGCCCTGATCCAGGAGCAAGGTCATCCCAATCAGGTGTAAAGCCTGGAGAGCCAGCCTATCTGCAGCTCCCTACATATTCACAGCCTGTCCTGTCCCCCAAACCCTCCCCACGGGGACTCAGAGCCTCTGGGGCTGGGTGCCATCCTGCTGGCAGGAGCCCTGTGCCCGCTGCCAGGTCCCAGCTGTCCTGGGCAGGGCTGGGGGCTGTGCCCATGCCCACAGGCTGCAGCTGGGGCAGCTCCAGGCCGTGGCTCCCCGTTACCAGCGGGGTCTGGCTCTGGGTTATCGCTCCTGCTGCTTCTGGCAGCCCCTGTCTGCTTTTCCAGACAGGCAATAAATCCCCAGGGAGAAGCAGCTCCAGGGTCTCCATCCATGGACCCCCCAGGAGACAGCAGGCCCAGACCCCAGTGTTTGCCACCCCTGGTGAAGGCACCCGAGGGATTTTTTCTGGGTGCAGTGAACTGTCAGGCCAAAGCATGCACTTCTGATTGCACCAGCAGGGCTGCAGCTGATACGGGGTGGGGGGAAATGCTCTTGTGGGGCAGCAGAGCTCTGGGGCAGCAGCCTGGCTCCCAGTGTCCCTGCCCTGCACTCTGCTGACACACAGGGGGCTCAGGGATGCTTCCCGAGTCCCCGGCTCTCCCCGGGCTGGCCCCACAGCCCCGTCCCTGGGGAGGGCTGCCTTGGCACCAGCCCCACTGTGCTGAGCGTGCCAGGGCTCTGTGTGCCCAGCTGTGCCCAGCTGTGCCCAGCAGCAGGACCCAGCAGGTTATGGGGCAGCTCTGGAAGCCCCAACGACTGCAAATGATCACGCCCAGGGGAATTTTTTTCCTCCCCTCGGCTCTGGAGTCAATTGTCAGCCCTGCTTTTAAAGACACCCTTGTCGGCAGCGCGGCTATGCTTTTCTGCTCGGGAGGAATTCCTCTAAAACAATAATAGTGACATTGTTCCTCACTTTGCTGGCGGTTTTATAGGGCTCACGTTGGAGAAAGGTGACCATGGCTGCCTTTTGGCCACATGTGTTTACACAAGGAAATGCATGTGGGTTTTGGGGTGGCGCCTGCAGTCAGCAGCCGCTCTCTGTACTCCTGACCCTCACAGAGCTGCTTTTTGCTCCTGGGTACGTTTACTGCGCTCCAGATGTGAGCTGGCTCCAGCCAGGCTGCGCAGCGCCAGGGATCTGGCATCCCCAGACTCATCAGTCCGTGGGGTAGAATGCCATGGTGGTTGTTTTAAAAGCTGCAATGCGTCTTGGTAACACATCATGATTTATTCAGCCCTTGTTTGACAGGGAGCCTTTATCAAAAGCCGATGCTCAGCCCGGGCTCGGCGGCGCTGCCTGGGAGCTGCTCCTGCCCCGGGGGGGCTTGGCTGGGTCCCCGCCGTGCCACCCACCCCGAGGGCTGCCCTGGGGACACCTGTGCTCCCCCCGGGGCTGACAGGGCTGTGAGCAGAGCCCCGGGAGCAGGGCAGGGTCCCTGCTGCACCCGGAGCCGGGGCTGCAGCACCAGGAGGTGACCCCCAGGGGTGGCCTGGGGGTGGCCTGGGGGTGACCTGGGGGTGGCCTGGGGGTGACAGTGCCACAGCCTCCCTGGCAGCACACGGCTCACACTGGCCTCCCTCTCGGGCAAACCAGAGCTGGTGGACGGAGAGAAAAGAAGTGAAAATGGAGCCTGGGGAAAACCAGGCCAAAGCAGAGCAGTGTGGGCAGTGGGGGAGCTCTGGGAGGGCAGAGCTGGGGAGTCCCTGCCCGCAGCTCCCAGCCCAGGGCCCTTGGCTGAGGCTCCTGCTCTGTTCCACCTTCCTGCCCTCACCCAGATAAACCACAAACACAGTCCCAGGGAAAAGGGGAGGGTCGGAAGGTTCACAGCCTGAGAACAGCCTGCTGCTGGCCAGGCTGGAGGCACAGGAGCCCGAGGAGGGGAGCCCTGCCCTGGCAGGGGCTGGGGGAGCACCCGGGTGGGGGCTGGCCTCAGCCCTGCCCCCCTGCTGCAGCCCCCCCCCCTGGAGCCTCCGAGGTGCCATTCCCATGGGCACACATGGATGCAGGACACTAGAGCCCTGGATTAGGAATGAGCCTCTGGTTTAGAGATATTTATTTGCTTTTTATCATAATGGGAAAAAAATGCAACAGCAGATAGAAGAGGAAGGAAAAAACCCCAATCTGGGTCAGGATCTCACACTGGCTAGTTCACTTCACAGTTTAAGTAAATAGTTCTCATCCCAAAACCCTTCAGGGTCATATAAATGTGCCTCTTCACATGGAAGAGACTATTTTGATAGTAGCTGGGTGCCTGATGAATTTGCAACTTTCCCAAACTGTCGGTGTCTAGAATGTGACTCAGTTTTTCACAGTGAGATATAAAATCCTATCAATTAATCTAACTTTTATTGCACCTCTGGGGCATGAACGTGATGTTATTTAAACAAATGGTTCCCATTACCTTCAATTATTTTATAAATGTTTTTCAGTGATTTATAGGCTTCTATTAAATGGACAATATACTTCTGTGCTCCTCGAGGGGGTAAACAGTAATCTGAGGGCTTGGGTTTGCTGATCCTTTCTTCTTTCTCTCCTTCCTTTTCCACACGCATCAGAGGCTGCTGTTTAATTACCAGGGAGGTGGGGAAGAGCTCAGCCAGACCCCAGAGGGTGCTGCCCCTCCCTGGGGCCCTTCCAGCCCCGGGGCAGCTCCCACCCTGACCCTGTGCCAGGGCTGGGCAGGGCAGGGCAGGGCAGGGCAGGGAAGGGCAGGGCAGGGAAGGGCAGGGCAGGGCTGGCAGGGCAGGGCAGGGCAGGGAAGGGCAGGGCAGGGCTGGCAGGGCAGGGCAGGGCTGGCAGGGCTGGGCTGGCAGGGCTGGGCAGGGCTGGGCAGGGCTGGGCAGGGCAGGGCAGGGCAGGCAGGGCAGGGCTGGCAGGACTGGGCAGGGCTGGGCAGGGCTGGCAGGGCAGGGCAGGGCTGGGCAGGGCAGGGCAGGCAGGGCAGGGCTGGCAGGGCTGGGCAGGGCTGGGCAGGGCTGGCAGGGCAGGGCAGGGCAGGGCTGAGCAGGGCTGGGCAGGGCAGGGCTGGCAGGGCAGGGCAGGGCAGGGCTGGGCAGGGCAGGGCAGGCAGGGCAGGGCTGGCAGGGCAGGGCAGGGCTGGGCAGGGCAGGGCAGGCAGGGCAGGGCTGGCAGGGCTGGGCAGGGCTGGGCAGGGCAGGGCCGGGCAGGGCTGAGCAGGGCAGGGCCGGGCAGGGCAGAGCAGGGCAGGGCAGGGCAGGGCAGGGCCGGGCAGGGCAGGGCAGGGCTGAGCAGGGCTGGGCAGGGCAGGGCTGGCAGGGCAGGGCTGGGCAGGGCAGGGCAGGGCAGGGCAGGGCAGGGCAGGGCTGGCAGGGCAGGGCAGGGCTGGCAGGGCTGGCAGGGCAGGGCAGGGCAGGGCTGAGCAGGGCTGGGCAGGGCAGGGCTGGCAGGGCAGGGCTGGGCAGGGCAGGGCAGGGCAGGGCAGGGCAGGGCTGGCAGGGCAGGGCTGGCAGGGCAGGGCTGGCAGGGCAGGGCTGGGCTGGCAGGGCAGGGCTGGCAGGGCAGGGCTGGCAGGGCTGGGCTGGGCAGGGCAGGGCTGGCAGGGCAGGGCTGGGCAGGGCAGGGCTGGCAGGGCAGGGCAGGGCTGGCAGGGCTGGCAGGGCTGGCAGGGCTGGCAGGGCAGGGCTGAGCAGGGCAGGGCTGAGCAGGGCAGGGCTGGCAGGGCAGGGCTGAGCAGGGCAGGGCTGGCAGGGCTGGCAGGGCTGGCAGGGCAGGGCTGAGCAGGGCAGGGCTGGGCAGGGCAGGGCTGGCAGGGCAGGGCTGGCAGGGCTGGCAGGGCAGGGCTGGCAGGGCAGGGCTGAGCAGGGCAGGGCTGGGCAGGGCAGGGCTGGCAGGGCAGGGCTGGGCAGGCTGGGCAGGGCAGGGCTGGCAGGGCAGGGCAGGGCAGGGATGCAGCTCCTCTGCCCAGGAGGGACGGGCACTGAGCATCCTGCTCCTCTCATGCCCCACTGAAGGAGCTTCTCCTGCCCGGGATGGAGATTCCCTGCAGTGCCTGCTGCTCTGGGGACACAGGACACTGCCACCAGCAGCCAGGCCTCAGAGAGCAGCAGCCCTGAGCCCCAGAAAGGCTGGCACGAGGCCCGGACAAGTCACTTTCGCCGCCCCAGGCCCTTGTGGCAGTGTTTGTGTCCCAGGCCGGGCTGGGGCAGGCCAGGCGGGTCAGGGCAGCAGGGAGCAGGGATGGGCACAGCACAGAGCCCGTGATCTGCGCGGGGTCACGCCGGGACGCGGCTCCTGCAGCACTGACCCGGCTGCCACCCCAGCAGGACCCCATCCATCCCCCTGCCAGGCCTCGGCAGCCTCCCTGCCCACGCTGACAGGCAGCACAGCAATTAAGTCCTCGCCGAACGAATTCACTTGAGCCTGTCTGCATTTCAAACAGCTCTGGAGATAGGCTCTGTTTACAGAGCCTGCCGCCGTTTATTATTTTTTGGGGGGTGTTGCACGGAGTGGGGAGGGGAGATGACATTTGGGGAAGATAAATAGGGCAGAAGACCCCGTAAAGACAAAGGGCTGAGCAGGGCTGGCTCGGACAGGGCTGCAGAGGGGCAGGGAGAGCATTTCCCAGCTCCCAGCTCCAGCTGGGACGGGCACAGCACTGCGGGGCTGCTCCCAGCCTGGGCAGGACCTGCTCCAGCACAGGGGGACAGCTCCTGGACATCCTCTGCCCATGGACTGGGATCATTTACAGGCAATCCCCAGCACAGCAGGGCCCTCCTTCCACGGGCACCCCTTTCCTTCCCACCCCGTGGCACACCAGGCACACGGAGGGAGCTGCAGATGCCCACGCTTCCCTCCCTGCTGGACTGGCACCTCTGCCAGGGAAAAGGGCAGCCCTGAGTGAGCAGGAGAGCCCTGGCTGTCCCCTGGGACCCCCAAACCCGGACCCTGCCGGGGTCCCCGGGGCAGTGTTGCCATCCTGTGCTCTCCAGAATCAAAGCCTCGTTTTCCCACAAGGCTGATCCCTCCTCCCAGCCCGGGCAGGGTTCTCCAGCTCCCATCCCCTGCGGGCACGGGGGGCACTCAGAGCTCACCTGGGTACTCCTGGCAAACAACAGCTCCCTCAAAGCTGTTACACCACTGAAAACAGCTAAGAGGGTTCTACTTAATTAAGCAGCACGAGGCCTCACAACGCTGACTGTCACTTCTCCCCTTTGCCTTGTGCTGCTGCCACATCCCAGAGGCGAATCAGCCAGCCCTGCTCCGGGTGTCACGGGGGCTGCAGAGGCACTGATAAACAACAACAATAATAAAAAATACCTGTACCTGCCCCTTGCCTTTGCTTTGCTTGAATCGGGTCAGTCTGGCAGACCAAAGCACTGCCTGGGAGTGAGGGTTTGAGGACACAGGGGGAGCTGTCTGGAGCCTGGCCCGGGCTGTTTGCACAGCAGCCACTCCGAAATCGGATTTCACTGCAGCAGCACAGAGTCCTCATCGGGTTTCTGCAGAGCTGGGCTCGGCTCTGCTTCTTGCTGCAGGGTTATTAAAAACACTTCAACCTGAAACAGACTCATTGTGTCCACACGTTTGCTGTTTATTATTATAAACAAGGGTGTCAGGGCCATTAAAAATAAATCAAAATGGGTAAAAAATGAGCAAGAAATACAAGGAAATGGAATGATTGAAAACACCCATCTCATCATCCAGGGCTGACAATCCCCACTCACAGGAATGCCTCTGTGCTAGAGAGAGGGGAAAATAACTTCTCATTTTTCTTTTCAGAATCCCTTTCTCAGCTGGGGATGCCAAGGAGAGGAGAGGAGCAGATCCAACACCCAGCCCTGGTCTGATGGCTCCTGGACCCTGGCTGGGATCCGTGCTGGCACATGTTCACTCCCACCAGGGGTGTGAGCTCTTGGGGTGACTGAACTGTGCGAGCTGCAAACACGGACAGGGAAAATCCACTGCATCACACTGCTCCCTTCAGAGCATCTCAACCACCTGACATTCCCAAAAATCACTGAAAAGCAATCAGAGAGGCTGCATCCTGCTCTCGTTCACAGCAGCACTCATCCAGCACAGAGGTGTCATGTACACAACACTGAGAGCTGTGGATTCCAGCTGTAATTCCCTGTGGAATTAATCACAGCTGCTCCCCAGGCAGAGCTGGGGCTGTGCCGTGGGAGGACAGCAGCCAGGTGCCAGCCCCAGGCCTCGCTGGGTGGGACAGCTGAGCCCAGGCACATGGCAGCAGGGCTGGGGCCCAGCTGAGCCCATCATCTCATTAAAAACATCACTGGGAGATTCCCACTCCACACCCTGCAGTTCCACAGCCAGGTCTGGGGGAACCAAGGCACTAAAATCTGATGAGAATGATGGAAAGTGTCAGAAGGGTCTTGTTTTGTGGCAGTGGGAGACCACAGGGTCACTTCTTGTCACTCTTGTTTGCACACAAAGCTCATGGGTGGCATTAGGAATATTTTAGAAGAACCACACATCAAAAAATAACTCTTTTTTTTAATGCATGTAATAATTTAAAACATGATTCTGCATGGTGGAGTTAATGAAATCCTCTCCTTCTGTAGCTCTGCACAGACCAAAAGCAAGCTTCACACGAGTGGACAGTGCCCCTGCACAGGAAGAGACATTGGAAGGGTTTTGGTTGTGCTTTGGGGCAAGGCTGGGGAAGGGACACACACGGGGACTGTGCTGGAAGCATGACGACATGCAGGGAAGGAAGGAACACTCTCAGCCTCCTGGGCTGCATTATCTGCTAGCACAAACAACCACACTGCAGGGCCCACACTGCCCTGGTGCCCTGAGCAGGGAGGCCCAGCCCTGGGCACAGGTGGCAGCTGAGCCTGGCACACACTGCAGCTCTCCAGGAGCCTGCACCGCCCCAGGACCGTGGGAAGCTTTTAATGGCTCACGAGGCAAGGCCTCCAAAATGTTTATATTAATACGTACATGCTGGACAGCCACTCGCTTGGTCTCAGCTGGAACCCAGTCCAAACAGCTGAGAAACATCTGGCTGCTAACCTTGGACAGCATCTCATCTGGTAGCCCAGGGATTTAAGAGGTCTCTTCAGAGGGACAGAAGTTTGGCAGCTCCTTGCTGAGAACTCTGTCCTGCCGTGGCTGTGCCTCACTCCTGCTCCTGCTCTGACACGTACAGACCCCAGCTCCAGCACCCAGGGACTGCACAGGGCTGGCTCCCCTGCCAGGAGCACTGCCGAGGGCGTGGGGCTGTGCTGCCCTGTCCCAAACCAGGCATCTCTGCACCTCTCTGCCCCAGCCCTCGCCTTGTCCTTCCTCTGCCTCACAGCAAATCAGTCCCAGAAAGTCTCCAGCACCAGGCAAACAGAAATCCTTTTCTCTAAAGCTCTGCAGATGATGATCGAGGCAATTAGGAACACGTGCTTTTAATGCAGGGGAAATGGCCCCACTGTTTCTGATGAAGATGGCTCCAAAGTTTGCATCGCTTTTCTTCTCAAACTCCTGCTTGGTTGTTTTTTTCCTCCCAAAGAATCTTCAGCTTTGGCTATCCTGAAACATCCTTTGGCAAGTGGAAGGATAAAAAGAGAACATGAAAGAATAGATGCTGAGCAACAGAGAGGGGGAAGCGACTTTTGGACCATTTGACATTTACCCTCCCCTCCTCTCAGCCATCAGGGTTCTGCAGGGCTCCCTAGACATGTCAGGGCAAAGCCAGCAACAACCTGGCTGGAGAGGCAGAAAAACAACAGGACCCACATTTCTGAAAACCCTTTGTAGGCTTTATTGAAAAGGAGATAAGGATGAAAAAAGGTGACAAGAGGCTTGACAGATATAAAATGATGAGCATTCAGCTTATCTCCCTATCCTCAAGATCTTATGCACTTTACATCTTCTTTCTGCCTTTATTTTTGTGACAACAAGTGTGGGAACATCAGGGAAACATCAGGGAAAATGTGAAGGCACAAGCACCAGGGAGGTAGCACCAAGAAGGGAGGACAAGGAAGATGCTGAAAAAGCCTCTTTCCTAGCAGGGGCTGAGCACGCTGGCTCTGGTCCAAAAAAGCACTTAAGCATGTGCCTAAATTAAATTTGCCTTTACTGGGGCTCTTCGCAGGCTTCAGCACATTCTCCAGCAATGTGCTCCAGCAGGGCCAGGGAACGAGGAGCTGCTAAGGGACCTGAAACTCGGGCAGCAGCCAGGTCAGTGTGCTGGGAGAGCACGTTAGCCAAGATTAATGCAACATGGAATTCCACCGACAGGAAAACCCTTAGCCACCAGAAAACCCTTCTTAAACATAAAATAATAAGTAAAAAAGTTCAGATATTAAGATGATCAGCATTGATTTCTCTTTAGCTTCTTTCAGCTCAGGGTAGGTAGAGCCTGATGCAGACACATTTACAGGTACCTGCAGAACTGGAGCTGCCCTGTTGCAGGGCACGTTGGTGCCAGTTTTAAAAACACACTGAACCCACCGGGCTGTTCCGTGGTGCAGCAAACACTGTCCTGTGGGAAAAGCACCCCCCTCAGAGGCTGAGTGGCCAATTCCCACCAGCACCAAGGTAAGCCACCAAGAGCTCCCACAGCCCTGCAATGCTCTGCAGAGCACCTGCAGGAGTGCATCCCCTGCATGGCCTGCAGGGCTTGGTGCCACAGCTGGGGCTGTTCTGCTCACACCACCCTGCAGCCCTGGGGGCTCAGGGGCTGCCCAGGGCCGGGGGGCACGGCTGCTGCTCCTGCTCTGTGCCCTGCTCTGTGCCCTGCTCTGTGTCCTTGTCCCTCCTGCTCCGTGCCCTGCTCCTCCTGCTCCGTGCCCTGCTCTGTGTCCTTGTCCCTCCTGCTCCATGCCCTGCTCTGTGCCCTGCTCTCTGTCCTTGTCCCTCCTGCTCTGTGCCCTGCTCCGTGCCCTGCTCCGTGCCCTGCTCCGTGCCCTGCTCCGTGCCCTGCTCTGTGCCCTGCTCCGTGCCCTGGTCCCACGCTGGGATGACCACAGACAACACCGGTGTCTCACACAGCAGCTGAAGACACAGCCTGGCTTCAGAGTTGTTACTATAACGATAGCGGGAGAAACTGAAATTTCAAACGGAAAGCAGTGCACGGGGGTGTACGAGAGCAGAAAGGGCACATTTGAGCACACGCTCCCTACACAGAGCTCAATTCCAACACACCGAGAAGCAGCCAGCCATCAGTCTTTGTGAACAATCCCGTCTCCCTGGTGCTGCCCCAGCAGGGAATGCTGTGCAGCGGCACAGCGGCTGCAGGGGAAGCGGCTCCGGTGGAACAGGAGGTTCCCGGACGGAACCCGAGCAGCCTTGGGAAGGATTCGGGCTCCCTCTGCCGTCCCTGCTCTGCCCCGGCCGGCGAGGGCTGAGGGGCCGTGGCACAGGAACGCTCTGCGGGCACAGGGACCCTGTAAGGGCACAGGGACCCTGTAAGGGCACAGGGACCCCCTAAGGGCACAGGGACCCCCTAAGGGCACAGGGACCCTCTGCGGGCACAGGGCAGGACTAGGGACCCTCTGCACAGAGAGCACAGGGCTGGCTCAGGGACACTCTGCGGGCACAGGGACCCACAGCACAGCGGGCACAGGGCTGGCACAGGGACCCTCAGCACAGCGGGCACAGGGCAGGCGGGTCTGGCTCAGAGCAGCCTCCTCCGGGCACAGCTCAGCCACCTCCAGCAGCAGCTGCTCCAAGCACATTTGTTTCACGGCCAATCCCCATATTTTATTTATTATCCCTCCCCAGCTTTCCCTGAACAGGGACACAGGCTGAGGGCTGGCAGGGATCACCCGAGCACCCTGCTGGGCACTGCCAGTTTGGACAAGCACAGGTGTGACACGGCTTTGCTTCCACAGCTCATTCCTGAAGCACCAACAAGCACCAGCCTGGGGTGAAGGGTCCCTTCCCCTGGCAGGTGACACACGCTGACACAGCCACCAGGCAGTCCCATGGCAGCTGACCCCCAGGCAGTTTTTACTCCACACCGCCCTTACTTGGCTGTGGAACAGCAGCGGAGCTCTGAGGTGTGCAGAGTGCAGCTCCTGGGGAGAACAGGCACAGTGAGCCCTTCTCTTTAAAGCAGCACCCGCTTTGTCTGAGGCTGTGAACGGGCAGCTCCTGCCAGCACAGCTCCAGCCAGGGTGGGACGCTCTCACCTGTACAGCTTGCAAAGCAAACCAGACCATTTCACGGGTTTAAAATCGTTACTTGAAGTAAGAAGGTTCAGGGAGGTCCCAAACACGCACCAACCACAACCTCCCAAGGAGGGCATGGCCACTCTGAAAAAGAGACAATCAAGCAGCCCACTGTAATTATCACGTTGTTCCGATGCCCACTTACCACCTCTGACACATTTTAAATAAGCACACACACAGTATTAGTCCCGGGAGCCAGCAGTGTTCACTCCAGCCCAGAACCAGCAGCAGGTTTCACAAAGCATCACAAGGCCAAGCCCTGTTTCATTCCCAGCCAGGGAGAACCTCGGTTCAGCCCATCACTGCAGGGAATGCAGCAGGACCTTCCAGCAATCTGAGACACTTCCCACTGGGAAAAGGCCAGCATTCCACAGCCCTGTTTTCACCAGACTGGGAGGAAAGCTCAGCTTCTTGCAGGGCATGCTGCAGGCAGACACTCTTCACTATCTGAGGAAAACACTGAAAATTTCGGGTTATGAAATGCAGCTTGACCTTGCCAGGCAGTGTAACACGCAGCTGTGGGGGAGTCCATTTCCTCGGGGCTGCAGCACAGCAGTGCTGCCTGTCACCCCCTGCCACCACCAGGATCCAGGGACCCCTGGGCCTCACCTGATGCCACCAACGGCCAAGGCTGGGGCAGCCCGAGGCTCCAACCAAACCAACCAAAACTACAGATGCTCCTTGGCACAGCAGCAGCAGCTGGACAGAGACAATTGCCTTTCAGCACCAGTTTACATTCTGGCAGCTAAACGTGATCTGCAGGAAGATACTTCCAACAAATCAAGAATTCCATAAGGGATCCAAATTCTAAACATAAATACAATTAAAGCCTTCTAATATTAATGCACACTTTTTATTATATTAAAATCAGGCAATGGTCTGATACAATAAAAAGGCTGCTTATGGAATACTGTTATGTTAAACTTTCAGTACAGAGGATGTTAAATCCTTACAACTAATATTTTCCTCAGAAGTTAATGGAAACATCAATTGTTCATTGACTTGACAGCTGCTGCTTTAAAATGTGTTTATTTTTACTCTTTTCTTTTTTTCCTTTTCTTTTTTTTTTTTTTTTTTTTTTACACAAACACTGAATTTTTCATAAAACTTAGGACACACTAGGTCGGTTTCCTGTAAGCTTGCATCCACATTGCAGCAGTTAGTGGTCCGGAAGAGTAAACCAGAAAAGGCAGTGATTTGCCAGGATGCAAAGCCAGTCAAGGTCCTTAATCTGCTGTGCCACCGCTGCCCCAAAATCTTCACTGAAGAGATTTCTACGACTTACAGAACCCTAATAAAACCTGCCACCCGGATTTGATTTGTCTGTGGCTGTTGCATCTTTAGAAGGGGCAAACGCAAGTGCAACGTTTTGTCAATTAACATTCTTGGGTCAATCCAAAGCACCAAAACAGTGATTTGAGGGTACCTGGAGCGTGTTCAGAACCTCTACGTGCAGAGTGTCCCCCAGTGAAGTTTGGCAGCAGAAGCTTTGGGCAATCCTGGTAAATGACTGCTCTTTTCCCCACGTCAAAGCCTATCTAGGAGCACAGCCTGGCGGTGTGGCAGCGGTGTGGAGGGAAGGGAAAGCCACGCCTGCCAGCAGAACAGACACTCTTGTTTCCCAGGCTGGTGAAGACTAAATTTGTTGCAAAACCAAAATGATAAGCAGGAGGGAACAGGTCAAGTTATTGCCCCGATGCTCACCCCTGGGCCAGGGGTGAGAAGAGTCACCAAGAGGGGCAAAAAGAAAGCAGCACCCCCACTAAAAGGAGGGGAAGAGGGAAGAGATAAAAAGAACCCTGAATCCCTCACCCAAAGCTCACGTCACTGGTGAGGGAGACCAGGAAGAGAAATACAATCTATGCCTTGGCCAAAGGAAAGAAGGAAAGCTTGCCCCAGATTATCAGGGCATTTAAAAAACAATAAAAACCCAAAAACGACCACAGTCACATTCAGCCTTTACTAGAGCGAGCACAAAGGGAGGGATGACTGAGGTTAGCACACATCCCCAGTAGTAGTCCGTACAGCCCAGTGTAGTACTGGAAGCAAAAACCTTTGTGTCTACTCTAATAAATAGCCCTGAGCTTCGACTCTATTGCAAAAGACAGAGAAAGAAAAAAATAACCCAGGCCAGACACACAGCAAGGTGATTGTGGGATGGATCCTTTCACAGTTAAGTTGGATGTGCCACACTGGTCTTGACAGTAATAAATTTAAATAGACTTTTCCTGATACCAGAAGTTCAGCTATGTGGACAGTGGTTACACGACAGGATTATTTGTTATAGCACAACTTATATTTCAAATGAAAAAAAAAAAATTAGTATCATTTACAGTATCTCAAGAAAAACTTCCTTTGAATGGGAACTTCCTTTCCAGTATTTTGAGGTCTACAAGATGCATCTAGAAAATTTACTACTGTGGAAAATGAAGACAGCTTAAATTGAATAAGGGGGGGCATGTTGGTTTTGTTTTTTTTTAATTAATTGCTGTAACATTGTCCTTCAGGTGGCTGAGGAAGTTTCATATTTTCTTTAGACATCATTAGACGCCGAAGCTCTTGCAGAACAACTTTGATACTATAAGAATTCTGCCATTTTGCTAGGACTGATATGGCTCTGGGGTCCACCTAAAACAGACAAAAAACCATTCCTGTCAGAATTGTTCACTGGTTACACGTAACTCCCCCCACCCCCAGCTAAAGATCCCACATGAAATCTGAGTGGCAGAAATCAAAAGCATTTTCCAAAAATCATAATAAATCTCCACTTGTCCACTTCCCTTCTACCCCCTTTCCTTCTCCAACAAAGGGCACCACAAAAAACGAGGAGCTAAGCAAGCCACAAGTATAAACAAAGCACTGGAGCTGCACAAAACAACAACATTTAAATGAATAAAAGCAAAAAAACTTACCACTCCATTAGAACTATTTACTCCATTCATATTAATTTTTGTTACAAATCTTACAAATGGAGGTGCTTCTGGATACTTAGGCCCACATTCTATTTTAAGGCTGTATATTCTGTTTTCATAAATTGTCTGAGGGGAAAAGAAAGGGGGAAACAATTACATCAGGCAGTTCAAGAAGCATTTGGTTAAAGCAGTGGCTACTTTAGGAACATGGGAAGTACCAGAAGTGTGGGCAGCCAAGTAGAAACTGTCCTGGCTCCCTGTTTTGAGTTCATTTTACAATATCCAGAGTATCAAGTGTTCCTCCAGGGTAATAATTCTGCTGGTGTTGGTGCAGGGAGCAGCCCTGAGCTCCACGCAGGGCTCTGGGGTCTGTGGAACCCCCCACACAGAGTGGCACTGGGAGCCACCGTGCCCAGCCAGCACAGAGCCCTGCAGGGCAGCTGAGGCTCTGACAGTGCCACTGGCTTTGAGCAGTGCCAGCAAGGAGGCTCCTGGCTGTGGGACACCACCCACGGCCTGGGAATGCACACCCAGGCAACTCGGGGCTCTGCACAGCTCCTCTTCCCCACTGCAATCCAGCACAGCATCCTCCCACTGCTACAAGCGTGGCTGCTTCCCACCACAGGGAAACAGGGCTCAGCTTTTGTCCCCAGCCAGTATTTCCACATCCTACTAGGAACCAAAATGGGAATAACAGAATCTGAGCAGTGTCAAAAGGAGGACAGCAAACAGGACTGGCTGCAAGTCCCCAGGATCTCTCCCAATGCAATCTGCTGCCTTCAAGCAAGAAGCTCAAAAGAAGTCACAACATATTTGGCAAGAAGATCCATCTTCCTAGGTGTGTCAGAAAAACAGGAGAGGCAGAGCTGACTCCTCTGCTGTGATGGTCCTGCAGCCTTGCTTTGCAGCACGACAAGAACTGCAAACTTCCATCACTGCTGGCAAGGCTGCACGCTCCTGTTTGCACATTTCAATTCCTATTTAATTTTCTAAATTAGATTTCAAGGTTGTTTAAATTTTCCATAAACCCTGGGCACACACTGAGCTTTCTTCACAGCCTTAATGCAGGCTCATTAGCACTCTCCTAATGTTCTAAAATCAAATGCTGTTCTAGAAAACAATTTGGGTACATCATAAACAAATGAAATGCTCGTGACTGGGGAGAGATTAGCAAAGGCAGACAACAAGTAAACAACACTTCTGGGTGAGACAGCAAACACTGCATGTATAATGCCTTCACAACACAGCTCCTGCACAGCCTCACTGTGGGTGAGGCAACTGACAGAATGGGAACAGAGCAGGAACATGATTAAAGGTCTGTGAAGATTTCCATGTAATGACCCCTGAATTACTGGGAAATGATACTGAGCCACATGTAGAAGACATCTGCTATTGCAGGGAGGAGAACTGGCTACCTGCACTCCATCAGAGCTTATTAAGGAAATAGGACAGTGAAACTGGAGACAAGTTCTGGTTTTAGAACATGTGCACACACCCAACACACAATGAAGTCCCCAAGATCACTACTGGAGTGTAAGCCCACAGTTCAGCAGGGCTGGGGGGAAATGAGAACACAACAATACTCCCACAAAGACTGACTGCATTATTAGATGCTGCTTTGGGAGAGGACATTCAGAGAAGAGACTGAAAACACTAAAATTTGAGTTTCCTCAGTAAGCTGAAATTGTA
This sequence comes from Passer domesticus, assembly GCF_036417665.1. Lineage (NCBI taxonomy): Eukaryota > Metazoa > Chordata > Aves > Passeriformes > Passeridae > Passer > Passer domesticus. The sequence continues at coordinate 14,688,110 of NC_087489.1, read as the reverse complement.
CAAGAGCTCATCAGTACTGCTGCAATAAACAGCACCCCACAAACTGAACAGGAAGAGCAGACAAGCCAGCACAGAGCATCCCTGGCACCTGAGCAGCTCCATGTGTAACCCCCCCAGCTGAGGGACTCTGACCCTTGCTGGATTCAAGGGCACAGGATATTAGAATTTGGGAACTCAAAAGTTATGTCTTACTGAATCTGCAAATGTAAAGCAGACAAGTAACAACTAACCAGGGAAAGGCACCAAAATGTTTCAAATTATAAGCAAAAAGCCATATAAACACATGAAACCCATTATTACAAAGAACTTCAACATAAATCACTTCTTAAAGTGTTTTTTTGCTCATTTGCCTTTTGTTTATTTTTTACTTCAGTGGTGAGGTTAGGAGAAGGGGGAAAAAATGTACCAGTACTATTTTAGTATCTAAGTGGATACTTACTCTTGGAGGCCCAATAATCATTCCTGTCCATCTCGTAAGTGTCATATCTTCATCATCTTCAAGGCCCCAGCTAACTGTTCCATCCCCTACTCCCTTCTGACCCTCTTCAAGTTCTTCCAAAAGACGAAAATTACGAGGAACTTTTACTCCTGAAACAATCAGAAAACATATTTTCAGTTGAGAAATCTTGTAAAGAAAAAAAGTTAGAGTAATTTCAGTCATTTTACAGGTCACATTTTGGGCAAAACTGTGAAAATACTACTTTTTGAATGACAATATTTCAATGTCACAAAAAAGCTATTCCCATATTTAGCCTGGGTTTTACAAGCAGAATCAAGGTATCCCCAAATAAACATTCCAGAAGGCTGACAGGCCACATGTTATGGCATGCAGTAAAATGAAAGGAAATCTCTGTTCCCTCAAAGGTAGACACAGTATTATAGAGCTCTAATTAGCACTTGTCTATATGATTTATAGTGTAAAAATTTGGAAGTTTCTACAAAATGACACCATGAGACGCTTGACAGCAGTTGACTCACTCAGAGCTTTAAAAATACCTTTCAAAGCAAATAAAACTCTTTCATTACATTAGTAGGTTAATCTGAAGTTAATTGAAGTGGGCTTTGTCAGCAGCAATAGCATTCTTTGTACTTGTGACCTCCACCACCAAGGAATTTCAGCACTTTGTAATTGCTGGCACATTTCTCCTCAAAACAGACAGCAAAACAGGGAGGTTTCCTTCTGCCCACTGCAGTAATGGGAAACAATGGCACAGAGAGCTTCGGTGACACAGCCAAGGTCACACAGCCCGTGGTAAGGAGGACCCTGAACTCAGGCCACAGTGGTGACACTGCTCTCCAAGGTTCTGCACCCCAGAGCAGAGCTGCCCTCGAGCCCACTGCTGCTGGGTCTGTGTGCCAGCTTCTGGTGTGGAGCCAATCCTGGGCAGCTCCAGGGTGGATCCACTGCTGGCCACGGCCCAGGACACCAGCACTGCTGGGATAAAGTGTTTGGGAAGGGACAAGGTTATGGAGAGAGGAGTGAGGCTGTGCCAAGGAACAGCTGTGCACACACCAGGTCAGTGAAGGATGGGCAGAGATGGCCCTGGGGAAGCAGAGATCCACCTGCAGCCCATGGAGCACTCCTTGGCCATGGGCAAAATACAGAAATAATATATTTAAAGTCTCCTTTAAATATATTAACGACCTAAGGAAACTTAATGGCAGAGATGATTTTGCTGCATAATCAGAGGTGTCCAAATTTCATTCACTACAAAGCATGCATCAATGAAACCAAAGGAGCAAATGACTAAAGAAAGTGGACACACACCTGATGTGACATATCCAAGAACAGCCTGGGCAGCAGGGCTGTCACAGCTGCAGCACAGCCCTCAGCCAGCAGAGCAGTGCCAGCAGGCACCAGAGCTGCGCTGGCAGAAGCACACCTCCCATCCCGGGGTGCTGAGCACAGCTCCCTGCCAAATCCCCTCCCAGCCAGACCCTGCTCTTTCCACGGCTGCTGAGCAGCACAGCCTTTGCTGTGAGAGGAAATGAGTCAGCTGGGGCTAGTAAAGGCACTGCCAGGAGCCTGCCCGAGCCCAGACCCTGGGGGCAGCAGGACCTCCTGGGCACCGCTGTCACGTCCCCTGCATGACAAACTCCAGCATTTCCTCTCCCACAAAATCCTTTCAGTTATGGAGGGTGTATCCTGAGTGCCCCAGACACACGAGGCTCGAGTCTGCAAGGCACACGTGAGCCATGACAGACGAGCCACCCCTTTGCAATCCTGTTCCCAAGCTTGGGGAGGCAGGGCAGCCCCAGCACCTGGGGTAAGAGAGCTGGGGACACAAGACACGGAGCACGAGCTGAAGGGCAAGGTGCAAGCTCTGCCTGCACACACCTCACCTACTTCCCTAGTTTGCTGCAGTGGATGCTGGGGAGAGCTGCTGATGGGCAATGACTCACAGCTAAGCTGTGTCTGGCCCAGCCCTGCCTGCTGGTGCTCTGGGGAAAAAGGGCCAGGGCAGAAGGGCAAACACAAGGTCCTTCTGGAGGGGGCCCAGCAGCTCTTCCCAGGGCAGGGGATGCCACAGAGGAAACCCTGAGGGTGTTATTAGAACCCCAGCCCAAGCAGCCATCAGCTGGAGCCAGGGGAAGACCCGCCTGGAATGAGTCACATGAATGCCAAAAGATGCTCTCACTTCCACACCACAACATCACAATGCTTAACAAGCACCACCTCAGTCTGTGCCTCGCTCCTTAATAACATCACTTCACAGTTATCAGTGGTGCAATGACACCTTACAGGTATGTACTGGGACCAAGCTAAATAACCCAGGAGGAATCAGCTTTAGGGCAGACACAGGCCACACAGCAAAGAAGAAAACAAAAAATACTGCCTGTCCACCCTTCCTCTGAGCACCAGCTCTGAGTGAACCCTCTGAGCATCACACCCTGTTCACTGAGCCAGGCAGGAATCTTTAAGTGAGCGTGTAATTAAAAATGACATCAGCACGTACACATTTGAGCAGCCACAACCAAGCCTGAAAGGCAGCCTCAGTTCTGACATTTGCTACCCAGGGCTGGGCTTGGCTTTACAACCTTACGGGAAGAGAAAGGCAACTTAATTGCTGAGCTCTCCCCAGATAGAGCTGCTCTGATTCAGCATGAATCCAGCGTGAATCAGAGCCATAAAAGAGTCACACAGGATTTCAGAGCTCTTTGGGAAGTGTGAGGTCTCCAGAGAGCTGGCGAGTCACACTGCAGCGACTCCTGCCACACGGAAATCTCACAGCAATGAGTGTTCATGCCCAGGAACTGCAGGGCATCATGGCAAGGGGGTGCCCCAGGGGAAGGACACAGATTTGAGCTTTATGCACTTCACAGAAAATGATCACGGCAGATAACTGGTAGCCTTACAAGAGATGACCCTGTCACACAGCACTGCTGCTTTCTTAACATGGGTTACCCCTACTCTAAAGCTCAGGGTGTAACCTGAAGGACCATCACCTCAGCTACCACAGAAGGTGCCCATTCAGCTCCCTCCCTGGCACATTCTCAGGAAATTCATTCAACAGAATCACACATATAAAATATTACAGCAATACAACCATAAATGCTTTATATAGATAAACTTCCCTTAAGCAAGGCAGAATAAAGCCCAGATTCATCCTTCTGGTCAGTCTGGAAGGATGCACCAGGCCATTAAGGCAGCCCCATCTCCTCCTCACCTGCAGGGTCTGGAGCACTCATGGTCTGCTGCCACATCCTGCTGGGACCCAAACCTCACAGAACTTTGTCACTTGTGATCACACACAAACACATCACACTGTGTTTGCTGTCCACCAAGACTCCTAGAAAGTGGCCAGACCTGTCCTAGGCACACACAGAATTTGCCAAACAATGTCCACGCTGAAGCATGGCAGCTGCAGAGTCAGGAGATGGCCTGTGCCCCTGAGTCTCTGGGGTTTCCTCCTCCCACCCCCAACAAATACCCTGCAAAACCCTCTCAGCACAGCACTGGAGACTTCCCTGGCAGTAACCAAACCAACCTGTTACTCTAAGAGCCCTTCATTTAACACAAGAAAGCCTAAATAAAGTGAAGGCAATTAAAAAGTAATCAGCTTGTCTAAAGTACTTTCAGTTATGCATTTTAATTCAGCCTTCACTATAGTTCAAGATGACTCTCAAACAGCAGCTTCATTTGAAACATAAATATAAATATCTCAGTAATTGTTTCACTTGTAGCTTGCCTAACCTCACAGAAACACTCCCAGAAATGAAACTGAAAACCTATTTCAGAGCAAAAGGAGATAGTCACTATTAATCCCAACAGCAAACCAGTGAAAGCTGAATCATAACTGCATGGGCTAGGCGAGCTCTCCAGTGCCAGATCTGCACAGTCCTTCTCAAAGAACACCTTTCAGCAAGAGTGTTATTGCATTATATACAATCTCACGTATTTGAGAAGCCTCAACCCCACCCACGGGTTCAGCAGCCACAAAACGTTAAGGAAATAATTTTATGGCAAGCAGAGAGGAGAACTGAAGCACAGACTGTACTCATGGAGCTCGAGCTGCAGTTCAGAAGCTGTGTGACCCGTGACATCTTCCTCAGCCTTCACCAAATCAGGACCTTCTGTTCTCCCTGTCTGAACCTTCCCTGGCCCCTCACAACCAGCTGGTTGTACACCCGAGTGGCAAGGCAGAGCCAGCACACTGAACTGGGGACAAAGGAGTCTGACCTGGGCAGAATCTCACTAAAGGAAGAGCAGAATGATCCTGAATGACAGTCACCTGCCAGCTTGGACTTTAAAGATCTTAAAGCACTCTCAGATTTACCTTTTCATGCAGCACTACTGAAGATACAGATACACAACTGAATGTGTCTTGCAACAGCTTTAAGAGTGATCTTATCAGGCTGAGATTGTTCTCATCTTACTCACAGACTACACTTTTCATCTCCATTTTCCTCAGTCACATAGCCAAAGCAATTGTCACAAAAGCTTTCAGGAGACAAGGACTTTGGATTTCCTGCATTGTCTTTGCAGTCACAATTTCCACTCTGATGATGCAGACAGGTACTGAGATATTTTGCAGACACAAAAATAACTTCCTGTGCACTTCAACAATTTGAAGAGTTTTCTGTTCTGCGCAAGCTTCAGCACTGGTTCTACCTTTCAATCTTTTAGGCAGGTTCCTGGGAAAGAGGTCACTAAAACATCAGTCTGAGGCCTCCAAGCACAGGCAGGGTCACACAGCCCCAGGCAGGGTCACACAGCCCCAGGCGGGGTCACACAGCCCCAGGCGGGGTCTGGCAGCCCCAGGCGGGGTCACACAGCCCCAGGCAGGGTCACACAGCCCCAGGCAGGGTCACACAGCCCCAGGTACAGCCCCAGGCAGGGTCACACAGCCCCAGGCAGGGTCACACAGCCCCAGGTACAGGCACAGCCCCAGCTCACACCCAGGGGGATGGGGCACAAACCATCAGCAACTGCAGCTCCACTTGCAGGAGTTGAACAGCACGCTCACAACCTGACAAACCCAACTTCCCCACCCTCACCACATCTGTCAGTGTTACACCTGCCAGATCCTTACCTGTCTACACATTTACTACAGTCATTAGTCCTGTTCTCAGTCAGAATGCTGCTTTTCAAACATATTATGTTATTTATACCATTGAAGATGAAGATATCCAATTCAGTATCACCTTGTAGGAATGCTGAACTATTTGCCTTTCTATTCAATCAACCACATCCTTCTGTTACAGTACCCAGAGCTCTGCAATCAGCTCCTCTGGCACTGTTTCACGTGCTCTTACAGCCCATCTTACTGGAGAACACAGGATTTATCCTGTTTTCTCTTCAGTTACTTTTCCCCTACCCCTGAGCCTTTCACTGACAGTCCCAGAGCCCTGCTCTGGCAATGCTTCCTTTGAGATGAGGATGGCTGTTGTCACTCCAAGGAGTGTACACCTGCACTGTGCAGCACTCCCACTGCCCTCTGCTGAGCTCCCCACAAGCATCCCCTGCAGTTTACAGGGATGTTCTGGGGTTAGAAACACACTTTTAATGCACTGCACTAACCCAACGTGTGCTCTCCTCTGCTAGGAGCACTGAGCCACATGTACCAGCACTGTCACAGCCATGCACCCGAGGACTGGCTCTTCTGCACTTCTCCACCTTCCTCAGACTTGGAAAAACTTGGATCTGAGCAAAGCCTTTCACCACTCAGCACCTCCAGGCTGCTGGTAACACAGTGCTCACAGCCCTGCAACAGACACACTGCACTGAACTGTGACAAAGTGGGTTAAGTGAGGTCATTAAACCTTTCCCAGGGTGGAAGTTACAGAAGCACCCTCCCGCAGCTGGGTTTGCCTCATTCCAAACCCCAAATCTGCAGGACAGCAGCACGTGCAAGGCCTGCCCTGTGACTGCAGCCCAGCCAGGGCAGGAGCCCCTGGAAGCCCTGGGTTCCTGCTGGATCCCCTCTGGCAGCTGAGCATTCCTGCAGGACACTCAGTCTGCAGGATGGACACAGAGTGGGAACTAGGAACAGCCTCACTGAACCCATTAAAGTCAACCCTTTCTTTTTATTTATACAATAATGGGGTGTGTGGGAAACCCACATCATCAGCAGCACAGGATCCCCCTCTCTCAGAGCCCCACATCCTAACACTCCTTCCAGGCCAAGGGGTGGGTTTGTCCCTTGTTAATAATTTCGACCTGCTTAATAGACACAAATATCTAATCTAAAATCTAATATCTAATATCTAATCTGTCTACCTGTCTAATTGCCAGGACCAGCCCTATGACTTCTTTAGGTTACAGGGACATTTGTTACCACTTCTTCCTTTGGGTCAGTAGCTGCTTTTGAAGACAGATGAGCATTTTCCATCTTCAGTATGTGTTCAGGCTCTGTTGCTAAACCACCACGACCTCAAGGCATCACACACATTCCAGTACTTCACAGACAAACAGGAGCACATTCAGACTCCACAAATCACGTTTTAGCAAACTGTGCTTCCCAGGTGAGTGAAGGCAGTGCTGAGGCACCCAGCCCCAGCATGGACAGAGAGCTGTCCCCTGCAGGGCACAGGGACCAGAGCCTGCCCTGCAGTGCCACTGCCAGCACCTGGGCACTGCCCTTGCCACCAGCACGGGTGGCACTGTCCTTCCCCAGCACTGCAGGGCGCTCTGGGGGCAGCCCAGGAGCTCCCATGCCACCCCTGGAGCTGCCCAGGCCGAGTTGGCTCACTGCAGACATGCAGCACAGCTCTGCACGCCAGCCCGAGTGCCCACGCTGCACACCGGGGCCCTGCTCCCCGCTCTGGGGACACCACGCAGCTGCCACCAAGCCAGGGGACACGGCAACAACGCACCAGACACAGGGTGGCCAGCAGGTGCTGGGGAACACAGCCTGTCCCAAAGGCTGCCCTGTGACCCCAGCACAGCACAGCTCTGTCCCAGAGCTGCCCGGCCTGAAAAGGAAAGCACTGGCCTCGTTCTTCCAGCCCAACACAAAACGCACAGTCAGCATTGAAGGATCACTGAGAAGGCAGAGCAGGCAGCAGAACGTGACCTGACAGGGGAAGAAGGGTCCCTTCCTCCAAGCTCCAGCTCCTGTGGCTTTACTCAGCACCTCACACGTTCAAAGACCTGTAACACAATTCTCAGGACAGCAACCACCGCACTTGATTGAGTTTTTATTAATTGATTGATATGAATTATGTGCGTTGTGATGGTTACCCTTAAAATCTGAGTGGTCATTGACAGAGAGCTATCTGTACAAAAAGAACTCCAAAATACTTCTATTACATCCCCACCAGCCACGTTCTGGTGAGCACAGTCAAACTCTGGAGGGTGCAGCTGGGAAACAAGCACTACAGAGGCACATGTGAAACCCTCCACGGACTGGGAGAACAGGAAAACGAAACTGCCTCAACAGAAGTGACTCTGATTTCCTCGATCTGTTGGAGGTTATTAGCGGATGCCAACAGCAAAGACCTCACTCCAAATCCAGCGGCAGTGTTTCTGTTTAGCACATGACGATGAATGCAGAGGGACAGTGAGTGTAACCGCCCGAAGCTGGCGTGGAGCGGGTTTGCAGGGAGCAGAAACTCGCTGCCATTCGGGAGCACACGGCCGCTGACACGGGAACGGCTCCGAGCGCCCGGCCCGGCCGCGGCCCGGGGACCAGCGGCTGCGAGCCGCGGCAGCCCGGCCCGGGAGAGCCGGCAGGGCGGAGCGGAGCCCGCCAGGCTGCGGCCCGCTCCCGCCGGGCCCGCTCCCGCTGCCGCCGCCCCGGAGCGCTCCCGCCGCCAGGCCCCGCAGCCCGGCAGGCGCGGCCGGGCCCCGCGGCGGGAGCGGGGCGGGCTCCGGCTCCACCCCCGCCCGCCGGGCCCCGCGCCGCCGCCCCCCCCCGGGCGCGGCCCCCCTCCCCGGGCTGGCCCCGCGGTGCCCGGCGGCCCCGGCGCGGCCCGGCCCGGCCCGGCCCCGCTCACCCGCGCCCGTGGTCGCCGCCATCTTGCGCCGCCGCCGCCGGCCCCGCCCCCGCCTGACGTCACCGCAACGCGGGAACTGCGGCCGCGGGCGGGCGCGCTAAGGGGAGCTCGCGGCGGGGCGGGGCGGGGCGGGCCGCGCGCGGAGCTCTGTGGTGCACGCGCGGCGCTCCCGCAGCTCCGCGGCGCGGGCGGGCGGTATCGCCGCCCGGTGCAGCCCTGCCACCGGCCCCGGGGCTCCGGGACAGCGGCGCCGTGGGGCGTGAGACACCGCCTGCAGTCCGGCCCAGCTTCCCCCAGCCCGCTCCCCTCCGGCGTAATACGGAAAAAAAAGAAATGGGAAGGAAATGAGTTCTGCTTCACTTCGCTTTACAAAACACGCTCAGAAAATGAGCCCCAAAGCAGCTGTGAAACAGCCAGAACACGAAAGGAAAGGAAAAGGCAGCAGAAGGAAAGGAAAAGGCAGCAGAAGGAACACTGCCCTGTGCAGCCCTGGCCCCAGCCAGCTCTGTCTGGGGCCTTCTGCAGTGCAGAGCACCCCTGGTCTTGGGATGGATGTAAGGGATCTCTCCTGCTCCTGGGATGGGTGCAGGGATCTCTCCTGCTCCTGGGATGGGTGTAAGGGATCTCTCCTGCTCCTGGGATGGGTGCAGGGATCTCTCCTGCTCCTGGGATGGGTGTAAGGGATCTCTCCTGCTCCTGGGATGGGTGTAAGGGATCTCTCCTGCTCCTGGGATGGGTGCAGGGATCTCTCCTGCTCCTGGGATGGGTGTAAGGGATCTCTCCTGCTCCTGGGATGGGTGTAAGGGATCTCTCCTGCTCCTGGGATGGGTGCAGGGATCTCTCCTGCTCCTGGGATGGGTGCAGGGATCTCTCCTGCTCCTGGGATGGGTGCAGGGATCTCTCCTGCTCCTGGGATGCAGTGAGGGATCACAGCTGCTCTCCAAGGCTCTCCTGGCCATAGTTCTCCATGGAGTGAGACTGAAACCAAAGCTTATAGAAGCACTGAACTGCAATGCAGGCCATCCATCCCTGAGGAGTTTAACAGGAGTGCCTCATTCTGCCTCAGCTCTAATCTATTCCTGATCAACTTAAGACACATTTTCTTAAGCCAGATTTACAGCTGTTAAGAAGGATCCACGCAGCCTTTTGCTCCAGAATTGCCACACTGATTTTGTGGGAGCATCCAGGTCTCTGAAGGGGTGGGACAGGACCTTGGGAGCTGCAGGCACGTCGGGTGTGGGTCACAGAGCAGGGCTGCCCCAGGAGCCAGCACAGCATCCACGTGGGAAATGCATCTGCAGATTAACTCTGGCCCAGTTTCTCACAATTAAGCAAGATTAACAGATAAACAGTCCCAGCAGCAGCAGTGTGAGTAGCTCAGATTTGTTTCCAGTAAGGCACCAGCAATGCCTTGAACAGCACTTTGCAAGTACAAATTCTGTGATTTCTGGGTCCCAAATCCATTGTTCCATCCACTGCACTCACTTGGCATTTACACCTGCAGTGAAGAGCTCTCCGAGGACCCAGGCTGAGCCCTGAGCATCCAGCCAGCTCTGCCCAGGGCTCTCCAGAATCAGCTGAAGGCAGTTTGGGACTCCTGCTGAAGTGAAGAATTCTTTAATGTCAGAGGTGCACAGAGACCTGGTGGTGACTGTGGCAATGGGAACAGAAGAGAGTTCCATGTAATGGCATAAAGCTCTCCGAGGGCCTGAACACTTACATGAGAGATTTTGTGGCCAAGGTCCCAGCTGTGATGTTAATCTGCAGAACCCAGCTCAGCACTCCCACTGAAGCAGAGCTGCCAGGTCCCAGCTCATGCAGCATCCATGGATGAAGGATGGATGAAGGAGTGGAGATCAAAGTCAGTCTAAGCCTGTGACTCAAAGCCCTCTCACCCTGCTCTTCAGGAAGAGGCAGCTCAAATTGAACACAATTTCCAGCTAGAGGAAGGAACACGCCTTACATGTGATCATCACTAAGCTTTCAGTCAGGCAAGAAAGAACTGAACAAGATCCAAAGCACATTGACTTGATGAAGTGCCTGCTGGATGTTCTTAGGGAAACTTCTTCACCCCAGTTCAGCTGGGGTTACTCCTTTGCATCCAGAGCAGAATGAGTTACTTACACTGCTTGAAAGGTGCACAAGTCTGGTCTAACACAGTGCCAGATGATCACTCCAACCCAAACAAGTGTGACAGGCTGCCAGGGGTCTCAGGTGTGGCACTGCACGAGGTGCTGTGCAACCACCAATGCAGCTCTTGCACTAAGTGCTGCCAGTGCAGCAATGAAAAACAGCAACAAGACTTGAACGTGATTAGTATTATCCAACTGCTTTGTTATAAATATATTATATACATTCAAACATCACATTAAAATATTATTCCATTACACCAGAAGAGATTAAGGCTTTATATTATTTACAGAAACAAGCAAGCACCTTAAAAAAATAAAAAGAACGAAACACCAGTCATTGACATTTCCCTTCTAACATTACGAGTTTGATACCTTGAGCTCTTGAATACAGCTATTTGCAGTGTGCCCAATGCTAGAACTATTTCAAACATTTATTGTCAGGGTAGGAAACACTTAATAGAAGACTCAGCAGTGAGCACTCCACACGAACAGACACATGTTGTAGGGTGCCCTCCCTCTCCTCAGAGGCTCCTGAAGTTGAAGGCTTATGCAGAAATTCCATGTGGAGAGTAGAACAATTTTGTTTTAAGGGAAACTGAAGACACTTGAGGATTGGTGGCCCCTGGAGGAGCGGGAGTCTCCAAGTCTGTTCCACAGGACATCAATCAGCTTGAACATGATAGTGAAGACAGAGCAGAGCGTGGATCATCACCGAGTGCATCGAGCAGTCATGATTTCACAGCTTCCACTGCTCCCCCCACTGCCCTTGCACTCCAACACCAAGTGACAGAGCTGGCACCGCTCTCCTGCAGGTCTGGCAGCACGCAGTCGGGGCAGGCTCAGCAATGTTGATACAACACAGGCCTCCTGCGCCCACGGCCGGCGCGCCCGCGCTGCTGCGGGTGCCCGGACCCTCACGGACACAGCGACGAAGCAGGTCTAAGGTGTAAGCAGACATGGCTACACAAAAAGGTGCTCAGTGAGAGTAATCATCTTCATTTCAAGTATTGTTTTAAGAATTAGTTCTTTTCATTGCAGTCTGTGTTAGCACTTTTTAGTTTGTGCTTTAGAGTCTGTTATTTCTTTGCAGGTCTTGAATTTGGCTGATGGCTTTATTTTTTTTTTTCTTTTAAAAACAACATTGGCAACAAGTTAAGGATTGCAGAAGGCTGGCAGAAGTTACTTGATTTTCTGAGCCCATTTCATGTCATCTGCTCTTGGCTTCTCCCCAGTAAGTCCTTGGATGATGTTCTCCAAACATCTCCAAAATCTTATCTTCTCTAACGGATAATTCAGCCAACCTAAGGGATTGCAAAGGAAAAAGAGGATTAGTTTGTCATAGCATCCAAAGTTCAGTGCTTTTTAATGAGAAAAAAAAAGCAACCAGCCCAATACTGCTAATAATGGTCAGGCTTAAACTCTCAGGACATAGTAGGACTTAAAAATAGCTCCTTGGGTGGCAAGATTTTTGCTACCATCTGTCAAGTCAGGCTTCTTAATTGTACCATGTTTCTACATGACATTCTGCTAATGAGAATTAGATTTTTTTCTTGGCAGAGGTTTCAAAACCCACATGAACCGTTTGTCGAAGCCAATGACAATGAAGAACCAGAGTGGTTTATTTCCAGCTGTCTGATTAACTTGATAACTTATTTAGGGTTGTGCAACACTGGTGACTGAGCATTCCCACCTGTACAGATATAAAAGAATGCTAAAGCTTTCTGCAAACCTCTGAGTCAGAATGAGTGGATGCTGACAATCCAGAAGCCTGGCTTTCAGAAATGAGCATTCCAGAGCAGCTGCAGTCATTCTGCTCTTTTGAAGGAACAGCAGCTTTAGTGAACAAGCCCCATTAGTGGCCTGAGCTCACTGAGACCCCGGGCAATCAGATCTCAGCACCACTGACTGCTCCCTCAGGCTCCGAGCTCCTGCAGCTGATCACAAACCTTCCCCCACCCTCCTGATGCAAAAACCCAAGTGCAGCTCCCCCAGAGCCTGTGAGGGCAGGGGTGGCTGCAGGGCTCTGCAGCTGTCCCATGCTGTCCCTGCAGCGGGGCAGTACCCGTGGTGATGCAGAAGTAGGTCTCGTGTGGGGACACGTGGTGGATCCTGTGGTGCTTCCGGGGCAGGATGATGTGCCAGTCCTGCAGGAACACGACCCAGCGTGGAAGGCCAAAGTACGTGTGGGACCACTTGTGGATCTGGTTCGTCATGGTGATGAAGATGATGAGGGCAAACACGTAACAGTCCCAGGGACAGCTCTCACACAGTGCCTCTGCAAAACAGTGGGACAGCAGCTATGGAAGGCACACTCCTGCCAGGACAGCGTCCTGCTGCTGCAGGAGCTGACAAAGGCCTCGCCAAAGCTGCTCTGGCAGAAGTGTCACAAGAGCCAGTGAGCCATGAGCAATTCCCAAATGTCACAAGACAGGCTGGGAAGTGCCAGAATCTGTCAACACACCATAAACAGCCAGTCAAATTGAGTTTACCATCTATAAAATTAATTTGATCCTTTAGTTCTTGACTGGTTTGCACATAAAGTACTTGTGCACAGAGATGAAGCATTGTTTTGTGTTACACACTTTGGAACAATGAGTTCCCCCAGATGTTCACAGCTTGGTCCCTCTTATAAGAAAAATTTTTAGCATAACTTCTAATCTTCCTTGCACAACTCCCCAGCCCCAGATTCTCTGCTGAGCTAGAGAACCTCACTGTGCCACCTTCTGCACCACACCCCAAAGGAGAGTTCCCCTCCCTCCTGCCAGGAGCACCATGCTTCCAGCAGCTATTTCTTGTCCTGTCACATCCATGGATTCCTCCAAACTTCACACGGACAAATGTTCATTCAATAGCAACAAGAACACTAAGTCCACAGCAGTCAGGAGTACCAGCTTACCTGGGGAAAAGGAAACAAATTTGTATGCCATGTTTGCCAAGGGGACCAGTGTCATGAAGCAGTTGTCTCCATTGGTCTCTATGAAATCATGTCTGGTGATTGCTGTGGGGTCAATGTGGTGTTCCCTAAAGGGTCTGATGAAAGCCTGGGAAAACAATTGGATAGACACAATACCACACTCAGTAATGGTCTTGGAAAAGAAAAATATTGCAAAAAATAACCCAAACAAACTCTCTCATACACTCAGATCTGATGACTGAATTGAAGAGAGTTCCATAGTACCAAGCATGTAAATGGGATTCAAACTTCTGTCATGATGACTCTTCAGATCATTTGATTTACATTTGCAAGGCAATTCAGTTCCCACACACAAATCCAGGTTTTCCTTGCTTTTCAGTTTTCTTCTTCTAAATTTTCACTTAGGACCTTTAGTATGTAATCTTAAAAACAAAGCATCACCCTAATTTCCCAGGCAAAATAACCCTGTGAAATTCACTTGCTAAGCAGAATCAACCAAGGGAAAAAGCCCACTAAAAATTAGGATTCAGTCTAACATATTTATGGGCTACAGATGCCAGCACTAACAGACTAAATGCAAATGAAGTGACTGGACAAAGCAGTGGAAGACAAACAGACTATACAGAAGTCACCTCGAGGAGCAGCAACCACGTCTGAACACACAGGGCAATTGTTTTGCTGTGTGGGACACAGTCACTGATTTGCCTTTAACACTTGCAGCATGTCCAGCCTGTGCAAAGGTGTCCTGAGCAGCCTCAGCTCATGGTTATTTAGTGCAGAGTCTCTAGCAGAAGGGTTTTTAAAAGTTAATTAAACTGTGGTCCAGAGATACAGGGGTTCAAGATTACTGAGTCCATTGAAGGTGAACAAAAAAGCCAAATTCAACAGTTTTAATTCTGCTGTTGTAGTTCATGTAACTCTGGATAATAACAAGGAATAGCCCACTTTTGAAAACATAAATAATGATCCTTCTAATATTGCACTGTGAGGAGTAATTAATGGTAGCTATTAAGAAATTTAATTAAGAAAACAGATTGTTGCCTACTACAGAAGCCAGTGCACCTTCCACTAAGCACCTGGCATTTGTAGCTGCAGGTGTATACGACATATCAAATTAAATCTTCAGTCACCACCATTCTAATACTACTGAGTTACAACAGGGGCTCATAGAAGAGGGAAATGGCAAGATTCTTCCTGGAGCAGCCTCATGTTTCACAAATTTTTGGGAGTTCAGCTGCAGGGACAACTCCCCAAATCTGTGCTCCTGCCCTTCTGAACATGCACGGTGCCCAGCCAGGGTCCAGCAGTGTGCTGCCACAGGCTGTTCCCAAGAGCCTGAAGGGTCTGCAAGCACTGGGATGCAAGGCTGCCAGCCTCGAGGCAGGTGACAATGGAGCAGTGCCACCTCACACGTGTGCCCGCAGTGCAAACACAGCCCTGCCCTGCAGAGCCAGGCTGCCCTGGCTGCGTGTGGCACAGAGCCCAGCTCAGCTGGGGGCACTGGCAGTGCTGCAGGAGGCACTCCAGAGCTCTCTCAGCTTAGGAACAACAATGTCCCACCTTTCCAACGATGGGCAGCTCCACAGATCCCCAGGTATCTGCTCCCCAGTGGAACAGTCCTGAGAGGAAGTCGGCCGTAATAACTCCTGCAACTTGAATGAGAGAGAGAGAGTCACACAAACACAGCATTTTTACTGACTCAGTCACATCTTATTCAGGAGTTCACTTGTTTATCTGCTCTAACTTTGATATTTACAACCACATGAGATCTACCCAGTCTGAATAAACATACAGTCAGGCAACAGGTTAGCAAGACACCATTTGGACAGTAGCAATCTTCACTAAATCTGTATTTGTGTTTAGCCCATCTCCTACAGAACAGAAATACCTTCTCTAGTGGGTACCTTTTGCTTAGCTGACCCCTTACCTCTGCAGTCCTTCCCCTCACCTTTCATTTTCAGAAAGGAGAAGAAATAAAAAAGCTCCTCCCCTATTATAAATCAGCCCCTGCTGTTGAATCTGTTATCCAGTTGGCCCAAACTCTTAAATGCAGCAGGAGACACTTCATTCTTTATCTACCCCTTATTACACTGAAGACAGCTTATTTTCTCAGCAGTAGATTCTGTGCATTTGTTCTTTCAGACCACACACAGGCTAGAGCAGGAGTGGCTGGGACACAATAGCGTTCAGCTCTGCTCCTACAGCTGAAAGGGCAGGCAGCCCTCGTTCAGGGGGAGATATCCAAACAACACTTCTCTTTGCAACAACTCAAATGCCATTGTCGCTGAGGTAATGCCCCCTTTAGCCTGCCTCGCCTCCAGCTGCTGCATCATCCCAGTGAAACAACTGCAGGAGCAGCAACACAAATTGAGGCAAAATACTGACAGCTCAATAGATGCTCCTCGTGTTGTCTGGATGTCAGCTGGTAAAGGGAAGAGTTGAGGGTGCCTGGAGCAGTGCATTACACCTGAGCAATTGGGAAAAAACCTAACTCACAGCAATCTTGTTCCAGCTGTACTGCAGCAGGGTGTGCTCGTGGAGGGGGAGTCGCAGTAAGAGCAAGAGCTGTGCTGAGGCTCCCCAGAAGCAGCGTGGTGGCACTTGGTGTGTGTCCTGTGCCTCAGAGGGCACATCCACTGATGAGCTGGGCTCAGCACCCTCACACACCCAGCACTGCCTTCACTGAGCATGGTGGCACTTGGTGTGTGTCCTGAGCCTCAGAGGGCACATCCACTGACGAGCTGGGCACCCTCACACACCCAGCACTGCCTTCACTGAGCATGGTGGCACTTGGTGTGTGTCCTGTGCCTCAGAGGGCACATCCACTGACGAGCTGGGCACCCTCACACACCCAGCACTGCCTTCACTGAGCATGGTGGCACTTGGTGTGTGTCCTGTGCCTCAGAGGGCACATCCACTGACGAGCTGGGCACCCTCACACACCCAGCACTGCCTTCACTGAGCATGGTGGCACTTGGTGTGTGTCCTGTGCCTCAGAGGGCACATCCACTGACGAGCTGGGCACCCTCACACACCCAGCACTGCCTTCACTGAGCATGGTGGCACTTGGTGTGTGTCCTGTGCCTCAGAGGGCACATCCACTGACGAGCTGGGCACCCTCACACACCCAGCACTGCCTTCACTGAGCATGGTGGCACTTGGTGTGTGTCCTGTGCCTCAGAGGGCACATCCACTGACGAGCTGGGCACCCTCACACACCCAGCACTGCCTTCACCGACCATGGTGGCACTTGGTGTGTGTCCTGTGCCTCAGAGGGCACATCCACTGACGAGCTGGGCACCCTCACACACCCAGCACTGCCTTCACTGAGCATGGTGGCACCAAGGCACAGGAGCTCAGCTGCTGCTCACAGGTGGCAGAAGATCTCGATGCTCTGTCACCAAGGCTGGGAGGGTGAGAGCAGACTGACAGCCCTCAGCACGGGTGAAATGTTAACCACACACCCAGAAAAAGCAAGATAACCCCAGCTCAGGTGTAGAACTGCAAAGGGTGGATTCAACACTCACCAGAAGCCAGCTCAGTGCAGCATCAGGGAAGTCCTGACCCACACACACGAGCTTTCCTCCAGCTCACTGAGAGAGGGGTGAGGATTGGCCCATCCAGGGGTTATCCCCGAGGAGGAGGCCATGCTCAGAGCACACAGGAGGGCAGAAGGACAGGAACTGCAGGACTTGCTCAGAACACTGGGATTTTTTGGTTTGCAAGTAGACTGCAGAACAAGGAGGAAGGAAGGCAGCCCAGCCCACATGGAACCCAAGGGTGCACAAATGGACTCCAAGCAGTACCCAAGCAAACCCTGGACTGCCACACACACTTGCTGGAAATGCTGCTCTGTCCCATTTCCCCACACCTGTCATCCTCTGTGTGGGCACCTCCCAGGCACTAGACCAGGTGTCCCTCCCCAGAGCAGGACATGCAGCTGGACAAGCCACTGCCCCAAACACACCACGGACACAGGGCGGCTCTGTGCAGCTCAGAAAGCAGGGAATGTGCAGGGTTTGTGACCCAGGAAAGGCCCCTCTCCACCTCCTCCCTGCTTCACCCAAACTGAGACAACCTGCAGGCTCTGCTCCTGTGGGTGACTCTCAAACCACTTCCCGTGGCCAGGCTGCTCCTGGGGCCCCACAGGAGCTCTGAGAGACAAAACTGCTGTGCACATTTACCATTAAAAGCTGTACTTCAGCAGGACTTTCTGAGCCCAATGTGAGCTTGTCTTCGCGTAGATAGAATGAGCAAATTGTAACCTGGAAGTCTTACATCAAAGTATACAAAGTTTCATACTTATGGTAAAAGTTAGAGTCTCTGGAGAGGAAGAAACCAGGATAAGATGTTATTTAATGACTTGATGCTATTGTGTAACACCACTGAGAGCACAGTCGTGCTTAATGGGTGACTGCAGGAACTGGTTGAGCAGCATTGAAGGGTCAGCGTGGCTAACTTCACACACAAATATCTTGTTGTCTAAATATCAATATGCCAAAGTAGCAGTTGTTTGTCACTTATATGCTAATGAAAATAAAATGCCTTAGTCACCTGCAGTCCCCATTTAGTCTCTTTCAGTACAGAGAAGGGAGGGGTTTGATATTATGGCAAGTTACAAGGCTAAGGTTATAATCCCTGGACATTTCAATAAGTATAAACTGCAGCTACTTGAAAGAGAAAAAAAGAAGAGTTCATAAATTTGGCTAATAAAGCAAAGGAACTTTCAGTCAGAACTGGAGCTGAGGGTGCCCACAAGCAGGGCTGGGACAGAAAGGCATCACTCCAGCAGTTGTATCACAGTGTAACAGGGCTGCCAAAAGCCCTGTCTGCAGAACCCGCCCTCCAGGGCCACCAACAGCCTGGCTCTGTCACAGCGGCACTCCCCGGGCAGCCTGGCACCACCCACAGAGCAGACACCTCTCCTGGGGGCTGGCCCTGCTCTGGGAATGCCCTGGACCAATGCCCTGCCTCAGCAATGCCCCTGGAGCACAGCACACCCCCACCAGCCCCTGCAGTGAAAGGAGGTCCCCAAGAATCGGGGTCCTGTCCCCTGCAGGGCTGAACAGCAGCAGAGCTTAAAGCAAACACTCACCTACAAAAGCTCGGCTCAGAATCACCACCTGATAAACTTAATCCTCCAGCCAAACTCTGCTGGGACTTTAAGAGAGCCCCCGACAACTGGGAGGCAGACAGAGCTGCCTTTGTCCCCTGGCACGGCCCTGGGGACACAGATGGGGCCGTGCCCCCAGCAGTGCCAGGGCAGGAGCTGAGCAGCCAAGGAGTGCCCCCAGTCCCAGGGAGGAACAGACCATGGTGCAGCATCACCTGCTGAGGCCAAACCAGCAATAACTGTGCCAGGTCACTTCACTTCCAGGAGCAACACCCTCCTCCTCCTCCTCCTGGTGCCCCACCAGGCAGGGCTCCAGGGGCACCACCCCGGCTCTGCCCAAGGGATCCACAGCAGACACCACACAAACCCTGCTGCTGCAACACAAAGGGATCTGCTGGGAACAGAACCAGAGCTCCATCTCTGTAATCACAGCCTGTGGAGTTGCCCTCTTTAAGGGATGATGCAGCTGAGAATGGAAACTCAAAGTTACCCACAGCTACCAAGATGGTTACTTCAGGTGGGTGAGACAGCAGGTGACAAAGGACCAACTTGGACCAGCACTGAAGTAAAGGATCATTCTCCTTTGCTAGCTGAGATCTCTGGTGTAATTTCAAGAGCCTTTTAGAACAAAATTTCAGGTGGAAACTCATTTTAATGCACATAATAAATCCAAGATCAAGTGCCACTCTTGGAGCTGAGAGGCAGCAGGGTGTGGACACCTGAGCCACATGCCCAGCACTCAGTTCAGCCAGCCCAGATGTCTCTGCAGTGTTTTTTCACCCATATGTGCCACAGCTTTCATGTGTTACACACTCACATCTGCTCTGCAATGCAGCTGACCATGGACAGCCCTGCAGAGCTGCTGGAGCTGGAAACAAAGAGGTTCTGGGCCTTGATGAGATCCAGTTTCTATTTTGAAACTGCACTAAGTGATTTCTTCCTGAGTGCTCTCTCTGGCTAACCCACAGCCTCTGCAATACTGAAACATGTACCTCAAATGGGTTAAAAAAAATCAGTTGCCTATCTTTCAAGAGAGCAATAATTAATTGTAACTTGTATCATGTCACAAGATGTTCCTAAGGATATCTGCCCTATGTGGGGCAGTTCCTAGGAATATAAACAGGTTACAACACAAAGTTAACTCTTCTTTTTTTGTATGACTGCAATGAACAGTCCCTGTCATGAACAAATGTAGCTGCAGATAACAGTCACATGCCTGAAACAAGTCAACCAACTTGGAAAAAAGGGATTTAAAACCCTATACAAAAATAGGAGGAAGGAGAGGAAAATGAAAACCAAGATTCATGCTGTAACTTGCCAAACTTTTTATCTAGATGTTATTAATATATGAACCATATACTCAGCTCATGTACAGTGAATATGCTGGACACCACAAGCTCACGTGAAGGTATGAGGGCATTTCAAGCCTGATATTCCATGTCTTGGTGAGGCTTTTCTGCTTACCACACAATAATCCCTCTGCCAGCCTTGTCCCTGGCACTACCAACCCTCAATTACAGCGGCAGAGGCTGCCCTGGTTCTGTGGCACTGCTGGGACGTTGTCCTGCTGCAGTGGGAAACACGGGGGTGTTCCAGCTCCCCCACAGCCCCATTCCCAGCCAGGGCTGCCTGACTTCACTGGGTGCTTGTGTGCATGCAAATGAAACACCAAACTCAGATCTGCACAGCTCTCAGCTTCAGAGAGGAACAGCTCCATGGCTGCCCAGCAGCTGAGGATATCCAGAGCAGGGCACGGCTGGAGTTAGCACAAGCCCCAGCAGAAATCCATCCTCTGCCCACTCTTTTTTTTTTCTTATGGTGAGGAGGGAAGGAAATTGTCTCATCTCTGCTAAACCAGAGAAGACAAGAGAGCCCTGTGGCTCTTCCTGTCCAGCAAGCTCATCTTGAGTCAGCAGGACATGACACAGCCTGAGCTGCTCTGAAGCAAGGTGTCCCCTCAGTGCTGGCTCCCTGCAGGCCCCGAGTGACTCAGCAGGGCCAGGAGACCTGCATGCCACCCTGGCACAGCAGGCAGGGAGGGACACAGGGAGGGCTGCCTGACTGCCAGCCCAGCAGGGGCAGATCTCCTCTGTCCAGAGAATCTCCAGGTTAAGGCATTTACAGCTCTGCTGGTGGTACAGTTCTGTGTGCCTCTAAAGGCACAAAGAAAGAAGCTATGACATGGCTTTAATTACAGAGCCAGGGTTTAGGCTCAGTGGAATGATGCAGAATGTTCAAAGTGCTTCATTTCCTAAAGGAAAATATGTATTTACATAAGAGCACACAGAGGGTCCCCGTGCAGGGAACAGGTCTGTGCAGAACAGATCCAGCCCACTGGCACAGACTGCCAAAGACCTGGCAGGAACTGGATCTAGAGCTCCATCTTTATTAGCAGAATGTTTGTTTTATGACTTCAGCTCAAGGTCAATATTCCAAACCAAGCCTGAGGGAAGCTGTCAGTGGAACACACCTCACCCTGTAGGTGACTCAGGATTCCCAACTGTGCCTGTGGAGCTGCTCACGTATTTAGGAATCAGGACTTTTACAGATATGACTTGCACAATGTGCAATAAAACCTAATAATTACAGACATCATTCACACTTCACCTGGAGAAATAATGTATTGAAGGCAACAAAACAAGATAGCCTGAAGCACTTCCTATTTTATGGCACTCATTTTTGTACACACTATCAATTATTTCCACACCACTTTATTTACACAGAATCCAGATTCTGCTACTTTAATCATTCACTACTACTTAAATAATACTATCAGTGAATTGACTGCTTTATCAGTTAAACTGGTAACCAGGATATCAGAGGACTCCAGCTTTTATCAATATTAACTTTGAGATGAAAGGCAGCTGCAGACAGATTGCAGCAGAGGTGAACCATCATTGCTGTCTGGATCTGCCCTCATCCCCAGGAGCAGCTCCCGTGCCGTGCTCCCTCCGTTCCTCCCAACACCTCCACCTCAGCAGCTGGCAGCAGGCAACACTGAATTGGGCCACGAGAGTGGGGGACACGGCTCCCCCCAGCCCCAACAACCTCTGACAGACACCAGGAATCCCCACGTCCAGCTTTGGCAGGAATTCTGTCAGGTACCTCTGCCTGAACCCGCTGCAGTGCTTTGGGTGGGGTTTGATTTGTTGGCACTCGTTAGCAATGCACAGCACTGATGATGAACAAGCACCATTCTCTTCTAAAACACACCTCACACAGTTTATAGGAAAGTTATATTTTCCTAAAGCACAGGAGCTGAACATTCTATCAGAATGCTTCACTGGCTCTTCCTCTCCTCCACAGAAGAGGCGAAATAAACTTTTCTTACACTCCTGGAAAAAGTCACCATTCAGGATAATAAAGGCCAAACATCACCTCCTGACATGACAGCACAAGTCTCCAGAATTCTTGTGTTCAGTCTGCAGCCCCAGGAATGAAGCCAGTTTGAGGCCTCAAACACCTTTTATAACATTTCCCTTGAGCTTTTGCTTTCTGGAAAGTTCTTGTGAATATTTTTGTCGAGCAATGTATTCTGTTCCCAACTCTGACCATTTTGGCAGCTCTTTTCCTTTTCAGTAGTCCTTACACTTGCAGTGACCACACAAGAACACCAAACTTGCTCAGCTACATCAAAGCTTCCCCTCTGAGAGACTGAGAAGCCACCGAAAGGTGAAGACAAAGCAGTAACACATTTTGATGGCCTGAGTTTCAGAGGCTCACACACAAATATCCCTGTCCCTTTCCTACAGCAAGCCAAGCCTAAAGGATCCCACATCACCAGAGTCCTGCCTTGAGCAGGGCAGGGAACAGCTCCTACTTACAAATCCCAACGAGAACCGAGGGCGTGTGCTCCAGCCGCAGGTAGAAGAGGAGATTGTAAAAATTGAAGCAGATCAGAGAGAAGCATAAGATGACAGAGATCCATTCTTGTAGTCTCTTTCCTGTTGGAAAGAACAAGGGAAAAAGCATGTTTTACTTTTATCTGAGAGGACATTTTGAAGGCTGAAATAACAGAGACAGACCATTCTGCTGCCTGGATGACTTGCTCCATTTGTCTGACAGGGAACTGAAACAGAAATCTATTTATCCATGGGAGGGGCACACACTTTCTTAAATGACATTCTTCTTCCTCAAGCCACTACTACCCTCTTCCCTCTGCCCTGGTCCAATTAACAGGGCCAAATCAGACACCATCTCACACTGTCCTAGTTTCCCTCTCCCTGAGATTGCTGGCATAAAGTTCCTCCACGTCACATCTTTTCTCAATTTGCATTTCATCCAATATTCAGTGTTGCTGGAAGGGCTGAATCTGGGAACAAATTTCTGGCCTCAAACATATTTAAATCACCTTGTGATCTGTAATATTTACAAGCTCTGAGACTTTAAATAAAGCTGTTGTACTAACAGGAAAAAGCACTGTTCTGTATTTTGGTGGCCCTGGAATGGCTTGTGTAACGTCACAAGTATTCCCCTGCAGCTTCTCCCTGAGCTGTTGTCTTGTCTGTGCCTTCCTGCTCCCAGGCAAAGGCTGGCAACTCGGCCACTCTGAGATGACAAGGGACAGAACAAGAAAAGAGAAAGAACTGGCACAAATTCTCTCCTGCACCTTGCTGTACCACTTTGTACCTCTATAAAAAAATCCTTTACTGCCTCTAAAAAGGGAACAGGCACATCAGAGTACGGTGACACTTGCAGTATGGGGTTAGCACAGAAAGCTGCTCCCTGCCCCTCACTGCTGGATCCCCACGAGGCACCGAGGCAGAGCACAGGGAACACTCAGGGTGAAACCTGCAGGATTAGGGCACAGAAACAGACCTTTAATACCCAAGGCCAAGAAGATCTGAGCTGTCACCAGAAGGGCCTGGGCTGCAGGCAGCTCTTAATGCCCTCAGGAGCTGCCAGGCCAGCCCCTGCCTGTGCCAGGGATCAGCCAGCACGGCCTCCTCTTGCCCAGGGCTCCCTGGAGCAGTTAGCCCACAGCCCCCTCCCCAGTCCCTCAGGCAGAGCTGAGCACAAGGAAGGCTCAGGGAGGGCACAGGAGAGGTGCTCGTGCCCCCAGGAGCAGAGGCACACTCAGCCCTGGCATGTGTTCAGCTTCTGTCCTACTCCTCCTCTCTGCTGACCTAATGCCTGATCAAATTTCTCCTCCTAAATGCTAAATCAAGTCCTCCTTCTCACTGTACCACGCAACGAGCAGGGAAAGTAGGAACACAAATGCAGGATCAGTCTTATCTCCAACGTGCCTACAAGGCAATATTTGAAAGTGTGAACAAAGACTTTGACAGGTCAGTTTTAGACGTTCTAGAAGAGCCATGGGTATATAAATTAACATTCTCTGCAGTAGCAGATGAGAGAATAGTAAAATTAAATTAAGACACAAGAACAGCCATATTTGACAGCAGCATCAGGTCACAGCGTGGGTGATTCCATAAAGAGATCCCTGGAGAAATGAAAGTAAGAGTTAATTAACGCTCACTTCCTTCATAAGAAAACCACACCCTGATTAGAGGAGCTAAGTGGGGAGATCCTCATGGAACAATTAGCTGAGTGCTGGAAAGGAGGCTGGCAAGTCCCGGAGCTCAGGTGTGCAAACACCTCTGCAGGCTGCCCACAGGGAGCCAGCGTGGCTGTCCAGATAGCCAGGCTCAAAATCGCAGCCTCAGCTCTGCACTGGGAAGGCAAAGCAAGGAGCTGAGTCAGCACTGATAACCTGTGTTTAAAGGGCACTCAAACCCCAACTCTGTGAAGGAATTAATTGCCAAAGCCACGAGGTACGTGCCTGAAGAAATCAGGGAAATATTCCTGTCGTGTTCACCGTGCACAGCTCAGTGCAAGGCCCATTGTTATGAACTCACCATCTGAACATGATACACTTCCACCGTAAAACATATTCTGGCATTGCTTTTGTAAATTATTTATGCAATTCCAGAAGAAACCTGCATATCTAACACATCCTCAGCCCCCTGGTATATCACTGCACATGTGCTACAGCCAGCGAGAAGGCAGCAAGCTCTTCAGGGAGGAAAACCTTTTCCTTATGAGCCAGAGCAGCGGTTAAGGCAGTGACTGCTTCTGTGTAAAGCACAGGAATCAGCCCCAGTGGCTGAAGGGTGCCACAAAGGCCCTGCTCAAGGCAAGCCCGAGGGGAGCAAAAGAAACTGAAACGGGTAGACTTGCCCCAGTCACACAAACGAACAAAGGCCTTGGATTTCTTATCATCACATGGCTCTGTGTAAGAACACCTACTTGTGCAGGAATTGCCTTGGATGTGCAAGCTGGGCTCAGCTGATCTGCAGGAAACCACAAGACACTGAAAACACATCTTCCCTAATTCTTCACAAGACAATGGACTCACTGGGAATGGCAGGAACAGCCAGCACCGCTCACACTGTGAGCTAAAAACAAACGATGGTTTCTTCACAAGGACTTTGCGATTACTTCCACAGCACAGCCAAGCAGCCATTTACTGAGCACCCAAACGACAAACTAAAGCCTGCTTGAGAGTCCCAAGCTCCAGGAAGAGCAGAAGAGGAACTGGAGCATCCCTGCGCCCGTTGTGCGGTGCTGGGCCTGCGAGGCAGGGCCCGTCACCGGGCGGGCAGGGCCCCTCACCGGGCCGGCAGGGCCCTCACCGGGCGGGCAGGGCCCCTCACCGGGCCGGCAGGGCCCTCACCGGGCGGGCAGGGCCCCTCACCGGGCCGGCAGGGCCCTCACCGGGCGGGCAGGGCCCCTCACCGCTGCTGCCGCCTCGTGTGGCGACCCCAGCGGCCCCGTGCGCCCCGAGGGGAAGGGTGAGGGGCTGTGTGCTGCCGGGTTCGGGGCGCGGACCGTCCCTCCCGGGCGCTTGCGGCCGCAGCCCGGCCCGTGCCGCAGCCCCGCCCGGAGCCCCGCGCTGCCGCCGGCCCCGGGCCGCCGCTTCCCGCTCTTCCAGGCCGCCCCGAGCCGCGCGGGGGAGACCCGGGCCCGAGGGGAGCCGGCCACGGGAGAACCGGGCCGGGGAGAAGGCGGCTCGAGGGGAACGGCTGCTGGGGAGCCACGCGAGCACCCGGCCCGAGGGCCCCGCCCGCCCGCGCCGCCTCACCTGGGGAGTAGAGCTCGGCCAGCTCGCGGGCCCCGGCGTGCTGAGCGCCCCAGCGCCGCCCGCCGCCCTCGGGCTCCTCCGCGGCCTCGTCCCGCGGCGCGGCCGCCCCCGGGCCGCTCTCGGCCATGTCCGGCCGGGATGGGCGCGCAGGGCCCGCGGACCCGCCCGGCAGCGACGGGAACGGGCCGCGCTGCGGCGGGGCGGGCGCGCCGGGCCCCGCCCCCGGCGCCTCCCGCCAATCGCCGCCGCCGCCGCGCGGCCGCCGGGCCAATGGGCAGCGCCGCCCGGCGCGCAGCAGCCAATGGCGCGGCGGCACGGCCGGCGGCGCAGTGCGGGGCGGGCGCGGGGCCGGGAGGGGCAGGACCGGGCCGGGCCGGGCCGGGCGGGGCGGCGGGCGCGGTCCGGTCCGGTCCGATCCGATCCGATCCGGTCCGGTCCGGTCCGGTCCGATCCGATCCGGTCCGGTCCGATCCGATCCGATCCGATCCGATCCGGTCCGATCCGGTCCGGTCCGGTCCGGTCCGGTCCGATCCGATCCGATCCGATCCGATCCGGTCCGGTCCGATCCGGTCCGGTCCGGGATGAGGGTGGAAGCGGGCCCGGGGCGGGGCCGTGCGGTCCCGGGTGTTCCCGTTCGCAGCGCCCCCTCCGCCCGGTGCCTCGCTCGCCCTCTGCCGGCGTGCCCCCGCTCCGCCGCAGCGGCGACAATGCGGGCACCGAGGGTGCCCTGCTCCCGCCGTGCTCTCGGTGCCGGGCAGCGTGGCCGGGCGCAGCTCGGTGCCGCGCCGCCGCTGTTACCGGGGTGCCGGGACACCCCCGCGCTCTGCCCGCACCAACGTGTAGCTGCAGGAGGGTGCGAGCGGCTGGGGCTGCGGCAGCTCCCGGGAGCGGGCCCCACGTCAGCTCCGAGGTGTGTTGGTGGTCTCGGCTTGTCGAGGCCGAAGGCTGTCGGGAGGAGCAAGCACCGGCACGCTGCTCCCGAGGTTTGGCCGTGCACGGGGTAGCGAACGTCCTTGGGAAATGGCTCAGGATCGGCGGCACCGGAGCCGCACCTGCCCGCAGGACGGCACGGCCCGACCGCCGGCACGGCACGGCACGGCACGGCCCGTCCCGGTGCGGCCCCGGTAACGCACGGCACGGCACGGCCCCTCCTGGTGCGGCCCCGGTAACGCACGGCACGGCACGGCCGGGCACGGCCCCTCCCGGTGCGGCCCCGGTAACGCACGGCACGGCACGGCCCGGCCCGGCCCGGCACGGCCCGCTAGGTGGCGCTCCAAGCCCGCTGCCGGGCGCGGGGCTGGCATCGGCATCGGGATCGGGATCGGGATGGGCTCGGATCGGGATCGGGCTCGGGGGTCTCCTTGCCGGGGCAGCCTCTCCCGGTCCCCGCGCCCTGGACACGGCCCTGCTGCGCCTCAGCCCCGCCGGGACCGGACGGACCCGGCCGGGACCCGGGGAAAGCTCGCACGGCTGCGAGCCCGTGTGCCCGGAGCCATCCCCGAGCAGCGGCGCTTAGTCCCGCACTGCTCTCCTTCCCTGGCCCCGCACCGGGCGGGCGGGAGCCGGTGCCGGTGCCATTGGTGCCCCCGGTGCCAGCCCCGTGCCGCCGGTGCCGCATCCCCCGGCCGAGCTCTCCCCGCGCCCGCCCGCTCCGGCCGAGCCCCGGGGCGCGGGGCAGCAGGAAGCGGCTGCGGCTCCTCGCCGGACTCTCTCGGGCATGGGAAAGTGTCAGTGGGTGGCAGAGCTGGAACTGCCACTCCCACGGCTCCCGTCCAAAGCCGTGAGTGCCAAGGTGGGGAGCTGGCAGGGGCCGCGGAGCGCCGCGTGTGCTCAGGGCACCGTGGTCCCCCCCCGGCAGGTGACACAGACCGGCCCCGGGGCCGTTCCGAGTGCCAGGACTCACACACAACAAGCCCGAACCCATGCCCTGGCAGCCCCGCTTTCCCTGTGGTGCTCGACACAGGACGAGAGCAGGTGGAAAACAAGTATTTGTACAGTCCAGAGCACAGACTTTCAATGCTTTTAATAAAGGAAAAATCTTCTATTTCCTCACCTGAGCCCCTTCTCCTGTCACCCTGTCAGACTTCCCTAGTTTTATGTTGCCCTTTGCCACACACCCCATGGAGTTCAAGCTGTCTGTCCCACAGCCTCAGGACCTCGGGAGAGTTCTCCTCTTTTAGAAATTTCCTGAGTGAATTACCAAGTCGTGTTACTAGGAACTTCTGACACGTCACAGGGTACCCTGGAAGGATGGGATTCATCTTCCCTTGATGGATCTTTTGAGAGCTTGGATACACTAGAGGTCATAAATGCATAATCTGTAACAAATTCACCAAAGCAGGAGGCTGCAATTACCCAGGAAATGTCAGGCAACTACAGAGAACTTTTGCAAAGTTAGTGGACAGTAACTTCTCTGCCGTTTTTATGGGAGCACTAGAAAATGGGCTGCTCATAAAACACAGTCCCCTCTCAGTGTCCCTGCCCAGCCTGACAGCCCACATCCTGCCAGGCACCAGCTCCAGCAGGGACTTTCTCTCCACGCAGGATGGAGATTGTGGCTTATGCTTTGTCACTGCTCCCTTCCATGGGTCTTTGTGCCTGACTCTTCCTCCTTCCTTTGTTTCTCAGAGCCACGGAGTGGGTGCTCTGACCTCTGGGAAATTTTCCGTCTGCTCAGGAGGGAATTTGGCTGATGCTGTCCCACGGTGTCAGTCTCCAGGTGTCGTCTCCGCGCCCGCTAGGGCAAAGAGCACCGTGGAGATAAAGGGGGATTGAGCAACGCAGCGCTGCGAGGGCCAGGCTGCTGGGGCACAGGGGAGCAGAAAATCAGCAGAAGACCAACAAAAACCATGCCCCAGCCATCGCCGTGTCACGGGAGCGGGGTGAGGGAGCGGGGGAGGGCTCTGCTCTGGGACAAAAGCAGCGAAGAAGGAGACACGGCTGCCCCGGGACTGGCAGCACAGCCTCCAGCTGGGGCAGCACGGCCAGCGCCTGTGGCAATCCCTTTTTGGGTCAGAAGGAGGCAAAGCCTCGGGCCGGGCCTGAGCTGGGCCAGACAGAAGGAGAGCCAACCTCTCTCTTGAGTGAGACATCGTCCCTGTCTGACGTTCAGTAAGGGCTGTTGTTTCACAGCAGAGATCAGCAAGTGCGGAGCGATGGTTCCAAACCCGTGCTCCGCCAGGTACAGCTGCTGAGCTGCTGTTGGCATGTGGCGTGCAGCTGAATAAAGAGAGACCTGGGGCTAGGGAGAAGGGGGAAAAGGGCTCAACATGCTCAGAAATAAATTTCAATGTTACTTCTCTATTTTACAGCCTTTATTGCAACACTGCTCTACTTAGGTCAGTCTTTTAGGCAAGGTCCCCTCGTAGACCCCAGAGCCCCTTTGTGCTTGCTTGCAGGGACACTGCTCTGGGGTCCCTCCCGTTCCCCTCAGCTCACCCCCAACAGGCCCTGCTGTGGCTGTCAGCTGCTGGCATCGCCCTCCTGCCCCTGCTCTGCCCCTCTGCTGCTCCAGCTGCAGCTCTGCAGGGTGGGCGAGCAGCTCTGGTGCCATGCAGCTCTGATCTTACTGACCTGCTAAGAGCTGCTGCCAGGGAAATCACAAATGGGACAAATCATAAAGCTGAGCAAGAAACATCAGAAATGTCAGCCAGGCTCCTTCTGGGGCGTGAGCCTCGGTTCTGATGAACACTTCAGTGTCTGAGCCATCACCACCAACTCACAGCATCTCCCCAAAGCTGGTGTCATTCCAGAGGCAGCTGCTGTAGACCTGGAGTGCGTGAACTGGAAAGCTTGCAAGAAATCCTGGAAAAGAAGACAATTTCCAGGAAGAAAATTCCTCTGAAATGCTTTAGTGTAGGTCTGAGCCCAGAGCTGCAAAGCTGAGGCTTCTACAGTACAGAGAGAGAGCAGAGTTTAATTCATGACAGAGAAGAGCAGTGAGGATGAGATTCTTCCCTCCACCTTTTCACCACTCTGGTCTCCTCCTGTTCCCCTCCCCGTGTCTGGATTGTTTCACATGTGAAAGTAGAGGAACCTGGATGCTATTGCATCAGAATTATTTTCTCAAAAATGTTGTATTCTTACTAAGTAATTTGGGACTTTTGCTGTCTCCTCCCTCAGCTGAATAATTCTGAAAATAAGAAATTATGAAATCACTGGAAGGAAGGTGCTTTTTACAGAAGTGCTGCTTTTCTAATGGAAATTGCTCTGTTGGGAGACAAGCTGAAGGGCTGCTGCCAGTGCCTGGGTGCCTTTAGCAGGAATGTCTGCATGTCCCTGCCTAAAGCACCTCTGAGGAGCTTTTCCAGGACAGTTATTAGCAGCCTCTGCACATCCAGCAAGGCCAGGCCAGGCACTCGCAGGGACAGAGCCCTGTGTGCCCAGACCTCGGCTCAGTGCCGTGGTGTGAGCCTCCTTCTGCACCTGTTCCCATTTCAAAACCCCCACTCCTGGCCATGCATTTGTTGTGACAAGTGCAGAAATAATTTAAAAGAGCCCAGAGTTAGCTGAAAACCTGCTCGCCGAACGCTGGGGTTTTGGATAAGTGGTTAGTCCCGCCAACAAGGTTCCCATGAGAAGCTGAGAGCGGACGTTGGCTCCATGAGAGTGGATGCTGGGATTTGAGGTGAGCTGGAGGAAGTTGAAAGAGATCCAGGTAGAGCAGGGAGCTGAGGGGGAGAAGGGAAGGAGGGGACAAGCTGGGCACCCAACCTGAATTACCACCCAGCTGACGTGATCGGGGTGACTGCGGGATTACTCAGCGCTGGCCGGGAGAGCAGGTGTGGGCCAGCCCTGATAGAATCTGCTTCACATGACAGTTGCACAGACTTTATTTTCTTAGGGAAGATTAACCCCAGGCAGGAACACAACTTTCTGCTGCAGAGCAGCAGAGAATAGGGCAGAAATTTGAAGAGGGCAAACTCAGATCTCCAAAACCATCTTGGAAATCTGTTCAGGAATTTTACCAAGCAGCTTTAACATTTGACTTTAGCCAAGGATCGTGGCTAGCTGGAGACCTGTGGGGCAGTGCCAAGGCAGAGCAGCTGTGCCAGGTCACCAGCCAGGAGGGTCCTGCCCCTGGGGCCTGGGACGGTTCGGGGTAGGAAACACCAGGCTGATTTAAGAGTTCGGTTGGAAGGGCCAGTTAGGGCAGCCACTGGATGTAACTGCCAGATCAGAATGCAGGATAAAGGCACAGGATGAGGGAGTAAACAGCCAGAAGAACAAGCCCTGGCTCACTGCAACTTGCCAGTATTTGCACCCAATACAGATGTTTGTATTTATGAAGGTATGGGCTCCAACTGCAATCTCCAGACCCAGCTCTCTGGCCAGCCCCAGCTCCAATTTAATCTCTAGTGCATTCACCAAAGATTAACTTGGTAGATAAAGATGGAACTAGAAATATTTGAAGCCTGAAAACCTGTTAGGGAGCTTTTGTTATGGAAACAAACAAATAAATCCTATTAAAACGTGAAAAGAAAAATAAAATAAAAAAAGAAAGAAAAAGTCTGATGATCCACTGACTGATTCTTGAATTCTTCCTCTTTTCAGAGTTCTGAGGTTTGAACATTAAGAACAGTTGACTGTTTGAATCATATAATGCAATACCTGTTCCTCTGGCTTAACGTTACAATATTTCCCACACCGCAGGATTGCTTCACATTATTCTAAGAGGCAGTGTCATTTTCCCTGCAGTGCTAGGTCTTCTTTACTGAGGGAGGACACTCCTACTTCCTTTAATTATATGTTTTGTTTTAAATTAATGTCCTTTATTCTGGGCATGAATCATCAGCTTGTAGACAGGTAAATGTGGGAGTAAGAGAGTGAAAATATAAGTTTGATTCCCAAGGTGGGTGTCTTTAATTAAAACGGACATCGGGATTCAGTCTTCCTTCCCAAACTTATCCCGCAAATGTCAAAACTTTTGGACTCCACGTTCAGAGGCACAAATCCCCCCCTGCTCTGACCCCATTCCGTGTGCTTTGGCTCCAGCGCCGGTCCCCATTCCCGGTTCCCGTGTGTGCCCTGACAGTTGCACCATATCACACAAAGCAAACATGCCAAGGCAAACGTGCAGGCCCCCATGGGCGCTGGGAGCGCTGGGTGGCAGCGCTGCCCTGGCCGGGCTCGGGCTGTGCCGGGGGAAGCTGGGGCAGTGCCCGGCTCCAGCCCTCCCTGCCGCTGGAAAGGGGCTCTGGGAATGTCCCTTGGACACTTCTGGCCAGGGGGATCCAGCAAAGCAAGCCCGGGACGCAGAGGAACGGGCTCCGACTTTGGTTTGCAGCTGTCCCCCTGCTTTGCCAAAAGAACTTGGAAAACTCTCTCCTGCCTCGATTTCCCCCAGGGTGAAACGAGACCCAGAGCGAGCTGTGCCCAGCCCCGGGCAGTGCCAGCCCCGGGCAGTGCCAGCCCCGGGCACTGCCTCGCTCTGGGTGCCCGAGCGGAGCCCGGGCGGGCGCGGGGCAGCGGCGGCAGCAGAGGCAGAGGCAGCAGGGGCAGCAGGGGTGGCAGCAGCAGCAGGGGCAGCAGGGGCAGGGGCAGCAGAGGCAGCAGCAGAGGCAGCAGCAGGGGCAGGGGCAGCAGGGGCAGGGTCAGCAGCAGGGGCGGCAGCAGCA
This sequence comes from Passer domesticus, assembly GCF_036417665.1. Lineage (NCBI taxonomy): Eukaryota > Metazoa > Chordata > Aves > Passeriformes > Passeridae > Passer > Passer domesticus. The sequence goes on along the minus strand of NC_087489.1, from coordinate 14,655,811 downwards.
GCAGCAGGGGCAGCAGCAGCAGCAGGGGCAGGGGCAGCGGCAGGGTCAGCAGCAGGGGCAGCAGCAGGGGCAGCAGGGGCAGGGGCAGCAGCAGGGGCGGCAGCAGCAGCAGCGCCCGCACACGCGTGTCCCCGCGGCCCCGGGGCTGAGCGCTCCCGCTGCCGCCCCGGCCGCGGCCAGCCCCGTCCTCCCGCACCTGCGGGCCCGCGGCCGGCCCCTCCCTCCGTCCCTGCCCGGTTTGTTGTGGGCGGCCCGGCGGGCACCGCACCGGCGCAGCCGCCGCGGAGCCTCCTCCGGGGCCGGGACCGGAGCGTGCGGAGTGGCAGGCGGCCAGGCGGTGACGCGCCTGTTGCTATGGGATCCACCGCCCCTATAAATAACTGGGGAAAGGAACTTTCCTAAGTCAGAGACTTTAGGACACGGGACCCAGAACCAGATGGTCCGGAGGAGACGCGCCAGCCCCCGCCGCAGCTGCCGGAGCGGTGAAGCCCCGGCGCGCCGCAGGGACTGATCCAGCCCGGCTGGGCAGCGCCGCGGGGCCGTGCCCGGGCCGGAGACCGCGGCAGGGTCTGGAGCCCCCCACCCCGACGGCGGCAGCTTGACCCTCTGCCGGGGGGGGCCCCCTGCGTCGTTTCCTCCTCCCCGCATCCCCCTTTGCTTTCATGCAACGCCTGGTGGCCTGGGACGCAGCATGCCTCCCCATCCAGCCGCCCGCCTTTAAATCCATGGAAGTGGCTAATTTCTATTACGAGGCGGACTGTCTGGCTGCTCTCAACAAGCTGCACCCGCGGGCGGCCGGGGGCCGCTCCATGACCGAGCTCACCGTCGGGGACCACGAGCGAGCCATCGACTTCAGCCCGTACCTGGAGCCCTTGGCGTCGCAGCCGCCGCCTCCCGCGGCAGCAGCAGGGGGCAACTTTGAGCCTCCGTGCAGCAGCAGCGCCGGCCAAGATTTCCTTTCCGATCTCTTCGCCGAGGACTATAAAGGCAGCGGCGGCAGCAAGAAGCCCGACTACGCCTACATCAGCCTCGCCCGGCACAGCCACCCGTGCGCCAGCCAGAGCCACAAGCCGGGGGGGCTGCCGGGCTGCTTCCCGCCCCAGATCGTGGAAACCAAAGTGGAGCCGGTCTTCGAGACCCTGGACTCTTGCAAAGGGCCCCGTAAGGAAGAAGGGGGCGCGGGGCCGGGACCGGGGGGCATGTCCTCGCCCTACGGCAGCACCGTGCGCTCCTACCTGGGTTACCAGTCGGTGCCGAGCGGCAGCAGCGGGAACCTGTCCACCTCCTCCTCCTCCAGCCCCCCCGGCACCCCCAACCCCTCCGAGTCCTCCAAGTCCGCCGCCGCCGGCGGGGGCTACTCCGCCGCCCCGGCGGGCAAGAACAAGCCCAAGAAGTGCGTGGACAAGCACAGCGACGAGTACAAGCTCCGCCGGGAGAGGAACAACATCGCGGTGCGCAAGAGCCGCGACAAAGCCAAAATGCGCAACCTGGAGACGCAGCACAAAGTCTTGGAACTGACGGCCGAGAACGAGCGGCTGCAGAAGAAGGTGGAGCAGCTCTCCCGGGAGCTGAGCACCCTCAGGAACTTGTTCAAACAGCTGCCCGACCCCCTGCTCGCCTCCTCGCCGCGCTGCTGACCCCCGGCCGGGCAGGGGCCGGGCCGGGCCCCGCGCCGCGCTCCGGGGCCGGCCGAGGGGGGCGAGCGCCCGCGCCGGCCGGGCGGGCTTGGTTTTCATTTGTGTTGTCGTTGTTGTTGTTGGATTTTTTTTTTTTTTTTTGGTCTTTATCGACATGTTGGCGGAAGGCTCCGCCGCCGCGCGGGGTCGGAGCGGGGCCGGGGCTGAGCGGGGCGGGCGCGGAGGGGGCGCGGGGGGACCCCGGCCCCGGCCCGGGCGGGCTCTGCTGGGCGCTGGGTTATTTAAAAGAGCGAGAGGAGAGCAAGGGCAAAGTGATGCAATCCTTTAAGCATGGCTGGGAATGCTGTGTACATGATGCAATCTCGTGTAACTGTCAGTCATGGATTGAGTAATCTGTTAAAGATGTTCCTACAGTTTTTTTATTATAAAGAATAATCTATTTCTATAAGAAAATACATATGTATATTTTGGGATCTATGCATTCTTGCTACATTTGAAGCATTAATGAACAATTTTAATAAACTTTATGACTAGGTTAAAAAAAAAGTAGCTTGTTTTATTTTGAAGGCATGCTTAAAGTTAGATTTAACACAGGGTTGAAATTCCAGCTGATTGTGGCTCAATGCTGTGATGAGGGATAGAGATTTTTGTTGGTCTTTAAAGCTTTCTCTGAGAGAAAGGGAAAAAAAACCCCAAACCAATAATCAAAACCAAACCCCCAAGAGAAACTCAGCAAAGAGCAGAGCTGGAAGCCTTTGCCGGTTCTTGTTGCCTCATTTTATTTCCTTTAATCACCTGCTTTAGCTGCTGCTTGGGTGTTGTTTGGGGAGGAGGTGTTTGTGTTGGGTTTTTTCTGCACTTCATGCTGTTTTGAACGTGTAGAGCAAGATGTGCTATCCAAACCATGACCAATCTTTGGCAAATAACGCCGAGTCTGAAGTGGGAGGGAGGAGGAAAAAGTAAGGGAGGAAGCCTGAAATGAGGTTTTGTTTGTGTTTGGTTTGTTGTTTTTTTTTTTTTTTTTTTTTTCTTTACAGAGTTCTTTACGATTCAGCATTTCTTATGTTTGTAGTTTACAGGAATAAACATGAGAAAGTAGCATTTCTTTGGATTTCGGTAATTTCGGGCATTTCTCGGGAAGCTCCCATGAGACCCAACCAGGTGAGAGGCTCATGAACCCCCTTCCTGTGCTTGGAGATGTTCTAGGAACTGCAGGTAGACCTTGCTGAGAGGGGTTTGCTGTGGGGCAGAGGAGGAGGGGGAGGTTTGGGGCAGCCAGGACTTTGTTCTGGGGAGATCCAGGCTCTGCCTGCTGCTGGGACAGCCTCTTGTTCCCTGCTCCAGCAGCAAAGTCTCAGCCTGGTTACGTGGAGGGAGTTGGGCAAAAGATCAGGTCTTAGTCAGCATTTTCCATTTTCCTGTTAGGCCAAATTTGAGCGTGAAGTTTTTAGATCCAGATTCCCAGTGCCTGGGGAAAGAAACTCCTTTGCTGCCTGAGCTCTGACAGCTGAGCACAAAAGGGGGTTTCATACAAAGACAGTGGCCTTGAGTTGTTCCTATATATTCCACACCAACAGCCGTCGGCTGCAGGACAAATCTGGAACTTGTTGCTTATTTCCAGCATCTCTTTAAGCAAAACATGTTTTCTACTGAAAGAACCGCTCTGCTTTTCTTGACTCTTAAGCTCAGAGCCTCCTGCAGGTCCATCAGCTGGAGCCCTCCCTGGCCCTGGCTGCTCCCCGCTCGCCCAGAGCTGTGCAGCCCTGAGCAGGGCAGGGTTATCCCCACACACATTTCCCTTTTGCTTTTTCTTGGGTACAGTGCAGCTCAGTTGTTTTTACGAGCCCCTGAAATAGATTTCTTGGGTGAGCTCGCTCCTGCAGCAGCGTGACTCAAGTTCTTGCAGGCAGGACAGACGTTAGATCTTGTCTTGGCTGTCCCTCGTGACGATGATTACCCCAGCCTCCCGTGGCTGTTTATTCTGCTGTTTGTATCGTTACGAAACTCCTCCACGGCGCTAGATCCTATTTTCTTGTTGTGCTGGAGGCCACACAATGTCACCCAAACTCACAAGCGGCGCTCCCAGGCAGAGCCCAGCCTGCCCAAGGTGGAGTTGCTGGGGACTGGAGGTGCCCTCACATACATTTCTTCTTTCTTTCTTTCTAAATAACAAAGTTTCCAACAAGAGTTCGAAGGCAGGGTAGATTGAAAGATAAGATGTACTGGAGGTATTTATATCTGTTTGAACACGAGTCCAGTTTTGGAGGCTGAGCTCCACCAGGCATGAAGGAGCTAATCCCATCCCTAACCCTGCCTGCCCAGCGCAGCACAGCCAGGGCGGCGTTGCTGCAATTCAAGGAATGATGTTTAAATCACTGCTGTAGTCCAAGGTATCTCCCAATTAGGATGACAGGTTTCTAGCTCAGCAGGAACCTTATCCAGCAATGATTTTTTGTACAGACAAGAGAATTAAGGCCATAAACACACCAATTTTACAGCCGGCTCAGAAGGAATCCGTGAAAGACTTGGAAAGAGAATTCCCCAATCCTTCATTCTTAATCTTGTATTACCGTCATAATTTACATTGTAGGAGCTTTGTAGTGCCATAAAATGCATGGAAGCCATGAAATACTCTGCCCTCTAAAACAGCACATGAAAAAACCCGGTAATTAAAACATTTCCTAGAAAATATAAGTCTGGAGAAAATAGCTTGTAAATGAATCTGAGAAAATTCCAAGCAAAGAGCAGACAAAAGAGTCCAAATACCTTTTCTAATTGCAGTGGGGGGATTGGAAAATCCCTGTCCAAACAGTGTCTCAGCTCCAAATATTGATTTAGTTTCCCATGACAAATAAGATTCTGCTGGCCGAGAGCAGGACTTGGAATGTCTCAGCTGGCCTCGGACAGGGCTGGCTGGGCTTCTCTTCTGAAGCCACTCAGGACAGCTCGTGGTGGGCAGAGAACCCCAGGCACCAGAGAGCTGCTCCCAGTTTTATTGGAATTTGTAAGCAGCATTTCAGCTGGGCTTTTTATTTTTATCTTTCTTTTCAAACAATGTATTGGCATTGGTTAATTTCTACAGGTCTTTCTTATTGCTACTAAAACAACCGAGGTTTTTCTCTGTAGAAGTCCGTCTGTAAATCCTTGGCACTGATATGTCCTTTCCAAAGCACTCGTTTATAAGGTGTTTGAATTTAGTAGTGCTTAGTTCTGCAAAACGAATCATATGTAGCAGTTAAAAAAATATATTTAAAATACAATTATACTTTTGAAAGCAGCTCTTCAGTTCTCACTCTGTTATCTGCCCAAAGCATGTGCAACCCAGTGCAGTTCTGACACTGTGGTGCTGCTTTTCCACTTTTCCCACTGCTTTCCATTGGTGACTTAGAAGATGCAGGAAAATTCCTGCATCTCTCTGTACTAATTGTTGCTCCTCTGTCAAATGAAAGTCAGGCTGCTCGGGCACTCAGCTCCCAGGGCTGGCAGGGCCCTCGTTCCCCAGACAAACTGCATTTGATCTCCTGGGAACTGGAAACTCCACTGGAAACCAACTTGCCTTTTGTGATCATTTCCCCACCTGCTCCATGGTTCAAATGTTTTATTTTGGGTAAAAGCCTTTTCTCCCCTTCTAGACGTGCTGGTGGATAGATGTGGGAAACTATAGGGTGGAATTCAAAATGAGAAGTGGGTTAACACTTGCTTAAGATAATTGATTTGCATTGACAACAGGGACATATTCAATTCCAAAGCTTCCAACTGGGTGCCATGATTTCACAAAGTAGTGCCAAATGTAATTCTCATTTATTATGAATTTCCTCCTCAAAATATATTTACTATGGAAATTGTTCATATAATAGCAATAAATAATAATAATGAATTCCAATAATAATTTCCAGCTAACTAAAAATTAAGAAAGACTGTGATCTGCATCTGGTTTTCACCTTGCCCTGTGCTGTTGGCCCTTGTTTTTGGGATTTCTGTATCACACATTCCACAGCTATCGCAGCACCTTCCCAGAGCTCAGGGGGTGTCACCGGGGGTTCAGCAGGTGTCCAGTTTGGTGCAGTTTGCAGAGCTCAGGGGGTGTCACTGGGGGTTTAGCAGGTGTTTAGCAGTTTGCAGAGCAGACCCTCAGAGGCCGAGGAGGGCTGGCTGTGCCGGGCTCCCCCGAGGGAGCTGTGGCAGGAGCTGCCCAGCCTGGTTTGTTTGCTATAAATACCGTGCCTCTGCCAGCCTGTTGCAACAGCAGTCATTAGCTGTGGTGAGCAGCTCGCTGTGCTGCAGAAGTGACAGGGACAGGGATCAGCTCTCCAAACCTCCAAACCCCCGGCCTCCCCTGCCCCTTCCCTCCCACCTGGCGCCGCGGGGGCCACGGACGCTTTGGGATGGATCTGCTATAAGTGAACAGAGGAGAAGTGAGCATTTGAGAAATGAATGTGATGGTGACACGATGGGAAAATATTTCGGAGCAACATGATGAAACAATTACTTGGCTGCAGCAATTCAGGAAGGGAATCACAAGAACTGGAGAAAGTGCCTGGAGCCGCTTTGCGAAGCACAGACTCCAGCAGAAACAGAGTTCTGCTGCTTCCCCAGCCTCTGCCATCCCCACAACTCGGGGGTGGATGTTTCTGACAGGGATTCTGAGCCCAGGAGTCCTGCAACAGTAAAACGCAGCTCCTGTCTCTATTGCTTTTCACAATGCAAAAGGCCAGAAAACAAACCAAGAATGTAACTGCCTGAGATATTTCAGCGTGTCTAACACTTCAGTGTACCAGGAGCACAATATCTGGGGGATAACTTGGCACAACGAGATGAGGAGAATTACAAAAAAGAGGAGTAATTATCAAGGAGTTTGGTTGCCTAGAGGAATGCAAGCTGGCCCCGAGCCAAGAACACTTCAGTTAAGCACACACGCCAGCCTCGGTGCCAGCTCTGTGGAGAAACCCAAACTCTGCACAGGGCTGCTCTCCTGCTGCTGAGTTATTGATGACCACTCAGGGTGGCACTAAACATTTCTGTGCTTGAAGTTAAGAGCAGTGCTGACTGCTGGGCTGAGTCCCAGATCTGAAGGAGCAGCAGAGATGGCAGAAGGCCTTGATGTCCGAGTGCAGCTACAGTGTCCTCAACCCCTTCTAAAGCAAATTACAGAGCTGCAGCGTTAATGAGTGCAGAACACTGACAGAAATTAAGGTGCAAGGGATAAATACGGAGCTTTGGAACAAAGGAGACAGTTTGTGGTCCTGCCTTCTCCACCAGTTTTTCATGTATCTTTATATAATCAGCCAGCCCCTAAACAGAAGAGAGGCTCATGCAGGTATGTGCATCTGCAGCCCCAGGTGCAGTTGTCATAGCTGCAGGTGAATTTGCCTGTTCCATATTTAGATCCTGATCTTACACATGTGCTTCATTTTATACATGTAACTGTAGTGATTTCAGTGGAACTATTATTACTGGCATGAGTAATGATAAATGCATAAAGCTGTATTTACATGGGATGTATTTACATGGATCTGTATATACATGGCTCTGAGATCACGGTGTCTCTGGGAAAATTTGTGTGCCTTGCTCAGTTTTGCAGCACATGTCCCAGCAAATTCTGAGCACTTCATTTCATGTGTTTTCCAGTTTGGGAGAGCTGACTTGGCTGTCGCTTGCTGTGCAGAAGGAGACGACAGTGGCTTTGGATTTCTGCATTTCCCAGGGAAAAAACCTCAACCACCAAAACATCTGACACGTGGGATACAGCCTGTGTTCCACCAGCTCCGGGTGCAGCTCCCCTGCAGTGAGGGCACAGCAGAGCAGGGCTGCACAGGCACTGCAGGGCTGCACAGGAGCTGCAGGGCTGCACAGGCACTGCAGGGCTGCACAGGAGCTGCAGGGCTGCACAGGAGCTGCAGGGTCACACAGGTGCTGCGGGGCTGCACTGGAGCTGCAGAGCTGCATAGGAGCTGCAGGGCTGCATGTGCCCAGCACTGCAGGGCTGCACAGGAGCTGCAGGGCTGCATGTGCCCAGCACTGCAGGGCTGCACAGGAGCTGCAGGGCTGCATGTGCCCAGCACTGCAGGGCTGCACAGGAGCTGCAGGGCTGCATGTGCCCAGCACTGCAGGGCTGCACAGGAGCTGCAGGGCTGCGCAGGAGCTGCAGGGCTGCATGTGCCTGGCACTGCAGGCACACAGTGCCTGCCTGGCCCCAGGGCACGCTGTGGGGCAGCCGTGGCACGGGCACGGCAGCGCAGGGCACGGCTGGCCTTGCGGGGCCGTGCGGGGCCGTGCGGGGCCGTGCTGGGTCAGAGGCTGTCCCGCAGCCCCGGGGAGCCCTGCCCCACCTGGGCAGTCCCCCCAGCTCTGTGCTGGCCAGGCCTGGCAGCCAGGGCTCCGAGCTCGCTGGGACAGCGCCTGGCTGCTGATCAAAGGGCTCTTGAGCAACAGCCCACTGCACATCAGCAGCAGCTGCTGCCAAGAGCCACGACTTCCCTGGCCTGGAAGAGAACTGATAAAGCAGATGCTGAGAAAAGCAGTGATGCCTGCATTGGGCAATCTGAGGGAGACTAATGGCTACTGGAAAATGTTATTTGGATTTTAGCTCTGCAATTGCAGAGCCCTGATTTGCTAATGGCTCCCCGTTGGTACCGTGCTGGATTTAGTTTTTATTTTGGCACAGCATTTAATTTAGAGGGATAGATGCTCCTACTTCCTGGGGAAATCTAATGCTCCTTGGTAGTTCTTCCTCTGTCCCTAACAAATGTGGGTTGATTGTGCCTTCCCCAGAAGGAGGGGAGCCTGCCTTGTGAGGGAAGGGGCACTCCCAGCAGGTGAATTCCAGCAGGGAATGAGGCACCCAATCCTCTTGTCGTACAGGCCTGCTCGTAGGGACACGGTCCTGGAGCAAGGCTGGCAGGCTGGAAGGGCATTGCCACAAAGGACAAGGAGGCAAATGGGCACGTGGTGAGGGCCTGGGCAGAGGGGAGCAATCCCCAGCAGCCCAGGGCCCTGGGAGGCTGCAGCAAGCCCTGGCAGTGATGGCACCATTCCCACAGCCAGGGGATGATCTTCCCCCAACCTCAGGGGAAAATTTCACTCTGGTGTCTGCTCCAGTGTTAAAGGCAGTGTTAGGAAAGGGCTCGGGACTGCAGCAGCAGGTGCTCCTCTGCACGGCCCTGCAGGAGCTGTGTGGCCAGGGGACACTGCCTGTTAGCAGCCACAAGCTCAGCCTGCTGTTTGCTGTTTACGGCAGCAAGAGAGGGAACTCCCTGCTCAGCCCTCCAGGTGGTCCCTCCAGGGCAGGGTTGAGGCACACTGGTGAGAAGGGGTGGGGTTGGGTGGGAGAGGCTTTCATTGCTGCCCTACCTGTTCTGGGCATAAATTGAAATGATCAGTCTCTAAATCCTGCCAATTAGGAATGCTTTACTGGCATGAGAGCCAGTTTACTGGGACAGGTAGAGCAAAAATGTTTCTCTCTCTCTCTCTCTCTCTCTCTCTTTTTTTTTAAAGAGGCAAAGCCCTGCTTCAGCAGGGAGCAGGGGTAGCAGGGGGCAGCAGGGACCCTGTGGGTGCCTGACCTTGCCCAGACAGGCAGGGGCTGGGCAGGATTCTGCAGCTCTGGGCAGCTCAGGGGCAAATCCCTCCTGCCGTGCTCGGGTGCCCCTCCAGCAGTGCCAGTTTGCCAGGGAGCCCCAGGGCTGGGCAGGGGCTGCAGTCCCCCTGAGCCCTGCATGACCCCCACTGCAGCACCAGGTGGGGAAAGAAACAGGGCTCAGCCTTTGGTACAGCTGCCAACCAAGGGCCACCTGCCTGGGAGAGCAAAAGGAGATGTTTGCACAGCTCTGACACTGCCAGCCAGGGTCGTAGCTGTGCTCTCAGCCAGTGCCTCCCCAGTCTTTTGATCACAGATTGCTGTGGTGAAACCCAAATGGACCTCTTGGGTTTGTTAGGTGCTGGTTTCTGCAGACATCGCTGTGCCTTTCCACTCTGCTCCCTCCCAGGGTGACACTGGTTACTGTAAAGGCAGAAGCACAACTGTCCCTCACTCCAAACCCTGCCCTGACATAATTTGACCACACAGAGTCTGGCTCATTACGTATGTAAAATAGGCAGGTGCTATTAGAAAGTAATTTTTTCCCTCACTGAGCAGCCTGTCCCTCATTAGGAAATCCTCTGCAGGGGCCATATTTTTATCCTGCCCCATAACCTCCAGGGATTTAAGATCACCCTCAGAACTGGATAGCATCCTCACTTTCCTGCCCTGGAAGGGAGCTCTGCCTCCCCTGGGCTGCCCTGAGCCCTTTCCTGTGTTGGAGACTCCTGGTGCTGGCACAGGGGCACTCAGGGCCCATGGCAGGGCTGCAGGGACAGTGACAACAAACCTGCCATGCCCACACCTGCCTGCCAGGCAGGGCTGGGGGCGCTGAGGGGGTTCTGAAAGCACCTTAAGAGGCTGATGGAAATGCTCCCAGCCATGAGCAGTGTTTGGAGCACTGCTCCCAGCCATGAGCAGTGGTTTGTGGTGTCCAGGAGCCTGCAGAGCAGACAGGGAAGCAGCACTGGAGAGGACTCTGCTGTGCCCAGCACATCCCCCTGCCAGGGCAGCCTGGGTGGGGTGGGCTCAGTGCCTCACCTGCCTGAGTGACACCAGACAGGGGAATTTCCCTGCAGCAGTGGCCACGGGACCAGTGGCCAAGGCCAGGTAAATATCTGTTCAAAGCAAAAGTTAAAATCAATTTTTTGCATATTATTATTTTACTTGTCTACTTCTTGCTGCAGGGACTGTATTGTTTTAGATGAAATGCTAAAACCATGTGCAGCAGCTCCATCAGAAGCTGTGTGTGCCCCAGACTGATGATCTGACACATCTGGCACTTACACTTGGGGCCTTCCCGCACGGCAGAAATTGCCCTGGGAGGAGAATGCACATTTCCAAGCGAAACAGAAATGACAAAACAGTTCCTGGTGCACAAGCCAATTTCCAAGGCCAAATCCAGCTCTCTGCAGAGTCCAGGGGAAAGGTCATTGGGAATCAGACTGAGCTGCCAGCACTGCAGGGGCACAGTGGGCTCTCAGGGAGGGCCTGAGGGGACAGTGGGATGTCACCCCTGGCAGTGCTCCCCTCATTAAGTCATTTCCCTCATTAAGGTGGTCACCTCCCAGCCCAGCAAGGGCACACTCCAGTCAGGGACATAAAAGACATCAGTTAGAGTTATATGGGCATTGCAAAAGCCTGCATGGAAAATGCTGCCTCCAAAGGGCAGCAGGAGGATTCCCTGCCCTGCCAGGTGTGCCAGCAGCCCCGGCCTGGCCGTTTTTGGGAATTCCACCTTGCCTGGTGCCAGCCCCCGCTCTGTGCCTTCCATGTGGGCCAGGGGCACTGCTGGACCCTGTGCCCCAGTCTGACAGCGCGGCTGGGGCTGGCACTCGCCTGCATGAATCACCAGCTACTGCAATTGAAAAGTGTGCATATGCAAATAGCTAATTAGGGCCATTAGCATAGTCAGTTAGCCAAGCTGGGATCCCACACCCAGCTCTGGCTTCCCGGCAGCTGCGGCCAGAAACTGCAACCAGCACCAATTTTATCTTGTGTGGTTCCAGGAAGGAAAAGGAAGAGTGAGTCACTGGGCAATGGTAAGCAGCTTCCTGGAGTCCTGGGCAATGGTACCAAGCTGCTGGGGACAGCTCAGGGGTCACTGGAAGGATGGCGAGTCAGGCACCCTGCTCTTTAATCTGCCCATCTCTGGGACTCTGTCAACCCAAACAATGTGGATTTCCCTCTACAAGCAAATACTCTGACACAGGAAAAGACCATGTGCCAGATTTTGACTTTATTTACATTGAATTACCTGAGATTAGAATCTGAAACTAGAAACTTTCTTTATACAGCTACAAATAGCTATATTATGCAGTTTTAAGGGGTTAAGAAAAGGAGGAAATCATAACCACAGAAGTCATAAAGGCAACTTATCCCAAGCCAAATAGTTTTGTTTCTAATGCAGGGCTTTAATTATAACATGTCATATAATGATGACATAGTGCTATAATAGGCAAATATAATGCATTAATCTGATATTATATTCTGGCTTTAACAATAGGCGCAGCGAACCAGCCTTAGTGGATAACTCATTCAGAACCTATCTGCACACTCCACCTAGATACTTATCTGCCTCTTTAATTAAGTGGAGGGAAACTTCTTGAGGCCATACCCATAAAGCCAGTCTCTGATGATAGCAGAGTTACTGGAAGCCTTTGGTAATCGTTTACACCCACGTTTTGTGGTTAGCTTCCAGCTTTGGCTCTTTCCTTCTCACTCTGGAACCACCTATTTATCCCCAGCGTAAATCCCCGCTGCGCCGAGAGGGGCAAAAGGGCTCCAGGGCTCGTTTGAGCAGCACGTCAGCACGCTGCATGGCCCCCTGCACCGAGCCAGGCTTCTCAAACAGCCCTGCACATTTCACTTACCAGGAGCTGCTGGAGCAGAGCAGCAGGGCACGGGCAGTGCCACCTGCCCAGGACACGAGGGCCAGGCTGTCCCCAGAGACACCACAGCTCAGTGGCAGCAGGACTGGGAGTCCTGGACAAGGTTCTCTCTCCTGACTGCACGGGTGCTGTGCAGATTGTGGCCACTGAACCCCCCCTTGCTGTATTCTTCAAACACAGAGAGCTGGGAGGATTTGCCACTGGCAGGACAATGAAATGTAACTGGCATGTCCTCCCAGAGAAGGTAGCTCCTGAGGTGCAGTGCCTGCTCCCTGCTTGGGATCTTGGAGAGGAATATCCTGCTCTGAGGCTGCAGCATCCCCAAACCACAACCAGCATGGCAATGGCACCTGAGAGCAGCTCAGGGACAGCAGGGAGGCCATGGCAGCCAAGTCCAGGTGACAGGGGCACACACCCAGTGTGACAGTCCCTGCAGCAGCACAAAGGCCACTGCCACGGGGGCCTGGACTGCAGCACCCGCTGGGCAGAGCCACACACGTGAGCACAGCCACAAAGGCTCAGCACTTGCTGCCTCCTTTTCCTTTTCCTTTTCCTTTTCCTTTTCCTTTTCCTTTTCCTTTTCCTTTTCCTTTTCCTTTTCCTTTTCCTTTTCCTTTTCCTTTTCCTTTTCCTTTTCCTTTTTCCTTTTTTCCTTTTCCTCCTTTTCCTTTTTTCCTTTTCCTTTTCCTTTTCCTTTTCCTTTTCCTTTTCCTTTTCCTTTTCCTTTTCCTTTTCCTTTTCCTTTTCCTTTTCCTTTTCCTTTTCCTTTTCCTTTTCCTTTTCCTTTCCTTTTTCCTTTTCCTTTTCCTTTCCTTTTCCTTTTCCTTTTCTCCTTTTCCTTTTCCTTTTCCTTTTCCTTTTCCTTTTCCTTTTCCTTTTCCTTTTCCTTTTCCTTTTCTTTTCCTTTTCCTTTTCCTTTTCCTTTTTTCCTTTTCCTTTTTTCCTTTTCCTTTTCCTTTTTTCCTTTCCTTTTCCTTTTCCTTTTCCTTTTCCTTTTCCTTTTCCTTTTCCTTTTCCTTTTCCTTTTCCTTTTCCTTTTCCTTTTCCTTTTCCTTTTCCTTTTTTCCTTTTCCTTTTTTCCTTTTCCTTTTCATTTTTCCTTTTCCTTTTCCTTTTCCTTTTCCTTTCCTTTTCCTTTTCTTTTCCTTTTCCTTTTCCTTTTCCTTTTCCTTTTCCTTTTCCTTTTCCTTTTCCTTTTTCCTTTTCCTTTCTCCTTTTCCTTTTCCTTTTCTTTTCCTTTCTTTTCCTTTTCCTTTTCCTTTCCTTTTCCTTTTTTCCTTTTCCTTTCTCCTTTTCCTTTTCCTTTTCCTTTTCCTTTTCCTTTTCCTTTTCCTTTTCCTTTTCCTTTTCCTTTTCCTTTTCCTTTTCCTTTCCCTTTCCCTTTTCCTTTCCTTTCCCTTTTCCTTTCCCTTTCCCTTTCCCGTGGCTCTCTTCCTTGCCCTCCTCCGGCCTTTTCCAGAATGAGAGGCTCTGCTAAGGACCTTTGAACAGACCATGTGGAGAATGTCCCTGCAGAGCTCCTTAATCTTTTGGTGGCGCCTGGATAATGCAGTGATGGGCACTGAAATGCTGAAAAACAGACAGACAGATAGCGAGATAAGATTAGATACAGAAGTAATTTAGTCACTCATCATACAGAGCAGCTGACATAAGTTCATTTGTAAAGCCAACTGCTCAATTGCTTTAGAAGTCCTTACATTTGAATTCTGTTGAAAGGCAGAGCTTTGATGTGAATTGTTTTGGTGGCATGTGCGTTATTTGAATGGAAGCTCACCTGGGCAGGTAGTACCAGCCCGGTCATTCCTGGCATTCCCTTCCATGGGGGAACGGTGTCCATGCAAATCCAGCCCTTTGGATAGCTCGGGGCAGGCAGATAACTGAGCACCAAGGAGCAGACACACGCTGAAGGCATGAGCTCCATGCTGTGCTGATATGCAGAGTGAATCATGGCTAATAAAAGGTTCAAACAACCATATATATGACTACATGGAACCCCAAAACACTTTTCAATTAGGCGTGATCATAAAATAAAGGCAGAAAAATTAATAGATAAGTGTTATTCCTTCTCTTTTTCATTAATATTTATTAAATCACACTGTGGGGGAGATGGAGGACGAAGGGAAATAAAACAGACCTGTCCAATTCCCTATTGTTTATACTACTTTATTTCCTGCATTCATTGCAGAGGAAATTATTTACATTTGCATGTTATGTTTTTGTAATTTGGCATTAAAAATTTTCAAAGACGCTTCCTAGGGCAGTTTATTTTTGAAGTGGGTTCTTTGTTTTCACCTAAATACGAGGCCACACAGCAGCACTGCTGGCTGGGGCAGGGGCAGGGGAGTGAAAGGGGTGCAGCTCCCTGAGCTCCTCCGAGGGGCATTCCCTGCACTGGCACTTTGCACTGCTCAGGCCCTCTGAAGAAAAAGCTGCCAAGTGCAGGGATCAACCACAGATAAATCTCTGCAGGTCTTAATTAGTGACTGCTGAACTCTCAGAAGATTCTGTGGTTGAATTAGAATAAGCACTCAGAAAGTTCAAATGTAAAGCAAAGGCTCTTTGGTTATAACGATGGAAGCCACTCTCTGGAGCTGGCTCACTCTTCCCATTTTTAATGTTTCCTGGCTGAAGCAGTGCACAAAGAGCAGCTGGCACAGAAAGCAGCTCCCTCCTTCGTGCCCACCCCAGATCAGTGGCTGCAGGTGTGAGCAGGTCTCCACAGATCCCTTCCTTGTGCCCTCCTGGGACACTTCACCCAGCTTTAGGGCTGGAAGGCTTGGACTGATCCTACTGACCTGTCAGAATCCTCATTTCCTCACCGTTTGGGAGCTCAGCCTCTTGTGAAGGCTCACCAGTGACTCAGTGAGACAGCCAGACTCCAGTCTGAGCCTCTCGTTTGTGCTCCTGCAGGTTGGAAAGGCCAAGGAGCAGCTGCCCCGCGGGCTGCTGGAGCTGTGGTGACCTGAGAGCTGTGGTGACCTGAGAACTCCCCCCTCACGGGGTTTGTGTCCCTCGTGGCACACCTCCCGTGGGTTTTCCTGCAGTGTTCAGTGGGCTGCAGTGGCATTCTCTGTGGGCAATGTCCCTGGTTTGTGCCAAGGGCTGCAGCACCCGGGGCTGCCAGCTCTGCCTGGGACCTGCCAGCAGCTGCAGGAGCTGTGCCAGTGCCCAGTGCCAGTGCCCAGTGCCTGTGCACAGGGGCAGACATGGCTTTGTTATGGGTTTGCATTTGACATCTGCAAAGAGTGGCTCAGCTTGAGAACAAATGCAGTAAGTGTGTTTTGCCCTGGTGCTCTGCGTGCCAAAGATGTGCTAATCAAGCACTGAAGTGTGCTATTGGCTGAGGCAAACATTTAAAAATAGGTACTGAGAAGTATTACGTAGTAAAGCAAAAGAGCATAGTATTAATTTAATTTTCAAAATTGCCAAGCAGCAGGCAGCTCTTGTTTGTTTAGTTTTGGATTTGGGGTTTTTTTGAGAATCAATCACTCATTTCTGCCTGGATTTTGGAACATGATTCTATATTCCTATTTATTTGAGGAACATTGGCCAAATTGCTGGCTGTCAGCTGGGATCTTTATCAGGAAATCTGTAACTGAACATTGCAGGCCAAGATGCACAGAAACCAAAACTGGGAAGAGACTTGCATGGTGTGGTGGCAGTTACACTGGAAGCAGTAACTAGGATTAAAAGTCCCAGTTCCATTAAAAAGCCACGTTCAGGAGAGGCAGCAGAAACATATTTTTGTGAACCTGGAACGTGTGTTTTTGTGTTTGCAGGGGTAAGAGCTCGCTCCTCATAGCACTGTGACTTCCAAAGCTTTGAATGAATAACTGTAGCTGATGAATAACAGCACTACAAATAAATTCTTAATTGCAAAACAAAGGAATAATAAAGAAAAGTTAATACTTTTTTGATTTTATTTAAAGCTTAGAAAAGTTTAGGTTGGAGTTTGGGCGAAGGTTTGGTTGCTGCCTTTGCCCCTTTTATCTGAACCAGCTCACTCAGACCTAATCTTCATCATCTAAACCACAGGATTAACACACAAAATAACTTTGGAGCAAGCCAGGTCCAAGCAGGAAGCTGCAAGTACCATCATGTCTTCGTGATATTAGCCAGCAGAATAACTGTGGTTTCTTCAGTTTTCGGTGGTGTGTTTTTCTGGTTGGTTGTTTTTCTGGTTTTGTTTTGGTTTTGTTCTAATTCACTACATTTATGTTTTCCTTGAAAGGGCCTGGAGTTTTTGTTTCTTTGTGTTGGAAATGTCCAGATTCCCAGTGTCATTTCTGGAGGGAATGCTGTTCTGGGGGACAGTCCCAGCTGGCCCTGACAGCAAACAGCCCAGCATGTCCCTGTGCAGGGCAAGCCCTGCAGCCCAGCACGCTGCTCCTGCCCCTGCAGGGCTGAGGGAAGCAGCTGCTTGATGTGAGGGCACTGCTCCTGTGGTGCTCCAGGGCTGGAATGCTCCCGACCCGGCTGTCCCGAGAGGAGGAACGCTCCTTTCCTCCTCCGAGGATCCCGCCGGGTTCCAGGAGCTCTGCACTAAGCTGCTCAGATCCCAGCAGCTCTGGGCATGTCCAGGCATAAAGCTGCTGGTACTGGAAGAAATGTTATCCTGAGCAGGGAGTAACCTATGGAATTGTAAGTGCTTAAGTCCTCTTTTGCATCTGGCCCGAACTTGCAAGAGAGGAAGAGCCAAGTGCTCAGAGGCAGCTTCCATTTTATGGCTCTAAATTGTGCAAAAAAATTCTGGACTCGATAACTTTGCACCTGCATTTGTGCTGGGGAGAGGGAGAGCCCCAGCCAGGCTTGGAGAGGCTCTGGTTCCCTGCCCTGGGTCTGCTGTGTGAATTCAGAGGGAAGGGAGGCTCCTGGCAGCAGCACGCGGTGCCCATGTGTGCCCCACACTCCCAGGCTCCGTGGTTGGTGCTCTGGGTGCTGCTTGGGCAATGGCATGGAGCAGCCTGCTTTCCTTGGAACATTTCCTCTTCATTGTGCTGCTCCTTCCCAGCATTTCACAAACCACCACAAAGAAGACGACAAAAAGAGGGGGGAAAAACCTTCTCAAAATGAATTGTGTGTCCCTTCCCTCACCATCCCAGCAGCCTTGGCAGGCTCCGAGGAGCCAGGCAGAGCTGGTCTCTGCTGGCTGTTACTCTTTGCACAATTTTATGATAATTTGGGGGAGTTGGAACGATGGAGTGGTAAAAGCACAAGGAGGGAATACTTTGC
Organism: Passer domesticus; assembly: GCF_036417665.1. Taxonomy (NCBI): domain Eukaryota; kingdom Metazoa; phylum Chordata; class Aves; order Passeriformes; family Passeridae; genus Passer; species Passer domesticus. Next base: position 14,638,475 of record NC_087489.1, on the reverse strand, counting down.
CTTCATTCCTAGCTCTGCACCAAGACCTGTTTGTATTGGGATGACATATTTTGGATGTCCCATTGGCACAAACCTTGTCTCATCTATTTGCTGCTCATGTTATTTCCAGGGCTTTCTGAGGCTCAAATCAAAACAATAGCAAAATATCCTGATTCATCTGCAAAACAGATTATAAACCCAGGAACTGTGACCTCCCTGCTCTGATTCAAAGGCTACTGAAGACAATGCAAAGACATCCTCTGACTGCTGTGTGCTTTGGATTGCAGTGCAGTCCTTCATCAGATGGAGAAGAGAAGGAAGGCCACGAGAAATCAGTGGAGAGGTGGAAGGACTACAGGAGATATTGGTGTGAATTAAAAGACATCCTCAGGGGATGCTGAAAGCAAGGCTTCTGTCAAGGCCTGGCCTGAACACACACATTTAGGGACTCAGCTTTTGCAGCTTCTTGGCTCATCCCTGGAAGAAAACAGCTTCCTGCCCTAACCTCTTAATGGGAGCTCAGTTTGTCATTCACAGTACTTTTCATACCTGAAAGAACAACTCAGTTCTGCTTCCATGGCAGAATTCCCAGTGATTTCATTGTGAGCACAGCTCACATCCTCTTATCCTCTGCTGTTCAGTCCTTTTCCCATCTTCCTGTGCTGTGAGCCTTGACTGGTCCCCTCCCCTCTGCAGCTCGTTCTTGGTCTCTGTTTCTCTGACACAGGTGCTGACTCCATCTAAGGATCATATTGTTCCTGTAGCAATCAAAAGAGTAAAAAGGGGAAATTAATTCAAACAGTGTCTTCTGCACCCCTTTAGCACCTCTCCTGCTTGCAAGGACAGAGTGTTTCCTCTTGGCTTTTCCCACCATCTGTACAGTCGGGTTCAGCTGTTCCCAGACAGGTTTTGGGGAAGGGGGCCCCTGGACTGTCCTGCCTGCCACACTCCCCTAAGCAGGCTGTCAGTGGAGCATGACCATCCCAAACTAACACAAAAACAAAGAAAAGGATGAGCCAAAACCGTATGGCTGTTCAGAGAAGGACGAGCCAGGAGTGCTGTTCTCTGCAGGGCAGCTCCAGCACGAGGCTCCAAACCAGCCCTGGCTCTGGGTCCTGCTCTGGGTGCTGGGCTGGGTGCTACAGCTGCCCCTCTGCCTCTCAACACTCCTTTTAAATTGCTTCCAAACAAGTGGCAGGCTGTACATAAAGCCTGGAAAGTTTATCTAAAACCAGGTTTTTCTGAAGTTAGTCCAAGGCTTTTATCAAAATAGACCCTGCAAAGATCTGTAACCACGATCCAGTAATAACCATGTCATGTGTAACCTCATGTCATCAATGACCATCTGCTGTCCTGGATGGTGGGAAGTGGAAGAATATGAGCACGGATCATAGGAGGAGATGCTCTGAGTTGTGATCAGAGATGTCTGTTTTTTCTAGCAAGAGACTAAACTGGATTCACTAGCAGCAGTGACAAAAATGACATTTGATACTTTGATCCAAATATTTAACTTTGCTTTAAGGGTTTTTAAAATATAATTAAGCACTAAACTAAAATGGAAACTCTAAATCCCAAAGCTAAAATGTTTCACTTACAAAATGTAAATTTGTTTGCAATCTTGGGACGATATAACCAAAGCAGTCAGCTGAAACTGGTTATAGTTCCCAAGGCTTTTTAGTTTTCCTGGATTTGAACATTCTGGCTGAGATTCTCTGAGGAGAGCTGATGGAGGAGTTCCTGAGCAGAGGCAGGGTTTCAGTTTCAGCACGTGCAGGTGGCACTGTCCCCTCCCTGCTGGGCAGGGTGGGGTGGCTGCACTCGGGGCAAGTCACGCTGTGCTCCCGGTGTGTCATGGCATGGCAGGGTGACATCCAGCCCATAAACTGCACCTGGCAGCACAGCACCAGGCACACTCGTGATGCCACAGGAATAAAGGGGCATAATTAGAACAGCGCTTCTTTCCCCTCAAGATTTTCTTTAAGGCTGTCCCCAGAACAAATCCCAAGCAGGTGATTTATTGTTTATCCGCACGACATTTAAGCAGCGTATTTGATGCAGTTGCAGTTCATACTTTAAATTCAAACACAGCATCAATCCAACAATTTTTGGCAATTAAAAGGCAGCAATGGAGTGTCAGGAATCCAAGGAGACTCCGGCCTAATTTACATGGTGTTGCTCTCAAAAGCTGGCAGCACAGAGCGCATCTTTTGAAAATGTTTCTATTAGAAGCTGATGTTTATGATCACTCTCAGCTTGGCACAAAAACATTCTTCTAAACATTTACATTTCACATACTTTAGGACAGTTGAAAAATGTTGGCTTGCAGTTATCCACAGTGCAGAGAGGCTGTGAGGAATGTTATAGTAAAGCATTAATAACCTTGTACTTTTCTTGTTCTTTGATTTACTGTGTGGTAGTTTTTTTATCCTGGTTGTGCTCTTGATGTTGCCTGTGCTGAATTGAGTTTCACTCAAACAACATGAGCCAGGGTTTATTTTTCTAGCTAAAAAACCCAAAGTCAATTAATTTATTAACAATACCTTATACTCATGTTATAGTCACCATTTGGAGGCATTCCCATTGGAATATATTTCCTAGATACTGTTGCAAAACTCCCCAGCAGAGTCAGAAAAGGACCATTTTCCAGGAGAAACTTTCCTCAGCCAGGAGGAAGGACTGGTGCTGTTCTCTTTGTCCAAACAATGCTGCCATGTTCTGGCTGGCCTCTGACTCTGATCACAACGTACAGAATCAGCAACAAAACTAATAACAGAGCTTGGAGCCCCTGGTCAGTCCCTGTGGCTCCCATGAGTAAGTGCCACGCTTGGGTAAGGTGGTTTTGCTCTGGCTGCTGTGGCAGGGTGCTGGGAGCTCCCAGGCAGTGCCACTAACAGCTGGGCTGACTGCTCCTGCCCTCTGCCCCTTCCTGCTGCCCCTCCTGCTGCTCCTCCTGCTGCCCCTCCTGCTGCCCCTCCTGCTGCCCCTCCTGCTGCCCCTCCTGCTGCTCCTCCTGCTGCCCCTTCCTGCTGCTCCTCCTGCTGCCCCTCCTGCTGCCCCTTCCTGCTGCTCCTCCTGCTGCCCCTTCCTGCTGCCCCTCCTGCTGCTCCTCCTGCTGCCCCCTCCTGCTGCCCCTCCTGCTGCTCCTCCTGCTGCCCCTCCTGCTGCTCCTCCTGCTGCCCCTTCCTGCTGCCCCTCCTGCTGCCCCTTCCTGCTGCTCCTCCTGCTGCCCCTTCCTGCTGCCCCTTCTGCTGCCCCTCCTGCTCACCCACTGCCCAGCCCCACCCAACCTAATGGCACAAAAAATACCACTGGCTTTATCCTTCCCCAGGAGAACCGTTTCCAAGGCTATGTTTTTAAAGTACAGCTAAATTGCAGATTGGATGTGAATAAATGTGCTCAGTGTGTTGCCCATTCCCAAATCACTTCAGGATGTGCATGGACACAGTTAAATGGATTAGCACTGGTGCTTGAACACGGCAGAGCCCTCCCCAGTGCCAGCTCCTGGGAAGGCCGCTGGCCGCTGCTGGTGGCTGGGGAGTGCAGGATGGCACAGGCACAGCGTGCCCCGCGCAGCCCGTTCTGCAGCTCCCTCCGCAGGGAGGGAATAAAGAATAAAGAATAAAGTTTGCTGTATGCCTTGTTGGCAGCAGCAGTAGAGAACTCCAGGCAAGGGAATTTTACAAATTGTGAATACAAATTGTAGGTGTGAAGTCTTAATTGCTGCTCATAATTAGGCAACAATACAAACAAACTGTACACATATAATGCCCCTCGTCAGAGGAATTCAGGCAGCTCAGAGAGTTCATTAAAGTCTCATCATGACGTGGTGGTGTGGCAGCACCTCAGGAGACCCCCGAAGCAGCTGGGGACCACCTCTCTGGGGCCGTGGCACAGAGCTGGCACTGCCAGGCCAGGAATGTGCTCGTTCCAGCAGCTCCCGGCGAGCCCGGGGCTCGTGGTGCTCAGGGAGAAGCTTTTACTCGGCAAGATAAAAGCTGGGACATTCTGGCTTACATCAAACTTGTTTGGGAATATTTGCAAACTCATGGAAACAAAAGACAATGTCTCTTGACAACACATTTTAGTGTAATTCTGTGCAAGAACACTCTCATTCCAGAATGAAAATGACCACACAAAGACTGACTCAAAACTAACTCCCTGCCAGCCTTTAGAAACTGAAAGTCCCATTTTAAAGCTGAAGGCATTTACAAAAAGCCCGTGTTTTTATTTAGCTTGTTGTTTGCAGTTGTTCATCCCCCAGAGCAAGCACCCCCTGTCCCAGCAGTCAGGGGCTGCCTCACCTCAAACAAAGCTCCCAAAACCAGGCACAGCCAGCAGGACCTGGAGGTGCTCAGTGACTCCTTTCAAGGCAGGCACTAAAAGTGAAGGAGTTTTGAGGGGTTTTCAGAGTTTTAGCCTGAAACTGGGGGAGAGGATGAAGCTGAGGAATGTCTGCACTCACAGACGAGTGTCAGGACAATGGTTAGCAACCAATAATCCCCATTCACACGGAGCAGCATGCACAGGTCTCTATAGGAAACTGGGAACACCACAAGGCAGAAGTTAATGGAAGCTGGGTGTAAGCAGTGCCTTGAATAAGACTAATAGCTGTGTGTAAAGGAACAAAGGGAGCAGCTCAGAGTGGGTGGGAAGCAGTAGCCAGCAGGCTGGCCAGGAGGAAGGCAGCAGTAATAAGGCACCTGGCTCCCAGGAAGGGCCAGAGCTGTATTTACAGAGGTCACACACCTTCTGGTCAATTAGGTCTGAACCCAGAGGAACCACTGCTAAAATATCCATCGCTACTGGCTTTGGTAAAAGTCAATTAGAGACCCATTTATATTATAAAACCTAATTTTAGGAAATAGAAGAGTGGTGAACTTCAAAGGGCTGTCCAAAGAAGGTTGGAGCACAGTGTGTATTCAGCCTGGCACCCATGGATGCCAGTCTCTGAGCATGTGAGCATTCTTTGAGATTCCAGGGGACAGTGTTTAAAAGAATGGCCTCTGGTTGCAAAACCGAAGCCAGAATTGAAATATTTTATTTTTGTTTACTTTACATTTTACTTGTTTACTTCCTCCCAGTCAAGTATCTAAATGTTCAATTTTAATTGTTTCTAAATAAACGCTCGCTTTGCGTGGCCTTGGGGGAGAGGTGAGCGGAGCCAGAGCTGTGGAGCTGCAGCCCCGTGGAGAAGCCAGGCTGAGGGGAGCAGCACACCCAGGCAGCCCTGAGCAGCCCCAGCCCACCCTGCAGCAGGGGTGGCTTTGCCAGGCTGCAGAGCCACACGGAGCTGGCAGTGCCACTTTGCACAGGGTGGCACAGACAGGGCCCTTTCTGAGGCACAGGAGCCTCCCCAGGGCTGCTCCACGTGGTGCTGTACCATGAGGAGATCAAAGTCGTACCACGGGTTGGTGACAAAGCTGAAAAGAATCCAGATTGCCAGCTCCCTGTCCTAAATACCAAATGTGGTCCTGCCTGCCCTGGGATGAAAGCATAAGGAAAAATATTCTGAAAGCTTTCAAGAGCAGTGTGGATTTTGCTGTTAAAAGGAGGAAACATTATCAAAGGATCAGAAAATTCCACAAAGCAACACAACAGTTACTATTGCAAAACTCTGGGGGATCTCTTCTGTGGTGTGGAGTTATTCAGTGGCTCGGACTCACAGCAGTGTTTCTTCGTCCTCCACAGTCATAAATTCTTTTTCCTGTTTTGGATAAGTTCAATAAATTCAACCCTTTTGGCTCCAATGAGAGCCAGACCTTGCCCAAAATGTGATATTTTTATTGTCCTTTCCATAGAACATTTACGCTGTGTTTGTCAGGTTCATTTCTCTCTTCATTAGAAGTTAATCGCAGCACCATTAGCACAGCTTTAATGTCATGAGAATCACACTCTGTAGGGTGCATCCTATGACTGCCTCAAAAATCTCTCCCTGTGGATATTTTGTCTCTGTGAAATAGTCTGGTTCCAACTATTCATCTTTGCCAAGAAGAACAATGTTACCAATTATTCCTACAGTGAAAAATAATCAGAACAATCATTGTTTTCTTGCAGTTGGTTGTACATGTCCTTCATCAGAAGAAATTCAGCTATGAATTAGAAAAATTTTCTTCCACCTTCCCAGGCTCTTCAGTCTGTGCAGGATTCATGGTATGTCTATGCATCAGATGAGTTATTTCACCTGGGAGGTAGGAATTGTTCCAAGTTCGTACCTGCTCCAGATGTAATTCATTTTTATGAAGGAGACTGGCAGAAAGCCTATCTTCAGAAAATCTCCAGTGTTATTATGTAGAGTGTAGAAGAGTTAACAGTGACCCAGTAGAGGAATATAAAGGTGGTTTTGTCAAGAGAAAAGATCTGTCATTACTGAAAAGAAATGAGATGAAATTACTGAAAGAGCATTTCTGATCATGCAAGGAAATGTAGAGCAAAACTCCAGAGCATGGAGGGGTCTGTGAGTCCTAGCCTGGAAAGAAGGAACCACAGGTTCTTCTTCAGAAGAGAGCACCCAGAATCCAGGACTGAGCTCAGAAACCCAAACATTCTCACTAAAACACAATCAGATTGAGTGTTCATGTTCTGGGACATGAACTTGGCTCTGGGGTTCTGCTTGACCATGCAACTCACACCAGTAATTCCAGGGTGCCATCCCCTCACAGCCCTCAGGGCTCAGAGCAGATGCACACCCAGGTCACACCAACATCTGCTCTCTGTGCACACAGCTGGAACAACCTGGCCACACAGACTTCTGCATTTATTCCATCTGTGCCCAGGGGTTGTGGAGGTGTTGTCCGAGGTGCTGAGTCCTCACAGGTCACTGCAAAGCTGGAGCTGGCTGCAGGTGCCACTGAAAATCACATCATTGGCTTAATCATCACCAAAGTCTTATTACCAAGAATTGCAGCTGGTATCCAGTGAAATCTGAGATAGCAGTTAGCTCTCAGTAACTAGTAATACCAGTTTTTCTAGAAAATTAATAAATGCAAATGTTAAGTGCTCTAAATTCACTTAATAAACAGGTCACCTGGAAAGATTTGTGGTTTTCATTTGAACAGAGAATATAAATAGAAGAGGAAATGGAAAGGCTGATGCTTGGTGTCCAATAAACCCCACGATGTGGCCGAGCTTGTGCAGGGCTTGCTGGGTATGCAGTCAGCTAATTAGCAAAATCTCATTGCACTCTTTCAATCACTATAAAACAGACTTAAATGCTTTCTAAGTGTGCAGCCCATTAGTGACTAATGCAGTGACTGCAGCGCTGGGCTGGTCCTGCACTGCCCAGTCCCACTGCAGGGCAGGTGCACGGGGCTGGAGCTCCCAGGAGAGATTCTGATCTCAGGTGGAGACACTGGCGAGGGAGGGCACTGCCCAGTGCCTCATGGCACAAAGCCAGCATGCCCAGGGCCCCTCCACACCCCTGGCCTGGCTGAGTGAGCAGAGGAGCCTGAGGTTCATCCCCCTGTGCTGGTCTCAGTCCTGGTGTCCTTCCCAGCCTGGCTCTATCCCCAGCACCCCAACTCGCTGCCCTGTGACTGGCACATCAAATTCCCAAGAAAAAGTTTACTGTGAGTGCTCAGTGCTGAAAAAAACCTTCTGCCTCTCCCGAAGTCATCCCTAGGAGACAAGCCTGGATTCCCCTGGAGATCTGCCCAGATCTGAAGGTGTGTTTGGGAAGGGGTGTCATTGCCTGCACTCTGTGTTTGCCACCAAACTCTCCCTTGCCTGCATTTTCCAGACTTTTCCCAACTCGGCTGAGATTGTAAATTGATAATAATTGGGTGTCATCTTGATAATGAATTATGGCTTGAAAATGAGTCTCGTTGAAAGTTTGAAAAATTATGCACTTGCCTCCAAAGGAAAAGGAAAAGGGACACCCAAGGAGAACAAACCTTCTGTATCACAGGCTAAATGTCTCAGCAAACCCAACTGCAAGGGGAGATTGTTCTGTGGCTCAGAGCTCCTGCAGTGGCCCAGCCGTGTGCTCCCCTGAGCAGAGTGCCAGGGAGCAGCTGCCCTGTCCCCCACTGCTCCCGGCCACGCTCAGGGCAGCAGCAAAAATGACCCCCCTGAGCAGCAGAGGCAATGCAGGGAAGCAGCAAGTGTCTTCCTGGAGCTGTGCACTGGCAGGGCTCTCTGAGTCACCCTCCCATCTGCATATCCTCTGCATCTCGCAGCCCGAGCCAGCCAGCAAAGCCTGTGTTTGTGCTCTCCCATGCAAATACCTCTTCTCCCTATATATTAGTTACTGTGTGTGGGTTTTCTCTCTCACTCTGCCTTGCCATATGTGTGGGAGTTGATGGCATCAACTTTATGAAATCTCAACACATGCCAAGAACAGCTGGAGAAGTTGAAACAAGTTCTGGGTGAGGTGAGTTTCATGGGCAGGGACTGAAATTAGCCAAGGAGCCGTGGCTGTTTGCCATGTCGGGAGTCTCACATGGAGCATGTGGGCTTTGCTCACTCCAAAAGCAGATTCCCCATGGAAAAAGGGATTTGATTCGACTTAGATAGTGATAATGGCAGAGATAACTGAGCTGTAAGAATCTGTCCACCAGGAGAGACCATCTCTGCTCCTCTTCCGTGACTGGTTCATTATGTAAATATAAAAATTTAATCATGAGGCTGAGGTAATTAAGATCTTTAGCCAGCATGTAGCACTCCTCATCTTCAAAACGCTTTACTAGCATTAATAATTAATCACCACAACACTCTGGGAAGGCTATCATCCTAATCAATGGGCAAAGCCAGGCACACAGATCTGAAGTCTCACAGCAGGCCCGTGTCCCAGCCCGTGTTCCAGAGCCTGCCCAAGCCACCTGACAGGCTTTGTGATAAGGGACCGAGCAAGGGGGCATTCCAGGATGGGTGAGATGAAACCCCTGCAGACTGCACAGAGCCTGGTAGTCACTGGCTGCTCCCTGCAGGTCTGTGGTCCCAAACCCAGCACGTCTGTCCTGCCTTGGAACATCCCCTTGTTTCTGTGATCCCTCCAGCAGTCCACCAGTACCAGTTCCAGGTGTGATAGATGCCCTCTGGTCTCAGCCTCAGTTATGACTCAGGTATTTACAAGTTCTTTTTTTGTATAGTTTTAGATTATAAGGAACTAATAATATATCTGATGAATTTTACTGTTAGCTATCATTTAAAAACTAGCATGTGTTTTTGAAGCACTTTACACCTCTGTCCCAGAAGAATGTCCAGTTTTTGCCACAGTCTCATACAGAAACATTTGAATCTGGTTCAACATTTGTTCTTAAGTGGTTAATTTTCAGTCAGCAAGGCTAGTTGAGGCCAGGAAAAGCAGCTTTTCCCTTTCCAGTTTCTGCCACTAGTCCCACCTGGATACCTCCCCCAGGTTATTGCTCAGGTCTGGCATTCCCAGAGAAACCTGTGAAAGAAATCACCTCCCTGCCCAAATCAGAAAATGAAACTTCAGCTTATAAAATGCAGAGACACAGAGTGCATCTGAGAGAAAAGGTTGCTTGTCTTGAGGCTTCACAAGAGGGATCTGTCAAATGTGGCAGGCTGTCATTAAAAACAATTAACCTAATCAAAAATCCCTTTTCTCTCCTTTCTGCCTAGTCAGGTGAATATTAAATACTAGATTTTCCAGGGGCACAGAGAAGAGGAAATCAGCATCTGTGTTTTCAGTCCAACAGGTGTAGAAGCAGCAAGTACAGATCTGCCTCTGTCTCCCCAAAGCATGCATGTCATTAGCTGGGTGCAGGGCAGCCACGGCAGCACCGGCCCCCTGCTCGTGCCAGTGCCAGAGCCAGTGTCCCCTGCCCACCCAGTGCCAGTGCCAGTGTCACCTCCCCACCCCAGTGCCAGTGTCCCCTGCCCACCCCAGTGCCAGAGCCAGTGTCCCCTGCCCACCCAGAGCCAGTGTCCCCTGCCCACCCCAGTGCCAGTGTCCCCTGCCCACCCAGTGCCAGTGTCCCCTGCCCACCCCAGTGCCAGTGTCCCCTGCCCACCCAGTGCCAGTGCCAGTGTCACCTCCCCACCCCAGTGCCAGTGTCCCCTGCCCACCGAGTGCCAGTGCCTCCCCCCAGTAGCAGTGGCAGTGTCCCCTGCCCCCAGTTCCAGTGTCCCTTGTCCCCAATGGCAGTGCCAGTGTCACCTCCCCACCCCAGTGCCAGTGCCCCCTGCCCCTGGTGACACTGCCAGTGCCCCCTGCCCCCGGTGACACTGCCAGTGTCCCCTGCCCCCGGTGCCAGTGTCCCCTGTCCCCAGTGGCAGTGGCAGTGTCCCCTGCCCAGGCACGGGCACAGCTGCCCCCAGCCCTCGCTGCCCAGCCCTCCAGTGCCTCTTGCTCGGGGCACGCTGGCTGCCTGCGGTGTCTCAGATCACCACCACGAGTCCAAGCTCTCTCCCGAGCACTCCCAAACCTCCTCTGGTTTTCCAGAAGTGGAGGAGGCAAAGAGAAACCCCAGTTCCTTTGAGGTGGGAGCTCACCCGCAGGGGGAGGAGAGGGAAGCTGACCTCCCCAGAGCATTTACTGATCATATTTATTTTTAAAGGCACTTAGCCATAAGGCTCAGCCTATGGCTCTGCTTCCTGCAGGCACACCCTGCTTGTGGCTGTGAAGGTACTCACTAAGCACCAGTAACACCCAGCATTTATATGGGGCTTTTCATCTTCAAAGCACTTCCCGAACATCGTTTAATTAATGAATCCTCACAGCCCTCTGTGAGGTATGCACAGTTATTACCCCCACATTTTACAAGTGAGGAAAACTGAGGCAGCGATTAGCTGAGGCAACACTGTGGGAATTGGGATTAGTGCTCAGGGAACTCGGGGTGCCTGGACCCCCGTCCCACAGAGACTGCCCGGCTCTCACTGGGAAATGAGGGGGCCTCAGCCCACTGCAGAGCCTTAAACACAACCACTGCTGACCCTGGGGGGCACCAGCAGCACCTGACCTTCCGGGCACACTCAGGTTTTCTGTGGGGGGATCTGAAAAAAAAGTCTTTTTCATCTCCCAGTGGAAGTTGCAGCTCCTGCGTCACCCAGATTGGAGCAGGAACACTGGGACTGAGTTCTGGAGGAGGATGGCTCCAGTGACCTGTGGCACCAGCTCCCACAGTCAGCCTCAGCGAGTTCCCAGAGGGACGTGAAGGGGCTTTCAGCCCGAGGGTGGCCAGGGGACAGGACAGCGCTGCAGCCCCCGAGGGATGCTCTGTGCGGGCCTTGGCGGCGGCTGCAGGTCGGATGATTCACGACCCTCATCCCACACTCCCGAAATTTCAGTGAGTTTCACTCACATCCTCCTCGGTGAGTGCGGGTTCCTCCCTCGAGAAGCCGCAGGGTATCCCGGCTGCCAGGGGAGGAGGGCGCAGACTTCCTGGTGGTGGTGGCAGCCGCCAGGGTGAGAGAGGGCACCAGCCATGGGGGTTAAACCTGCGTGGTTCAACCTCGTCAGACTCGAACATCCGAGAGAACCTGCAGGGCTTGGTTCCTTTCCAGCCCTCCAGGGCTCTCACGGCCCTAATTATTATTGTTGTTGTTGTTATTGTAACAAAACATTCATATACTGCCATAAAACACAAACTAGATAATACACGCTCTTGGCCTGAAGAGCTCAAGCTTCAGACAGGCTGGACATCTGAACTGGAGCCCTCCGGAGGGGAAAGCACAGCCCTTCCCCAGCACATCCCCCCAGCTCCTTCCCGGGCCGGCTGAGCGCTGCCAGGGGAGGAGGAGGAGGAGCTGCCCGGGCAGGGCACACAGAGCTGGGACAGGGGCTGGGGCAGGGGCTGGGGATGGGACAGGGGCACACAGAGCTGGGACAGGGGATAGGGCTGGGGATGGGGCTGGGACAGGGGCACACAGAGCTGGGACAGGGGATGGGACAGGGGCTGGGGCTGGGGATGGGGCAGGGGCACACAGAGCTGGGGCAGGGGATGGGACAGGGGATGGGGCTGGGGATGGGGCAGGGGCACACAGAGCTGGGGCGGGGGATGGGACAGGGGCACACACAGCAGAGACAGGGGCTGGGGCTGGGGCTGGGGCTGAAGCTGGGGCTGGCACCCCCGCACAGGGCTGGGGGCACTGGTTTAACTGGGACCGTGGTCAGCAGCTCCAGCCCCGCCGCTCCCGGGGGCTCGCAGGGAGCCGCTGTCCCTGCGGACCCGCACCGCGGCCGTGCCCGAGCCCCAGCGGGCGCTCCCTGTCCCGTTCCTGTCCCGCTCGGGCCATCCCGGTCTGGCCCTGGGGGCTCGGAGCCGCCGGGCAATCCGGGTCAGAAAAGCTCTTCCGCCTGAGGCTGACGCCTTTTCCCACCCGGGACATCCCTCTGGGCCCTCCTGGCAGCGCTGCCCAGCCGAGCCTGCCATGCCATCAGATATGCCCAGGGAGAAGTGGAAAATGTTGCAATTGTTGAGCTGCATTTTGAAATGGAACAATAATACTTGTAAATAATAGTAATCTCTAATGGAAAAAAAGAAATATCCCTGCTTATTGCCACAGAGGCACGGCAGGTAGCAGCAGGGTGTCAGAGGGACACCCAGGCCCTGTGTGCTCTGGGCACGGTCACCAAAGCAAAGACAAGGAGCCCTCGAGGCCCTTTGTGTGCCTGAGCACAGGAGTGATCCCTGGGCAGCCTGTACCAGCTGAAGGCTCTGAGCCACAAACTGTCCCTGCCATCTATATCCATAACTCATAACACAAACCAAAAACAAAAAAACAGCTCCAAAAACCCCAACAAAACACATTATAATGAAGAAAACATTTCTCGGAAGTGCTGTTTCCAGTCCCTGCAGTGCTCTGTGTTCCCTGCTGTGACATTCCCTGGCCGTTTGGGCACACAGAATGGGGCAGACACTGCTGAAGTGTTTGGGTGCTGAATGTGACCTGCCTCAGGCCTGGCACAACCCAGGAACAGGGGCACACCTGGCATACTGTTAAGGGCTGTGAAGTTAAAGCTGTGAACTGAACTCTAGACCAGTTCTCATCACAGAACCCCCCAGCAGTGGGGGCCCCTCACTGGACACCTGGTGCAAGGGCACACAGCCCAGTGCCCAGCCCTAAACCTCCTCCACTTTCCCCATTCCCCTGCTCCTTGCCTTGCCCTGCCAGGCTCTGTTCCGTCCCTGGGGGATTTTGTTCCTACACACAGATGTGCTGATGACTCAAGGCTTAGTTTATCCCCCGCTGCTGTGGCCCTCAATGAGCAGCCAGTCCAGACTGTCACATCCCCGAGGGCTCAGGCTGAGCCCTCCTTCCCCACCCTTGCCAGCCTGCTCTGCCCTTTCCCTGCCTGTCCCTTTGTGAGTGCCAGCCACGGCCCTGTCTGTGCAGGGGACACCTCCTGCAGCCCTGCCCACGCTGTGCTGCATTTCCACACCCCACCAAAGCAGGATTCCTTTTTTCCCCATCTGCAGAGGTGACCCAGACAAAATGGCTCATTTCTAACTTAGCTCCTCGTGGCTTATGCTTCCTGCCATTGCAATAGTTGTCAATCAGGCAGAGCTTAATCTTAACTCAGGCGTTAACTTGAACACGATTAATTCTTGGCAGCAGACAGCAAGTGCTGTGAGCCCCGTCTCTCCTGATGGCGATAAGGCTGGCTGTCAGGACAGGCTCTGCATTCACTCCTCGACTTCAGCAAGAGTTAGATCAAGTCCATACAGACTAATAAAGCAAATTACATTGCTGGCATCAGCAAGTGCCACTCTAAAAGAGCCCATTGACTTCTGCCTCATTATGCCAGCCAGGACCTTCCTCGGCTCCCAGAGGCAGCTGGGATTTTCCCAGTAGTTTTCAGGAAAGCAATTCAAACTACAGCTGAGTGAGCACAAGAAGTGCAAGTCTGAGGCACAGGGCCTAGCCAAGGGACAGTGCTTGCCAGGAGCAGCACTAACACCCCGTGGCACATGGCAGAGGGGCACAGGGGTGACCTGCTGTCCTCTGGGTCAGCCTCAGCCCGCGCTGCCTTCCCCTGCCCTGCTTTGCTGCCTCACAAATACAAGCATATTTTATCTCCTTCCCCTTGTGCAGTGCCTGGTGTGGCTGCTGTTCCCTTTGCTGGGCTCGGGGGCTCAGGGGGGCAGAGGAGCTGGCCTGGCACACAGCAGCAGCCCATGCAGGCTGTCTGCACCCCAGGCACAGCAGAGAGCTGGGCCAGCTGCCCTGCAGCCCCCACAGCCCAACACTCAGTGCCCCCTCCTGGCCCTCGTTTCTCTGGGTGTTTTACTGTTGGCACCTGCCCAAGAGGGGAACAGGACCACCCTGGCAGCCCTGCCCCGGGGGCTCAGCAGAGTGTGACCAGGGCAGAACCCTCCCCCTGTTTTCACATCCACACGCAGGGGATGAGAGGACAGTGAAAAGAGCAGGAGATTGCAAAACCCCGAGGAGTCAGCAGACTGGAAGGTCCCTGGCAAAACAGGTCCCATGCCCCCAGAAATGCCCTGCTCTTCTCTTGGTTTGAATGGCAGAATTTGGCAAAAGCTCGGAGGTTCCTGCAGGAATTCCAGCCAAGGCATGTTCCATTCACAGGGCCCTGGCAGCTGGCTGGAAGGGCCTGGAGGAGTCACCCAGTCACAGGGCCAGGAATTTGATGGCCAGTGTTAATTGCACCACTAATTATGTGGGGGCAAATATTTTGAGAGTGATCCAAAGGCAGAAGCACTTTCCTGTTAGCCAGTGGGGGCATTCTGCCCAAATAAATCTGACTGGGGGGAGGCAATGGCACAACCTACCCAGGGGCTAAAACTGTGATATTTAAAGTTGGTTGTTACATTTCACCTCCTTTTGGAGAACTGCTTGGTCAAAAGACCATCTCTTCCCACAGAAAACCAGCAGGAATTTTTCCCTGCCCCATGTTGAACAGGATCCTTACTGAAAATTTCATTTGATTTGTCCTGCAAACACTCACGTTTGCCCTGTTTTATAGAGCCTTTGGATACGCTGGGAGCTAAGGTGGTTGGTGCATTATAGACTGTGTTGTGTAAGGTGTTGCCTAGTTCTATTTTGCATATTATTGCAAATATGTTTTTCAAATGAATGGAAAAATACACCAATAGAATCTCACTCATGAGAAAGTTTTGAAGTGGATGTGGAGAAAAACACCATGCTATGATTTCCTACAAAGAGTCCTGATGATTTTGTTCTGAAAAGCACTGTCTTGCTGAAATTCACATGGATAAAAACCACATCCAGTTTCTGAACTAATTTTGACAAGGTCCAAGTGCAGTACATGCTTGCAATGGTGTCCAGTGCTTGGCTTCCAGGAAGTACAATTATGCAGCACCAGCCTTAAAAGTCAACTTGTTTGTAAAATCCCAAATAAATGCAAAGACACAATTTCTCTTATTCAAGAAAATAGTTCAGTTATGAACACTTACATGATTTTAAAGATGTTTGGGAGACAGTTAATCCTCAAAAATAGTATTTTTATCTAACACACCATATATATGAGGACAAAACCCTACAACATGAGTTATGTAATTAACTCTTCAATAACTAGGGTACATACTTTAGTTCAACTAGAAACTAGGAGAGATAGGCGTGTTATATTTGCTGGTTTGCAAGAATTATCTCCAGCAAAATAACCACCAGGAACACAAGCCCAGATTAACAGACTAAAGGCTTCACAGGGCTGCTTTAAACACAGCACTCCAGTATTACAGGCTCTGTGTCCAAGCGTGTATTCTGGATTTGCATCTGGAATGGGCTCTGCCGAGGCCTGGCAGGGCAGTGGGAGCTGCTCCCTGAGCGGGGCCCAAGGGAGGGTGCTGGGACAGCTGCCCTTGAGCTTTTCTCTACAGAGGAACAAGCCCACCTGCATCCAGAGGCTCCCAGACCTTCCACTGCCCCCACACACCTGAGCTGTGGAGCAGCCCCCGGAGCTGTGCTGGGATCTCACTGCACCTGGCAGCCACTGGGCTGTGTTCCCAACAGCTCAGGTGGCACAGCAGCCCAGAGTGGTCTTACTTTTACTACTGAGTTACTCTGAGGTCTTGTTCATCTTCCATATCTCATCTGGTCCTCTGTAGCTTGGGGAACAACACTTATCTGCTGCACTGAGGTCTGTAACAATAACTCTGACCTGTTTGATAAGAGATGCTACTGAAAGACAAAAGTGTATTATTGCAAAATTTTGTGGGTTGGCAACTTATCTAGTGGCACCGTGTTGCACCCAGAGCCCATTTGGCTCCTCACAGTGAAATGAGAGTGGGGGGAGAGGAAATCAGGTCAGAGTTTTTGGCAGACCTGTTCCAGGTAAGCATAATCCAGCTGATTCATTATGTGCTGCAATCCTCTCTGGCAGAGGCTGCGAGGTGAAGTCGCCTCCAGCCCTATTGCAGCTCGGCTCTGTGTGGGTGTTGATGCTGCACACCAGGGAAGGGTGTCACTGCTGGATAAACTGGGGGTGAGGCACAGAAAGGGCTTCCCACGGGGGTGCCGTGCCAGCCTGCTGCTCCCTGCCCAGCAGCCCCTCCACGGTGCTGCTCCTGCCCCAGCAGCCACGGAGGGCAGCTCTGAGGGACCCCCGTCGTGACTCACACAATCTCTGCCTCGTGAATCACTGGCACTGGGATGTCTTTGTGGCATAATCAGAGCTCTGCTTATTACACTCATTGATGATAAAACAAGTAAATCTTAATGAGTTGTGGGAAAGGAGACAATAGGGCCCTCTGCCAGGTCCCATTTACCTTGACAACACGCCTCCAGCCCAAGCACAAAGATCCCTATTGTTTATCCTCAGGATTTGTGAAGGGGCCAGACAGTTCTCATTTCCCTCAATCTGATGGTGCTCTCTTTATCTCTGCCTTAGCATTTCTAAGGTCCCTATCACTCGGGTATCTAAGCATCTCAGCTTTAGTCCAAGGTTAAATTTATGGTAAATAAACCACTTGGACAGCCTTTGAAGGTGAAAACTGATATATAGTTAAATAGTGGTAAATGATCCCATTTACATAGTGACTCTTCTTTGACTAAAAGGACAAGCGAAGACTTTGTTGTTCATGTTGTAAACAAATCCTCTGGTATGATTCAGGCACTAAGTACCTGTGTCTGTTACCTCAGCAGCACAGCTAAGCCATCACCTGCCAGTAACTCTGGCCCAGCCTGAACTGGGAGCTCTGGCCCAGCTGGACTGGGCTTCCTCCAGGGACTCCTGTCAGCCTGGCTGCCCTGGTCAGGGCTGCAGCTCATCCCAGAGGAGCTAGAGCAGTGGGATTCTGTGGAAAACAAAACAGATAGGAGAAAAATGGGCTCTGGCACCTGGCAACCAGCACTGCCGACCTCGCTGCAGCGGCTGCCTCTCCTGGCAGAGCCAAAGCCCAGCCCTGCATGGGCCAGGAAAGCCTTCACTCCTCATCTGCAGCTCTTGGGAATCTTCAGTGGAAAGGATTTTTAACAGAGGGAAGAGATATCCACCTCCATTTGGTACAATTTTTTAAGGAAGTGATGGCAGAGAAAGGCTTCCCAGCTCCCAGAGGGATTAGGAAGAGCAGCCCCTGGATGCCACTTGCCAGGGTAGGGAGAGCCAAGGTCAGCACCTGGCGTGTCCCTGTCCCAGGAGGCTGCCAGGGTCACCAGGCTGCTCCTGTCACAGCACGGGCACAGCCTTGGGTGTGCAGAGCATGAGAGGGTGAGAGGATGGGAGTTCCAGCTCAGCGTGAGCACAGGAACGTTCTCCAGTTTCTGAGGAGCTTGTCAGGATGGCAAAACACTTCCCATTCAGATCTGGAGATAAGGGCACATTTCAAGCAAGAAACAAAAGACAGACCCTGACATTTAGATCTCCGAGTGAATTCCTTGGCACAGCAACAAGAGAAAAACATCTTTCTACTTGTGCTGCAGCTAAATCAGAGCACTGGCTGATTTATAATGCTGAGCTGGAAGAGCATTAAATATAGTCATTTTCCCCCTCGATATTGCCAGCCTCAGGGAGCTGCAGCTAAATTCAGGAGTGTCACTGTTGGCCTCCCCAGCGAGGTTTTGTGTTGCCACATGTTCTGGCCCTGGCTGGTTTTGCTGCTGTCAGCTGGGAGCTGCTCCCTGACTCACCCTGTGGAAAGACAAGTGACAAACCTTTCCCTAGGGACAGGGGCAGTGTCGGCTCCCCGCACACCTGTGCTTGCCCCCAGCAGGCTCCGTGCAGGGTTGGATGTGCTGCTTGTGCTTTTTGAGGCACAGAAGCAGTGACGGGCAGGGAGGGATGGCCAGGGAAGGGCTGAGCAGGGCAGGGGCTGGCTCTGGGGGAAGGTTGTGTAATCACCCAGATGCTCTGCCACCACATGGGAACTCAGCAGCCTGACACGCAGCGGGGCTACAGCCCTGCAGCTTCCTTCCTCTTTCCCTGAAGAGCTCCATCACCAGGACAGGCTGCCTCGGGTCATTTCACAAATGGGAGGGCTTCTTGTCTCTGTATCCTTGCCCAGAGAATCCTCAGTCACGTTCTTTTCACAAATTGAAAACAATTATTTACTGATAGGAGACATCAAGAGTAGGAGTTTAACAAGAGGGCTGAATGAAAACCAACCAGGCTAACACTGCCCCAGCTTGCTCACTTCTCTGAGCAGCAGCAGCCTGGATTCTCTTTTCTCTTGCATGGAAGCAAATGAAGCAGCTCAGATAAGATTACAAAGCTTTCATAAGTTACAGGAGAATCAGATCCAGTGTGTGAGCCAGCAAAATAATTGTAGTGCTCTCTCATGGAGCACCATGCAAACATCAGCAGTGACCCTCCCAGAGCATTCAGCAAAGACCCAAACAGGTCCAGGGCATTTCTGCTCCTGGAGGACACAGCCCTGGGCAGGAAGCTGTCCCTGAGCATTCAGAGAGCAGTGCTGTGTGCTCCAGGGGGCCACACGAGCATCCTGTGGAGCACAAAATTCATCACTGCTTTCCAGGGAAAAGGCCAGTGCCAGAGCAGGCAACAGGCAGGGAATTCAGTGCTCACTCCTGAGGGAAGCCAGGGTAGGGCATGTCTTACAGAAAGGTGGCTGCTTGTGCCCACAGAATGAGACGTTTCATTCCTGAAATCCTCTCACGCCAAATGAATTCACCAGACTACACAAAAAGCCAGGCTGAGCCCTTGCCAATGTGTGCATGCAGCTGGAGGTGCTCAGTGTGTAATTGCATTTGCCATCGGGGTAATTGTGCATGCAAAAATTGTGCAACAAGTGTTTGCCACAATGCACATGCTTTTAACTTTCTTTTTCTTTTTTTTTCAAGAATCAGGTACCGTTTGAACAACTACTCAAGTGAAATAGTTAAAATTACTGAGCATTATTTTGACTTGTTTTAATTATGAAGTCAGAAGTGAACCACAATACTGTGCACTTGAATGACACAAGAGACACCACATCACTGCTGGGTCATCAGGATCTGTGTGCAGCTCTCTAATTTGCCTGCAGACAGATGGATTCCTTGGACTGAGGCTAATTTGTTACACATTGTCTGGAATCTAAAGCCAATTAAACACTGATATTGTTACTACACAGTCCTTGGCAATTAGCTTGGTTTTGAGGATTTGTTTAATTTTATAGCTGGGGAAACCAGGGAAGGAGCCCTTCTGCCAGAGGGATGCCAGCTGTGCACAGAAAGGCCCAAAGCTCTCAGATCTGCCCTGAGGTACAAGGCTCTGTACCCTTACAGAAAATAAAGCACAATTCAGATTCAGCACAGCAAATGGGGCCCAGTGATGGCTTTCCCCAAGGGGAGAATTCCCAGCTCCAGCAGGAAAACACACACACACACACACACACCTGTCTGTGCTCACACACACACACCTGTCTGTGCTCACACACACACACACCTGTCTGTGCTCACACACACACACCTGTGCTCACACACACACACCTGTCTGTGCTCACACACACCTGTCTGTGCTCACACACACCTGTGCACACACACACCTGTCTGTGCTCACACACCTGTCTGTGCACTCCTGTGCTCACACACAGCTGTGCTCACATGGGCACACGGCCGGGTGATGCCTGGTGCCCGCTCGGGCACAGGCTGTCCCCGGTGCCCAGTGCACAGGCTGTCCCTGGTGCCCAGTCTGTCCCTGGTGCCCAGTGCCTGCTTGGGCACAGGCTCTCCCCGGTGCCCAGGCTGTCCTTGTGCCCAGGCTGTCCCTGGTGCCCGGTGCCCAGGCTGTCCCCTGTGCCCAGGCTGTCCCCGGTGCCCAGGCTGTCCCTGGTGCCCGGTGCCCGCTCTGGCACAGGCTGTCCCCTGTGCCCAGGCTGTCCCTGGTGCCCAGTGCACAGGCTGTCCCTGGTGCCCAGGCTGTCCCTGGTGCCCAGGCTATCCCTGGTGCCCAGTGCCCGCTCGGGCACAGGCTGTCCCTGGTGCCCAGGCTGTCCCCAGTGCCCAGGCTGTCCCTGGTGCCCGGTGCCCAGGCTGTCCCTGGCGCTGGGGCAGCCTCGCTGCTGCTGGCACACCGATCTCGTGTCAGTCCATCCCCAGTAACGCGGATTCCCGTTGCTCACGGCCAGAAGGACACAGCCGGCCTGAGTCAGTCTCTAAAAGCGTCTTGGCCGAGCCCCTGGTGTTTTGTTTGTTTGTTTTTGCAGTGCCTGCTGTGAGGAGCAGGCAGGGCGGAGCTGGCTCTGCTGTCCCTTCACCTCTTGTGGCTTGTGGCACGTTCCTGGCACAAACACCCTCTGCAGTGCAGGGGACAGGGTGTGTGAGCCCTGCTGTTGGCCGAGGCTGTGCCCACCCTGCCCAGCTCTGCCCGGGCTCCTCTCTGCAGGTCCGTGTCCCTGCCCACGTGTGACACGGGCCCTGGGGAGAGCACAGCTCGGAGCTCCTGGACATGACTCCCTCAGTCAGCACAAACTTCAAAAAAAACTACTTTAACCTGGAATGTGACAGTCTAACGTCTCATACTCTCCAACTCTCCCTTCCCCTCAGCTGCCCCTGGGCCCCTGGGGATGCTCTGGGACATGGAAGCTCCCCAGGGCCAGCTGGACTCTGCACATCCTCCAGACCAGCAGTTTCTGTGCAGCAGAATCTCCCACTGCTGGGAGCCTATCCAAGCTGCAAGGAGCAAGAAGAGTAAGGAAGGATGTGTGGGTTCTTTCAATACAATCATTTCACTCTGTGTTTTCACACCCATACAGCTATCTACAGAAGGACCCCAATCCAAACCCATAAATATCACTGAATGAACAGGCCTAAATTAACTTGCCACAAGAAGTGGCCTTTACATTGATAAAGGCACCTTAAAGGAATGTAATTAGAGTTATCTTACTTCAGCTGCAAAGTGAGAGAAACAATCCCTCCCTGTTCATGTCTAAAGGGGTTTCTTTAGCTAAAGCTGTGGGCAGAAACAACAGTGAGGTGCCACCCCACCGTGTCTCCCAGAGCAGAGGAGGATCTCAGAGGTCCCTCTTATAGACTTACCTATGCTATAAAAAGCATTTTATCAGCCTTGCTGCACACATCACCAGAGCACAGCATTTGCTAGTGTTCAGTAATTACCATGAATGTTTCATAATACTGAGTGGGAAGAAAAAAACCATGAAATAGTTCTAGGGATTTTTCTAGTACCATATTGCTAGGAAGATCTGTTTCCCATGGCTAAATTAGAGACACAAAGCAACCACTGCCTTAACCACTTGAAGGGAAGTGAGCACAGGGCTGAGGAGATGACACCAGTAGCACAGGCTGAACGTTGGCTGTCAAACACAGCAGCAGAAAACAAGACAACTTTCATAGGTTTCAGCGACTGCAAAACCTAGCTCAGAGCTCTCCTTCTAAAACACACCTTAATGACACATTTCATTGAAATAACCAAGTGCTCAGAAATAGAATACTGAGAAGTGCCATAGCCAGAAAAAAGGAAAACACCTCAGTTTTTCCAGGGAGAGGAGAGCAGGTGGGTTAAAGTCCTCCAGAGTGTGATTGCTGCTTTGGTGATAACAAGTTTATCTACTGGACTCTGCTAAAGTCCTAGACCAGCTAAGCAAATTTTCCCAATTATTTGATGAATAAAAACATTCTAGGCCTTTACACACTGAAGACCTATTGCCACTTTCTGTATTCACCCCAGCAGTGCAGCAGGATTGTGTACATTTAGCTTTAGACTATTTGTTACCCTACCAATACCAAGGAAAGCATCCCAGAACTGGGAATTCGTTAATTCCACGGTCTATGAAAGTGCTAAGAAACTTTGAATTCTCATTCTCAACCTTCCCACTTTGGTTGCTCCTCACTCTCCTGGGAAATGGATGTTGACATGCACACCTGCATGAATCCATTTAATTCCCCAGCCTCTCACAAATTCCAGCTCACCATACCTGTACAGTCCTTCAGTAACATGGTTAGTGCAACAACACCAACAGAGTAACACCAATCATGGATTGCAGAGGTTTTGGGCACCCCTGGGGTCAGTGGGAAGGGATAAGAAGGTAGCAGTGCCACGGGCTCCAGCTGGTCAGAGGTGCCCTGGCCTGGTTTTGTCATTCCTACTGCGCCCTGTCTGCAGGGCAGGGGAGGGACGTGATCTGCTGCCCCAGCTTCAGTCTGAGCCAGGGCTGAGTCTCACACAGGGGCCTCGTTTCAGTCATTGCAGCTGACATTCCGTGCCTGTGACACAACCTCACCTGAAAAGAAGCACCAGAGAGTGAATACTTTCTAATATGTAGAAAAATAAATTATTTCTAGAGCATGTCCCAGTGCCAAGAGCAGAGTGCTGTAATTGCAAACACCAACAATCAGCCACCTGTAGCAACTGCACACCTATGCATCATTTTATAATACATTTTTGGCAAGAGCTTTTAGCTAAGTCTGCTATCCCCACACAACTGCAACAGCTGGACACTTCAGGAACTGACTTTTGCACTCAGAAAGTCTTTTACTGTTTAAGTGAAACCACTCTTCCTGCAAAGTACAGGTGGGTGGTTTAACCCCAAACGCTGTTCCTACCATAGAACCACAGAAATGCTGAAGCTGGAAAAGGCCTTTAAGGCCATCACACTGCCAAGCCCAGCACAGCCCAGGTCCCGTGTTTCCTCCTGTGCTCAGGAGACCCCTGTCCCACCTGAGGCACAGGGACAAACTGCAGGGAGCACAAACAGAGGAGCTGGGACCACAAGAAAAAGGCTGATTTGCACAGTGAGATATTTTGATTACTAAGCAGCTTTAAAAATCCGCTTCAACTTTGGATCCTTTGAGCCCCAGCTGTTATTTGCGCTGCTGTCCCTGTCTGCAGTCTCTGACCTCCTGACACACGTTGCTGCAGCCTGTTGCATGTGTCCCCAAGCAGAAAGCAGATTGGACAGAGATTAGATAACATCGTGGGCCATGGGGTGGGTACTTCTTTTTTTTCTTACCAGTTTCCTGTTGATAGAATCACACTGATAAGGAGTTTAGTTGGTAGTTGAAGTATGAAACTGCAAAAAGCTGCCTTCTAAAAGACATGTTCCAACTGGGATGGAGATGCTGCCACAGGACACTTAGGGGTGTGGGTAGCTGTGCTCTGGTGCTTGGGCCCATCAATGTGGATTTTACTCAGAGCAAGGAGGAGTTGAGGGATCAATGTGGGTGCACAGCTCAGGTTTTCAAACCTGTTTACAAACATGGTTAGAGAAGCACTGCAGGAACAGAGGAAGCTGTTTGAGCTGTTTCTTCACACTGGCTTCATCTTTCCACTGTGTTTCTGAAAGTTATTGCTCCACAGTGCTTGGAGGGAAGATGAGTTAGCACAACAGTGTGCATTTGCCTCATCTGCTTTGGTACAAAGTCATCCAGGTTGCCTCCAACTACCTCAGACTTTAAGTGAGGCTTTGCCCAAAGCTGATGTGCAGAATGGCACGAGGCCCTGCCCGCTGTGCTCCAGAGGCACGAGCTCTGGCAGTGATGGGGGAGCAAGCAGCTTGTGGGCAGTTCCACATTTCCACAGTGTGACCTGCTGGGACCATCACAGCTCCACAGCCTGAGCGCTACCCTGGGACCCCAGCCACAGCTGGCTTGGAATGGACCTGAGCAACCCAGCTGAGAGCACTCCTCAGTCGGGAGGGGTTCATTGCAGGTGTCTGCACCTCCTGGGCTGAGGAGCTCCTGGCTGCACAGCCTGAACCTCCATCTCTCTCCCGTGGTGGTTTGGGGCCGTTGTGGTGTTTCGGTTTCACCAGGGAGGCCATGGTCTCACCAGGAAGGCCATGGTCTCACCAGGGAGGCCATGGTCTCACCAGGGAGGCCGTGGTCTCACCAGAGAGGCTGTGGTCTCACCAGGGAGGCTGTGGTCTCTCCAGGGAGGCCGTGCTCTCACCAGGGAGGCTGTGGTTTCACCAGGGAGGCCATGGTCTCACCAGAGAGGCTGTGGTCTCACCAGGGAGGCCGTGCTCTCACCTCCAGTGCCTGCAGCCTCCACACTCCCCGTGCTGCTGGCACAGCGGGCTGTGCAGCTGCACACTCGACCAGAAGAGCTGAACAATTCCTTTCAGCTGGCAGTTCTGTTCACCCCACAACCATGGAAAAGGTGTGCTGATCCAGAAAGGAGAGAAGTGTCATTGCAAAAGTGTCATGAATCCACTGCCCGAGAAACTGAGGCTGTCCTGGGAGATCTCGATAGGAAAGCTCAGCACAGAAAGCTCAGGGTACACATGCAGCTCCCTCTGAGGCAAAAGGGAGTCACAGATGTGAACTGGAGCTGTGCAAGCAGCAGTGCAATGTAAAGCAGATTTCCTTTGATTAGCCATGGCCTCTAATCTCTCCTATGGCCCCCTGCAGCGAATTCCAGAGTTCAACAGCCCCCACTGGACTTTCCTGTTAAGACTCAAATCATTAAAAGTATTTGTTTAGTAAAGGCTAAAGCTCTCAGGCCCCAGTGCCCAAGAGCTCTGCGAGGTTCAATGTTGTGAACCTTTTGAACACGAGCCATGTCCCACAGGCTCCCTGTGATTCTCCAGTGCCCAGGTGGGGCTGGGGGTGCCTGGGGACTGGGGGACATGGCCCAGGGACATCCCAGGGCACATGGCACGGTGCCAGCAGCCCGGGCAGGGAGGGAGGAAGGGGACATGCAGAGTGGTGCTGTTCCTGTGCCCAGGGCTGGGCACCTGCCTGCCCGTGGAATGTGGGCAGCGAATTCTGGTTTTGCTTTGCTTTCACACACGGCTTTTGCTTCACCTACTAAACTGCCTTCAGCTCAGCCCACACACTTTCTCACTTTCACCCTTGCTATTTCTCCCCCCATGCCACCAACAGGGAGTGAGAGAGCTGTGTGGGGCTGAGCCACACCACCTTCTCTGCCCCCACGGAGGGACCCTCGCTGTGGAAGCTGCTGGAAGCTGCTGAGCATCACGGCAGTTCTGTTGGCCAAGGCAGCTGTAACAAAGACACAAACCCCCCAGGCTCTTTGCCAGATAACTTTCTCAAATTTAAAATTTCATATCTGAAAGCAAGTGTTTACAGTGCCCTCGATCAGGTTTCTTTATTTTCACACCTTTTACTGATGGTGACACATTCCATGTGAACGAGCAAAGGTGGTTTGAGTACTGTGATTGTGCCCCACATCAGCTTTGACTAAACACCGATGCTTAGGGCAGAAGGTGTTCAAGGATGGGAAGATTCAGTTCCCAGAGTGATCCAGGAGGCAGTTCATCTCTAGCTTCCAAAGGATTAATATTTCTCACAGAACACTCCTAGATACACCCTAAAGAATATTCCTCAACTGGCGTCATTTCAATTTCAAAAGTTATTTCAGTGAAATTGCTGTGAATTTGTGGCCAAATTCACATTCCTGAGATGAACGGAGAGTTGGCCTGCAGCTGGAGAGGACGTGGGGCAGCTGGACAGTCTGCATACCTGCCCTGCAGGGGAGGAGCTGCTGGGCTGGGGAGCACTGGGAGCCCCCGGGGCCGGGCTGGGCAGGGTCAGCCGGAGCTGCCCAGAGCCCCAGAGGTGCCAGCAGCTCCTGGGACACTGGCACAGCTGGAAGCACAGCTGGAAGGAGCCCGCTGAGGGCTGCACGGAGCCGCAGCAGCTCCCCTGCACCTCCAGAGGAGGACAGGTGCCAGCAGAACTGGGTCCCTGGCTCGCAGCTCCCTCTGTCAGGATCCCTGGAAGCTGGGCGGGGAGCTGGAAGGAAATCAAGCAGGTTTTCAAACCTGCCTGGCAGGCAGTGAAAAGCCTACCTGGTTTCTGTCAGTTTTGCAGAAAATGTCATACTCCCCCAAGCTGAGATCAACAGGAAATGCTTCTCCTTCCCTGTGAATATTTTTGAGATTTCAGAAGATTTTCTGGTACCTACTTTGAGATCTAAATAAGAAAATTGGGAAGGACTAAAAAAAAAAAAAAAATGGGATGGGTCAATTAAAAGTTTTGTTTCAAAAACATATCTTGGTTGTTTTTTTCCAATACAAATCATTCACTGACACCATTTCTCCACCTCTCAATACTTCAGTTTTAAGAATCTGACATATTCAGGAGAATGTCCAACAACAATTGTACTCTGAATGTGTGTGTGCATCAGTTAGCTATTACTGAGCGTGCAGAAAGTTGTAAAAAGTGGGGGTTAGTTCTTAAGCCTTTTTGTACCAGTGTTTCTGTACAGTGTCCATGGTATTTCCAAGCAAACAACCCTGAAAGCCCAGACCTCCCACAAGTATCAGACCCCACAGAAAATATCACTGGCACTTTGACTCGCTTGTCTACAACCAGCAATCCCTTACTAAAAATTTCACACGGGCTATTGCCTCGAAAACAAGCTAAGAATGATCCACTGCAGCTCTCCTTCCCCCAGAGAAGTGGGGAGGATTTGTTAGTCATGAGCAGCTCCTCCTTCTGCCGCTTTGCCAGGTGCCTCAGAGGCTGCTCCAGTGCAAATCCCCGGTGCAGAGCAGAGCCCAAATCCTCCTGCCTGGCCCACTCGCAGCCCAGATAAGGCAGGGCTGCAGTGCTGGAAAGTGCTTAGCAGGGAACATGCCTGGCTCAGCTCACAGAGCCTGCAAACCCTGTCAGAAGCAGGAGTTTTTGCCAATGTGAGCCCCCATGCAGCGGGTCACGTTTAGGCAGGCAGACTGGGGCACTGGGGAAGGCAGTGTGGCCTCAGGGAGACACAGCCAGCTTCCACTTTGGGCACATATTTGATGAGAGAAATCACCAGAGAAATACCATGCTTTGACCAAGACTTTTTCACTTCCCCTCCAGCTCAGCGCAGTTAAAGATCTGAGTGCGACTTTTACCTCGAAAAAATCATTACATCTCTGACCTTTACAAACAAAACAAGAAAACAAACCACAGAGTCACAGCCCGCTCTTAAACAATGCTTGGGCTTGGTCCAGTCACTGCTTTCTTTTGGAAAGGGAGAGTAATCTCTGCAAATGCACGAGCCAGGCTTGTGTGTAAATCCAGGGGAGCACTCAGGGTGCCCCTCACCAAAACCTCCACCAGCCCAGGTGTCACAGAGCAGCTCAGGAATATTATTTGTGATGACAAAACAATTCAACAGATAATTGTCCTTCTAAAGGACAAAAATGAGGGTGATGATGTGGTACCCAAGAGCTGTAATTTGTTCTTCCTGGCCTCATCTTTCTGCTGGTTTTCCCCCTGTACACTTTGGCCTGAGACCTACTCGAGCAGTGCCTGTTTCCTTTGGGACCTGTTTGCTTTGGAGCTGAGTGCTGATGGTTTCACCCTGTGTGCACTGATCCAGACCCTTCTAGCACCTAGGGAAAGAGTCAAGGAATTATCTTCCAGAGGGCAATTCAAAGGAAATTTATCTTTTTCCATGTGGAGAACATTGCCTTTAGTTCCCAAACTGGGCACAGTTTCATACGCCCACCTCTGCTCTAGTCATCCTCTGTTGATTTTTGTACAGTTTCTATTTATAGTTTCCTGGATGTGAGGGAGACCTTGTTTGTCCTTCTGCATAACACGAGGCCGTGGAATTTCACCCAGTTTTCACTGGAATAAGCACAGCATGGTGGCTGCTGCGTAACAAAAACAAACACGTTTAGAAACGCACAGCCAGGTGCCCGAGAGGGAAGGGGCTGTACAGAAGCAAGAAATGCCCACGGGTGGTGTTTGAGAGGATCAGGGCAGACACAGCTTAAGGAGCCATTGCACAGCCCTGTCCTGCAGGTCTTGGCCAGGGGGGACACCGGAGAGTGGTCACAGCAATCCTGCCGTGGGTCACTTGGGAAAGCACACAAAGGTTCTCTCCATCAGCAGGAATATGCAGGGAGCACTGGGAGAGGCTCCTGAACCCCTGTGCAGAGCAGGGGAACTCTGTGCAAACAAACACCAAGGAAGCCTTCCAGAACACGTGGGGCCTCAGGCACACAGAACACCTGGTGCTGGCTTAGATAAACAGTGCTGGGAGCATTCTGGGACCAGGGGAGAATTCCCAGAATCTCATGTGACATTTAAAGGATGATCTTGTGCCATACGTTGGTGTCTGGGAGATGAAGGTCCCAGTTGCAGAGGGGTGACAGGCACACCCTCCAGGGAGTGGAGCAGGCTCCAACCCAGCTCTGCTCTCTTTACCTGCAGTGGAAGGAGGGCTTGGCTGGAAAGGACAAATGTTAAATATTGAAGGATAATCATTTAAAGGCAAACCCCCCCAAAATATCCAATCCCCAAAATGAATCCCACCAAGCCAAAGTAATGTGTATCCTATTTTGTGGTGCTTTTAGGATTCCCAAATGTATACACTACATTTATAGTGTAGCAGTGGTGACAGACAGATTGAAAACACCATGCAAGGCAGCTACTGTGCAAAGATCCAGTCAGGATGTCTTTGGAGTCATATTCACCGGGACAGACACAGAATCAGGGGATGTCCTGAGCTGGAAGGGACCCAGAAGGAACAGCCTCCAGTGCAAGGGACTGGTTCAGGGGAGTAAGACCAGATCTGTGGGACTTGGAAAAGGAGGGAAAACAGGAAAAACAGAACGTGCTCCAGTTAATGTTCTTGCTGTGTTTAAACAAAACGTTGCATACTGCACCGAGCTGAAGGGAGAACCAAGAACTTCCTTGCCCAACTTTGAGAGCTTATATGTTCCTAAGATCTCAAAATTCAGTAATATTCTAGACAGGAGTGAATTTCCTTAATAATAATTATTATCTAATGATTCTCACATGAGCTTGAATGGTGTTTTCTATTCCCAACAGCAAGTGATCCTGGACAAATAACTGAGCTGCAGTGTGCCTCGGTTTCTCTTTCCACAAAATGGGGGAATATCACCTTTCCTAAAGCACTCACAGCTGTTTGGACTAAGTGCAAATGTGTAGGTTTAAACCACAGTCACTGATACTAAATCATTCATTAGCTGGCCTGGCTGTTTCCCCCCACCCCAAGGTCACAGAGGAACATTCTGACAAAATCCCCTTGAACAATCAATAACCAAGTTACCCATAAAGTCTGCATTTCATAAAAGATCATTCAGTTTCCTGCTCACGGGGGGTGGAAAGCAGAGGTGGCCAGGGAAGATCACACTGGGGGATAAATTTCTTCTCCCCTGTAAAGTTCAGGTTTCCCTGAATTTTGGAGCTGAGCAAGAGGCCTGAGCCATATCCCTCTCAGGCTGGGCAGGACATTCCCATCCAAACCTCCAGGTTTTACTAGCCCAGGGACCTGTCCTTGGGAAGGAACTCAGAAACCACAGAACACACTCATCAAAATGAAGGGAATAGCAAAGCCAGGGGTTTTGCATTGTCCTCTCCTCCATCAGTGCCCTTGTGGCAAGGCTGTGGAGCCCATGCTCACCAGGAGAACAGAGCTCTGGTTCTGCTGCTGGGCTCTGTCTCCCCTCGTCCACTTGGTTTGGACTAGAAAACACTTCCACCAAAAATGACCCTGGAAAAACCTTTCTTCCTTTTTCCAGTCAAGAGAAAAGCTAGAAAACCAATGACATTTTTGGAATGAACTACCACCAGGACACTTTCCAGAGGCCTAATGTGTGCAGATGTTACACATCTGCACGACCAGCTCTTCCAGCAATATCTGCTTGTTAACAGAACACTACAATTACAGAACCCGTTAAATGATGGAGTTTGTGGTCTTTGATCAGGTTTCACCGCTCTGTTTGAGCTGGCCCTTCCAAAGTCTTCCACACACACGTGCATTTCTGTGGGATTATCTTCCAGTCCCTGTTCTAACTGACAGGAGACCTTCTGTCCTTTCTGCTGGGCCTGATTCCCGAGCAGGCAGTGCTCTAGGTGACCAAACACACACCACTGTTTTCTCTGGGGGAGACCAAAACAGGAGTGATTGCTCACTGAAAGGTTCCTGCAAGCAGAACTGGAGCTGGCACAACCCCTGGCCATCAGCACCCAGTGATTCTTGCCTCTTTGCTCTGATTTAGGCCCCTGTGTCTCAGAGGAACTCAGAATTCCCATTCTGCCTCAGAACATCACGCAGGGATGTGCTGCACCGCGCACACATCCAGCAAGCACTCAGAGACAGGGCACTGAGGGTGGGAGCTGGGGCTGGAGCTTGGCAAGGCCAGGCCTGGCCCTGTGCCACAGCAGGGCTTGTCTTCATTCCTTCCAGAAGGGCACGTGCTAATTACAGAGCAGAGCGTTGTGCTTTAAAGCTGCCATGGTTCTCATTAGGGCAGACATGGTGTCCACGTGAAGGGAGTTTTCCCTGCAGGCTGATCCTAATTGGGAACCATGATGTCCTTTATGATGTCCTTTACAAGACCCATTTGCCAGCCCTGACTCTGGAAACCCTGGCCCAGCTCTGTGTGCAGCCACAGCAGAGTGCCTTGGAGCTCACGGAGGGGAATCCAGGCTTAACTGCTCCTGGAGGAAGGGTAGCATTCTCTGCACAAACTTTGGAAGCAGTATTTTGTGCATGTGTAGGAGTTTCTAGAGGAATTCTCTGGGACAGAAAACATTCAGCACTTTTAAAATTTCTGCTCTGTTTTACTCTAGCCCACAAAAATGAGGCATATAAATTTTTTCAGTTCAGAGGCTGTGCTTGAGACCCGATGAACTTTGTGAATGACAGTCTGAAAAATGACAGTGTTCAAAGGGTAGGGACTACCTGAAAAACAAGTTAAAAAAGGCAGTATCAAGAGTTTCATCCATGGTAGAGCAGAGTTATGTGTTGGCAGGTGGCCCTCACGGGTCTTGGGCTGGGTTTCTGATAAGGCAGGAGGGAGGAGGATGGGGGAGACTTGTACTGGTGCTCCAGAGGCAGAAAACTGCAAAGAAGCTGCACTGAAAAATCAGAGCAGAACCCTTTACTCTGCATCTTAATGCCTGAAGCCAAGGCTGCCTGCAAGGGGGAAGGAATGGTGCTGCTTGAGAGCAAGGAAAGAAGTGAAAAGGCCCCGAGGGGGGGTCAAGCCTCGTGAACATGACCACGACATATTCTTGAGTTAAACAAAAAAAGAACCGAAAGAAAAAGGACCACAGAAGAGTCAGTCCACCCACTCAGCCATGCTTTTATACTAACTGTGTGGAGATGAGGGCAAAACATATTTATTTTTAGTGCTGCTGTTTGCCTCCCAACTGCAGCTCCCTGAAATATGAGGTCACAAAGGTAAGAGATGGGTTACATTCGATCAGCAAAGGCCCCATCCATGTGAGACTTTCTTCCCTCCTGGGTCCTGACATGAGCACAAATTTCAGAGATTTAGAAAGATTGACTAAAATGATCTCTTTCCAA
The DNA here is from genome assembly GCF_036417665.1 of Passer domesticus. NCBI lineage: Eukaryota > Metazoa > Chordata > Aves > Passeriformes > Passeridae > Passer > Passer domesticus. The sequence goes on along the minus strand of NC_087489.1, from coordinate 14,606,917 downwards.
GGGATTTTACCTCAGAGTCCAGTGGATTCTGACAGAAATAGAAGCAGAAGTGAGCAGAACTGAAGTTCTGGATTTACTGGGCCCTTCAACACAAAATGGATGGAGGACTATGGGAAGAACAGAGGGACTGAACCCAGATGGACAATGATAAGGGTGAAGAGTGAAAATCTCCCCTCGGGTATCTTCTGGTGTTGAGGCCAAAGTCTGGAGAGGGCCTTGCTGCAGATTGAGATGAGATGAGATGAGATGAGATGAGATGAGATGAGATGAGATGAGATGAGATGAGATGAGGAGATGTCTTCAGCCACATCAGCATTCCCGGGGGAGCAGGGGGCTCCATGCATGGCATCATGGAGAAGGCTTTGCCCGAGTCCCAGAAGAGAACAATGCCATGGGGATCTGCAAGGGACCAGCTGAACCGTAACAGGCCCCAGACACGAGTGCTAGGAGCAGATACACTCACCAGGGCTGCCACACTTATCGTGAGTAAATAGGAAAGGGGAAAAAGAGGGAGGCCGTGGCTGTCCTACAGTCAGCGCTGAGCAAAGGAGAGGATGTGAGCACCAGGAAAGAATTATTCACCAGACCCTCCCAACACCAGAGTGTGGACAAAGAACAGGGAGCCCCCTCACTCTGAACTTCCCCACCCACTGGGATGCAGCAGCCAGGACACCCCAGTGCTCACCCAGTCACAGCCTGGCTGCAGGGGCTCTTCCTTCTCCTTTTCTTTCCCTGCAGGCCCTGCCTTGGCTGAGCAGCCTTTTCCTTCCCTGATTTTTTGGGCTGCTGACCTAACGGTTTCCTTTCTTTTTTTTGTAGTGAAAATATAGCAAAGAGGAGTAGCCCAAGCCTGACCACAGGGAAGAGGGGTGGGTACTTTACCAGAAGCCTCGAGACAGTTCCCCCATGACCATGATTCCACCATGTGATCGTTTCCAGAGAAGGCCAGGCAAAAAGGAGGGAGGATTAATGATGAAAATTGGGTTATCTGGTTGTGAAACTTCAGTGTCTGTGTTTGTTTGAATCTCAAACCGAAGAGAAGAGAGAGGGAAGGTCAAGGAAGACGTAGTGAAGCCTGATACCATCTGCCAAGGAGAAGGGCTCTCTGTGGATCAGACAGACCTAATTCACAGGGCAGGGAAGAAGGGCAATGAGGAAATGCCAGCCATAGATCAAACAGACCTAATTCATAGGGCAAGGAAAGAGCAGAATGGGGAAATGCCAGCCAAGACACTCCGTCCAAAAAAGTTGAAAAATACCTCTATTTCTAATTTTAGTCACTTTCTGAGGCCACCAAACACAAGATTCTATTCTGCTCACCAAACCACAAATTTAGGAAGTGGCTAAATCCTGAGAAGAGTGTGATACTGCTCTCATCTGTGCATACAGCAATCACATGCCCACCAGGGCCATCAGCTGGGCAGTGACTTCTGAGAAGAAACAGCACTGGCCTGTGTTATTCACCAGGGTCTCACCCCTTCTCTTCCCACTGCTGAAGCTTCAGAGTAGGCCATGAGTGGCAGAGAACTCCTCTTATCTGTTTGCCTTCCCTTCTGTCATCCTTCAGAACGGTGGGGGGAGGCCACCAAGCCTGTCACCCTTGGCAGTGACTGGCCTGGAGTGCTCATGACCTTGGGGTGCAGATGATCTGGATCAGACTGGAATGAGCCACCTGGGACAGCTCACACGGCATCATCTGTCATCCTCAGCCTGGGCTTGTCCTGAGCCCGAGTTATGCAAACAGCTCATGGTCTGGGGCCAGTGGCAGATCATCACTCACAGGCTGACCTCCCCCAGCACTGAAGTTTGAGCTCTCCATCCGTCACCTCCTTTGACAGCTCTTCTTGGTCAAACGGAGGAGCTCATTGCCACAGGACACTGCTGTGTCAGAGTGTGACAGCACTCATGCATTAGATGGGGGAGAATTAAAAATATCCTTGAGTCATTAAGGAGAAATTAAAATATTACTGTTTTGTGCAGTGCTTACCAAGATGTTTAAGCTAGAGCGGTACTTCCTCTTTCATCCTGGGGGAGCCTCTCATTTACCACAGGGCAAAAGCAAAACACGAGGCAAACCACAGCACAGATGCAGCAAGAACACACCTCACCTTACCTCACCCCACAGCTACACATCTACATCTCCATACCTGGAGAAAGAATTCTTTTTAATACTCCCTTGGGAGCTTTTACTAATACATTATGCTGTCTAGAAGAAATTTAAAATCAGGTGATCGATCCCAGTGGTTTAATATGAAGAAAGCTTTTGTGCTCAGAGCGTTCTGACTTTCTAAAAGCAATGACTGAGGCAAGTGACATGTTTCAAATATCTGTCCTGTCTTGCTGTGGTGCCTTGGGACACCCACAGAACTGTGGGTTTCAAGACATTTTTTTTTTAATTTAATGCAGAGGCAAAAGCTCCTCCTAATTAATTCCCTGTGTGGATGTAAATTTGGAATCCACTTTGGAAGTAAGAAAAATTAATTTGCATTGCAATGCTTGCATCCTGTAAGAGTATCTGTGTTACAGTGATCCGTTTAAAATCCACACATAGGTTTAATATAAATTACACATAGGTTTAATATAAATTAGGACTATGAACAAGCCGTTTCTGAGGCACAGGTACCTGCCCGGCCCTGGCGGCTCGGTGCGGGGCTGGGGCAGCGCCGGGGATCTCCCGCAGCCCCGAGGCCGGGGGAGCGCTCCTGCCCCTGCGGAACCGGGCACCGGGCACCGGGCACCGGGCACCGGGCACCGGGCACCGGGCACCGCACGGCTCCTCCCGGCCCCCCCGGCCACCCGCGGCCAGCGCAGCCCGCCCGGCCGGGAGGGAGCCGGGAGGGATGGATCCTGGCAGGGTGGGATACCGGCAGGGTGGGACAGGGGGGGATCCCGACAGGATGGATCCCGGAGAGATGGGATCCCTGCAGGATGGATCCCTGCAGGGTGGGATCCCGGCAGGGTGGGATACAGGAGGGATGGATCCCGGAGAGATGGATCCCTGCAGGATGGATCCCTGCAGGATGGATCCCTGCAGGATGGATGCCGGAGGGATGGATGCCGGAGGGATGGATGCCGGAGGGATGGATTCAGGCAGGATGGATCCCGGCAGAGTGGGATCCCTGCAGGGTGGGATAGGGGGGGATCCCGGCAGGATGGATTCAGGCAGGATGGATGCCGGCAGGATGGATCCCGGAGGGATGGATCCCTGCAGGATGGGATAGGGGGGATCCCGGAGGGATGGATCCCTGCAGGATGGGATCCCGGCAGAGTGGGATCCCTGCAGGATGGATCTCTGCAGGGTGGATCCCGGCAGGATGGATGCCGGGGGATGCCGGGGGATGTGTGGCACACCAACCCTCGCGGTTCGCCCCTCCTGGGGCTGCACTCTCACATCCACGCCCGCACTTGGATTCTGCCACTTCCCATCCTGGCAGGAGGGCAGCGCTTGTCACTCATGGGAAACACGAGTCACACATCAGTTCTGGGGCTTTCTGCATGACAGCCCGACATCCCCTCCCTCTGCAGACGTGGGAATCTCATGGCGCATCTGCTTTCACTTTTGCATTCGACTGACCTACATTGCAAGCAGCCACTTGGAATCCCATTGCCTTCCCAGCTGGTTCTGAGACCAGACTTTAACACGGGCACGGTGTTCAATCCTGTGCTGCCCTGCTTGCTGCCCATGCCACCGGCCAGGCAGGCCTGCCTGCTGCTCCTGGGCACCAAGGGAAAAACACCGAGTGTGCCTCGAGAATTCACATCAGGGAAACCCCAAACACACTGACCCAGCCTGGCCCAGGCACTCCAGGGCTGCCCACAGCGTGTGCTGGGTGCCCGGGCTGGGCACGGCTGTGCCAGGGGCTGGCCATGGCACAGTTCTGCCAGGGGCTGCTCATTGCAGGCAGCTCCCCTGCAGCCCACAGCGTGGCCGTGAGGAGCAGGGCAGCAATGAGCTGCACCAGGAGCTGCTCTGGGGCACTCTGTGCCTGCCGTGCTCCCCGGGCAGCTCCAGCGCTGCCTGGCAAGAGGAAAAAGGAAATGCATCTATTCGTCTGCGTATTGTGCATTGCTCAGATGTGGTGATGTTTAGCAGGAAATGGGAAGAGTGTTAATTTTCAAGTATTGTTTCCCAAACCATTTGGAAATTGGGGAGCCTCGGAGTGCAGGCACATTTCCCTAGGGATGGTGCAGGGAGGCACTTCAAAGGCAGGAGGTGAGCAAGCCTCACATTTGCATGTGCAAGCAGCACTCACACATCCCCGGGTTCCGAGCGTGCTGTTATGCAGTCAGCAGGCACTGAAAATACTGTAATTGTGCTTCCAAAATAAAGTATGCACCAACCCTTTTAATTGGTATAGAGATCACTGTTTAATTACCTGCACTGTGCTGTAATCTAACTTCAAGAAAAAAATGTCCTGTAACAGTAGATTCAGGCCCATAACCAGCTGTGTGTAAAGACAGCATTAGCTGATGCATTTGGTGGGGCCAAAGACAGTGAAGAAGTCTGGGATCTGCACAGCACTGCATGCAAAAATTAAAATAAATTAGTCCCCCAATGAGCCTTTAATAAAATATCTAATGTAGGGAGAGTATGTGCACCCTGTCACTCAATATTTCTACCTTTTTCTTTTCTTGGGAAGGTGAAATTAGAGCTGAATTTACAGCATTTTCTTGGCTGGGAGCATGTCTAGAGACGTGCATGATAATTTTTACCTTCAATCACAGGTAAGAAGAAAAGTACTGAGATTTGCATTGAAAACAAAGGCAGTTTTTGTACTTTTCTAGCAGCTCCACAATCACAGAGAAATCCAGATCACTTGTTGTGAGAGATGACACTGATCCATCTCAACCACACTGAGGAAAGAATCCCATATTTTAAGCCTTGCAATTGGTGCATCCAAATATTAAATAATCGCTTTCCTTATGGTCTTTTGTCCGTGTGTGAAGTGCTCACAAACTCTAAAGGTGTTTCACAGCCCCGTGGCACAATCCCATGGACAATATTGCCCATTCTCAGCCCTGAGGGATGGGAACAAGCTCCAGCCCTCGGGACACAGCTCCCAGGCTGCAGCTCCTCTCCTCAGCTCCTTGTTGGCCCTTTAGAACTGGAGAACCACTCACACAGATCCCACTCTGCAGGTAAGGAAATGTGTTTTCCCCTCTGGGATCAGTAACCCCTCCATGTCCAACACTCACACAGATCCCCCTGCAGTGTAAGGAAATGTGTTTTCCACTCTGGGATCAGTAACCCTTCATGTCCAACACTCACACAGATCCCACTCTGCAGGGTGAGGAAATGTGTTTTCCCCTCTGGGATCAGTAACCCTCCATGTCCAACACTCACACAGATCCCCCTGCAGTGTAAGGAAATGTGTTTTCCCCTCTGGGATCAGTAACCCTTCATGTCCAACACTCACACAGATCCCACTCTGCAGGGTGAGGAAATGTGTTTTCCACTCTGGGATCAGTAACCCTCCATGTCCAACACTCACACAGATCCCACTCTGCAGGGTGAGGAAATGTGTTTTCCACTCTGGGATCAGTAACCCTCCATGTCCAACCCTCACACAGATCCCACTGCAGGGTTAGAAAATGTGTTTTCCACTCTGGGATCAGTAACCCCTCCATGTCCAACAGCCAGCTCCTGCTGCTGTCCCCTGGCTCAGGCACCTCTGCTCTTGTGCAATGGCACAGACGGGGAAAAGAATTCTTTCTTAACTCTTGCAGCTGAACTCTCTGCACTCTGCAGCGTGAGACTGGAGCACACTGTTCATTACCTTATCTTCCTCAGCTACATTACTAATGGTCTAAAAATTAGCCAGGCCTTCTGTAAAAATCCACCCACTCAGCTGGGGCCTTTGACTCAGCTGAATGGCAGTGTTGGGGCTGACACATTTCAAACCCCACACTCTCCTGAGTGCAAAACACAGCCCCCACTCACAGAACCTGCTGGTCAGGGCCAGCTTTGGCACTCTGTCTGTCCTGCACCCAGCCCTGTGGAGTCCAGGTGAGCACTGGCACTCTTCAACACGTTTATAATCCATACAAATAATCCAGGTGTGCCCAGCTGGGTCGGGGGCATTTGCCAGTCCTGGCACATGTTCACATAAAATGATTTAAGTCAGCAAGGTGCTGGGCACTCCCAGTGAAGCTGAGCCCTGCAGGCTTTGCTGGGAGATGAGGCTGGTGTTCCAGCAATGCTGATCTCCTTTATTAGAAACCTAAGCTGCAAACAAGTTCATTTCCAACCACAGCCCTTCAACTTCAGCAGACTGACAGCGAGATCAAGCACAACACACCATACTCTGTAAAACCAGGCTGTTCTTCAGACCAGAAACTAAAACATCAGCTCTGTCACTGACAACTAAATACAGCAAGAATTTCAAAGCATTACTATAGCCAACACAATTAAGTAACAAAGATCTCTAAGAAGACACTGAGAATACAAGGTTTGACATCTTTTGTCTAGAGAGTGGCTCTCCAGGTGTGTTTCCAGGTCCTTTTTAAACTTTATATGACAGATGCAACAGGAAAAAATAGATTGTTTCCTTTGGGTCTGGTAGTCATGTCACTTGGAAAGCTCAGACACCTGGCAAAAATATAACAGTGCATAAAAATCATGTCATTTCAGGCAAAAAAAAAAAAAAAAGCAACTATGGTTAGCCATTCAAAAGTATAGTTGTAGCAGCTACCAGAAGTCAGCTGTGTACAGCTCTGTTCACCTCCAGAGAAGGGAAGGGTTTTCGTGTGGCTCAGAGGTCCAGCAGGAGGTGATTCATGCCCACGGGATGCTGGGGTCCAGCACAACGTGCAGGGAGCTCAGCTCGAGGCTTTCCTGGGCAGGGCAGATTCCTCTGGCCAGGGACAAGGGCTGCAGGGCTGGGTTTGCTCTGCTGCCCTCGGCCTCCCCGGGCAGCAGCGCTGCCTTCTGCCCCTGTGCCCTGGGGATGAGGGGCTGTGCCCCTGCAGCGCTGCTTTGGAGAGCTACTGCTTTATTAGAGCGTGTTTAGCAAAAATAACAGAGGGAATAGGCTGAAAAACTGGTCCCTGGAATTGCCCCCAGGGCTCCGAGCAAGTCACACAGAAGGAATGGGTGTCCAGATTGCTTCACTGGGACAGATCCCCGTCATTATCCCTGCTGAACAACACCCAGGATTGCTGCGCCTGGCCGGGCCCTGCAGAGGCAGGGCTGTGCCGTCTGGACAGGGCGTTGCTTGGTCCACGCTGATTCCTGTAACCCACAGGGCCCCACTTCTCCTTTCCTTCTCAGGGCTCTTGTCTAACAGGAAAAGTGCCCGGTGCCCTGTCCCTGTTGGGACACTGCTGCCCGAGCACAGCCCAGTTGCACAAGCTGGAAGGGCACCTCTGGCACCTCCATCTGCCCCCTCCCTCCTTAGATGTGTGCTCACTGCCTCCTTTCCTTCCTCTTCTTCATTTCCTTGCTGTTGCAGGAGGACAAACACCGAGGGAGTGAAGAAAGCACCCAGAAAGGAACTTCAGACAGAGAAGCATCCAGTGCTGCCCTGCTCGGGGTGGCATTTACGGAACCTGCTGTCCCTCAAGATGCAGTTTCTCAGTGCACTGTCATACACCCCCTGTTGCTGCCTGTTACTTAATCTTTGCTTCCTCAAAGAGCACCCAGAGTTGGGTAACAGGTTTCCTGAAGGTGACAGAAGCAAGGAAAAGACAGCACTTCAATGATAAAAATAAAAAGTTTGTCATAAGGGACTTGGACCCACGACCACTGCTGAAAGAGGAAAGAGGTGGTCAAGTATGCATGAGGTGCACACCCACCAAGAACAGGAGGAAAATTCCATTCTTGACCTGGAAACTCATGGAAAAGGTGCCCCACTAAGCACGGCAGTGGCCAGGAGGACAAGCTGGCTCCTCTGTGCCTGCACACAGGCAGTGAGGGAGGCATAGAGGGCACGTTGAGGGCACAGCGAGGGAATGCCCTGCCAGCAGCCCCAGCAGCCGTGCTGATCCTCCTCCCCTGCACAGCCTGGCTGAGGGCAGCCTGGGCAATTCCTGGGCACCCAGACATCAGCTCTTCTCTGCTTTGAGTTCTTCTCCCCCAGCAGCCAGGTCTGGCAAGGAAACTGCACAGTTAATGGGTGGATTTTGAACAGATAGACAGAAAGCACTGGAACAGCATTCTTTCCTCAGTCCAACATCCTCAATGCCCACTGAAGATGTTGTACTGAAGATACTGAACAAGAACCTGTGGGGTTTAAAATTAATTTATAGATTTAGAACAGATTTTGCCAGTATTCAACCCTCTTGGGAGCCAGCAGTTGGCATTACAACTGGGAATCCCATAAACGAATCCTTCATGTATCTATGTCTCACTGACAGATTTAGTTTCCATCAGTATTGCTTTTTAGATGTAAAAACAAGAGACCATAGTGCATAACTCATTATTTTCTATATGAACACGTAGCTTTTCTACCTCAGCTTCAGCACAAAGACCTCTTAGGTTTAAAGACCTAAGATGCAGATTTATTTTTGAATTCCTGTTGGCCAAAGAGGAAGCTGTCAGATGATTTGCATTTTTGTTACTCTTTCTGAAAACACTGAGATCTTGCTTAGGTAGAAGTCAGGGCTGACTTTCAGCTACTGGGACTCATGATGCCAGGAATACAAAAATAAAGATCTGTATTTGAGGACAGACACAAGGTCTAATATCTTTTGGCCTACAAAACAGACTGGAAGGAGCAGTAAGAGGCCACTGCTCATCCCAGGAGCTCTGCTGCTATGGAGAATGTCTGCTCAGGAGCTGAGCAAGGTCTGCTGCTGTGCTGCAATCACTCTGGCAGCACCTTGGCAGCATTTCCAAAGCTATTAATTAGCAGATTACTCATCAGTGAGCTAGGGCACCCTGTAAACCGATGCCCCATTGACCCTGCTGAATTATTTTCCCATAAATAAAGTGCAAACCTCACAGGCTGATCTCCACAGGACAGATTTTTTCCCCTTCATTTTCTCAGTCAAAGCAGCTATTCAGAATGGTATAAACACACCTGCTCACACCGAGCAGCAAACCAGCCTGCAAGGGATTCTCCACGTGCCACTGGAGCAGAGCAGATGGAGCACACAGCTAAAGGTGCCAGAGCATTTGCAGGCTGCTGCACTTTGAGCATTACAATGGAGCTTGTTTAGAGGGGAAATGTTGACAAGGACACTGGGATTCATCCCCTGCTTATTGAAAAGGCAAACGAGGATTTTTAATTCCACCTGGAGGGCAGAGGGGTTGATGTTGCCCTGGCAGAGCACCTGGGGGTTGCACCCACAGCCGGGCAGCAGTTCCTCTCACCAAACTGTGAGTGCAGGCAGCACCCAGAGCTGAGCAAAATTTCACTTCAGCAACTGGTGGTTAGTTCCCTGCCAACAGTAATTAGCTTCTGTAAGGAGTTTATAACAAGAAACCACAGAACAGTTTTATTCTGATGAAGCTGATGGGGAAAAGCCTGTGCGTCTGTCCATGGGGCGAGAGCTCCAAGGCTTGGCAGCAGAATGGAGGCTCAGCCTTTCAGGCCAGAGGCAAGCAGCCCTTCCCTGAGCCCAGAGCAGCTTCCCGAGAGCACTGCCTGCATTGCTCAGCATCCCTGCCCTCTTCAGGGAGCTGGGCTGCTGCTCCCACCAGCGAAGCAGCCAAACAGGCAGGACCTTGCTCCAAGCACTCACAGCCTGGGTCTGCCCTGGCCAACACTGGCACCTGGGCTCAGCCTGGACCTATCTGTGCCAAGGAGAGTGCTCTCAAAGGTACAGCACAGGGGCTTGAGCCAGTTATTACTAAAGACACTGTACTAAATAATGGTGTTGATCTTAAAAGAGCAGAGAATGTACATTTAATTCTGCAGCTGGGAGGAGTTGTATTATTAATTTCAGTGGGATTACATCAATTTATAAAACTAAAGCAAGCGTTCCTAGTTCTTTCACAGATTCTTGGATTAACATCTGTGTTCATATCAAAAGTATGCTGAATTAGGGATTCTGTTCCATTCTCACTGGAATGAGCTCTGGCATGGTACAAAAGAAAAGCCTGAACTAGAACTCGTACTAACTTTGCTATAACTTCTGGATACAGGCATCTTTCTGAAAACAGAACTGGGCAGTGTGATAAAGCCAGTGTGTGACTGACTGCTCCAGAGTGGGGTCAATACCTGGGTTTTCCCGACCAAGCTCTGTCACCAGCTCTCTCATCCCTTGCAGATTTTTTCCCTTCCTTCTACGTTTGTTTCTTTTTCTCACTGTTTCTGTTTTATTCATTCGTGCTGTGGTTTCTCTTGAAGCATTCTGAACAGCACACGGCAACAGGGTCCCAAACTCAGTCCAAGATTTTGGGCATGGCTGTGGTAGAAATAAACAGTAATTCAAATTTGATACTCTTGTTCCTTGGAGTACATGTGCTCCCTGCCAATCCAAAAGAGCAGGAAAAAAGAGCTTTTGTTTTCCTGAAGTCTCCTGAGTGTCCTGAGAGGAGCAGGGGTGCAGGGCTGACACGGTGGGCTCAGGGCACTGCTGTCCACGCTGTCCCCTGTGCTGCTGCCTGTCCCCAGAACCAGCACACAATCAGCCAGAGTTTGTCAATGCTGCAAATGTACTCTAGGTGTACAAATTTTCTGTCCAACATCCCCAGTGGCCCCATAAGCTGAGCAAGAACATGACTTTATGTGATGTTCAGCAGTGGAGCAGAGCAAGCTGGTCCTGGAGCATTAGCCACTGGCTTGCTGCTGTCAGATTTTGCTAACAAGAGGTGGCACTGGTACCTTGTTGTTCTGAAACTACTGGAAAGTCATTAGCTGTGATGTCCAAGCCAGAACCTACTGCATTTCCTTTTGTCATCAGCCAAGAGGTCATGATTAAAAGAGATGCATAATTAGGAATGATTTAACAGGAAACTGAAGAGAACCTCTAATCACTGCCACCCTGGGCTTTATTGCAATGACAAAATAAAACAGGAGGGCTTGACTTTTCCCGTGTTCTAAGCAGGGTAGCATTAAATCTGGTTCCAGAGAGTGTCATGAGCAGCCAGGGAAGGAGAAGGAAAGGAGCTGCAGATGGCTGAGTGCCCAAAGGTGTGGAACAGGCTCCCTCCAAATCTGCAGCTTCCAGCAGAGAGGAAGGGCCCCGTGTCTCCATCCTGCTGGGATCATGCTGTGGGGAGGGAGCATCCTCGGGGCTGTCCCCCAAAAGGCACTGTGCTCCTGGCAGGGTCACTGTGCTGCTGGGGCGGCACTGGGGTGAGCTCCAGGAGCAGGATCACCCTGCCTCATCGAGGGAGGCTCCTCGTTCAGCCTGCAGAGGGAGGCAGGCAGGAGGGAGGCAGGCAGGGATCAGCTTTGCCCTCCAGTCACCTCCTGCAGCCCAGCGTGGATGCTCTTGGGCAGCCACATCCCAGAGCTCCACAGGGAGGAAGGTGCACACATGGGCAGAATGGATGAACCCAAGGACAGGTTTTAGTTACAAAATGATTCAATACTCCACTGACTAAAGGGCTCACAATAAATTACGTGGAACCACGAGGTTCAGGTCCTGCAAGAAGAGGGCCCTGGACTGTTCATGGGCCTGTCTCATGACACTGCTCCAGCACCTAGGGCATGCCCCTCTTTCTTGCCCAGTGACTTGCAGAAGAGTCCAACAAGCAGCCCACGCTTTGGAAAGGCAAAGGACAGTGCTGCTGAGCAGGGCAGAGCCGTGCTGTGACCTGCACGCTCTCAGCTGTGCAGGACTGTGGAGCACAGCCTGGGGCTCGGAGCTGCCAGGGACCAGCCCTGCCCCAAGCAGAGCGGGTTCCTGCCTGCAGTGACCACCCAGTGCCAGGCCCAGGGCGTTTGCAGCTCAGGGCTGCTTTGAGGGGCTGCTGGCACCCCAGGGTGCTGGCTGGGCAGAGGTCAGGGCTCCCAGCCACTCACTGCTCTGTCACCAGCATTGTGCAACACTGTCCAGGACCTGACTGCTGCATTTGCATTTTCCTCTTGCTAAGATATATCCCTGTGCAGGAAGCAGCTTTTGGGATAGATGGGGAATGTTGCTGAAAATAATTTGAAAGGCAAAGAGGGCTAAAATATACTGTCATGATGTTTCTGAGTAAATAAAGATAAGGGCGATGGAAGCTCCTCTGGCAGAGACATTAGCAGAGCCTCAGCAAATTAGTTGAGCACTAGAAAATTGACATGGAACGGAAACAAGACATTCAAAGCAAGGATGTGCTTTCACTAGGCACTGAGCCGAAGTTATTTGAGAAGAAGGAGCGGAGCTGGTTCCAGAGTAGCTAATTCATTTCTCCTTATCTCCCCTTGGCAGAGGCTCGCTGCTAAAGAGTGCTTGATGCATGCCTGCTGCTTCCTCCCCTCTCCCCTCACGGCTCTGCCTTGCACTAAACGAGAATTGGTTCTGCTGCAAATGACTCCAGCTCCCTGTGGGCTGCAGAGATAAAATCCCAGCTCACTGGGCACCCGTGTGGCACCCTGGCACTCTGAACCTCGTGGCAGCACTTGCACTTGCTCTGAGTTCAGCTCTCTGCTAAAATATTTGCTGGAATACAAATGCCAGTTATGAACACTTTTTTTCTGTAATATTTGTGTGTTGGTGAAGGCCCAGACTGATTCACTGTCACAAAACACTTCTCAAGTCTGGCTTAATTTACTTAATGAAGCTCAAATGCCCACCAGTCTCCCTGCCTGATGACATTGCTGTGGTATAAACTCATTACAAATTTCAGGGAGGTACTAAAACAACAGGTTTGATATCTGCAAGATATAACACAGCTTATTCTCTGGCAGTCAGACTCATTTTCTCAGCAGCTCATTTAGCAGAGCCAGGATTGCATGGACAGAGATACTAGAACATCCTGCTGGACCGTTTTGCCATAAAATGACTCTCCACACTTGCATTTAAAACCAAGTGGTCCCTGTTTATGACACTTTATAGCTTAATTTTCAAACATGTCAGGGTTAAGCACAGGCTTTGGCCAAGCTGGGAATCGAGCTGGGTTAACCTTGCAGCTTGAGGCTCAGCAGCTCTTCCAGGTCTGAGCTGAGCAGACATCAAAAAGCTTCGCAGTGTGTAAGGCTGGTGAATAATAAACATTCTGTGATAACTTTAAGCTGCTGCTGTTGTGGCCCTCCTTTAGCTCTGTCTGAGGAGATCCTGCCCCCCTTTGTGCCTCTCTGCTCATGCTGTCCTGTCCAGGTGAACCTTTGCACCTCTCTTGCTGCAGCTGTGCTCCATGTGTGGGGCACGTTGTGCTCGGAGTGGTGCAGCCTGGTTTTCCCAGAGCCCCAGGAGTCAGAGGGGGGCACTCCTGCCAGAACACCTCCTTCTGCTGCCCAGCTCTGCAGCCGGGCACGTGCCAGTTCGGTCTGATGCGTCTTCTGCATTTTTGTTCACAGCTCTGAGCTCCTCACTCTTTCTCTCTTATCACCCTTTATTTTGTAATCTCCCAACAAGGACTGATTCTGCTGCATTCTTCTGGTAGCAAACTGAATACATTTTGAGGATTAAATGAAACTAAACTTTTATAATCACCTGGGACACAATCTTCAGCAGTGAAAGAAATCAAAGTGGTGGTTAGACGTGAGTTATCAGTTGGAGAGCTGTCAGATTCTGCTACAACAGCAGCATCCATGAATGGTTCCTCAGTGGGACATCTGGGCTGTCAGCTTTTTGTGAGCATCTGTTATGTCACTGGCAGTGACATTTCAAAGTACAAAGCCCAGTTGGAAGGTTACTATTTTAGAGCAGAAGTACAAATTCAGCACACTTTTATCAAAACCAGAGCATGCATGTAGCAAGCTCGATGTCAGCAGGAAACATTTGTAACATGAACACGAACCCAACGGGAGAGGGTCAGTGTCAATCTTTTGGTACGCCAGGAGTGGAGAAACAGGGGCCAGAAAATGTTTCCTACTTAGCTTTCTTGACTGCAGAGACAACTCATCCCTAGGGAAAGACCCATGTGTACAAATCAAAACCTGAGAGTGGCCTTGCCTTATGTGGTCTCGATTAGGCAGCACCTTTCACGGTGAAAGAACTGAGCAGCTCGTGAGGGACGTGTTTGCTCAGCCCCAGAAGCCCTGAGATGTACAGCCTGGCGAAGGCAAGGCAGCTGGAACCAGTGCAGCTGTGGGTCAGCCTGGTGGCTGCAGCTCCCAGGGCCAGGATCAGCCCAGGAGAACATTCCTGAGCACAGGACAGGCGAGCTGGGCACCACCAGCAGCCCGCGGTGCCGCACAGCAGCCAAAGGGTTAAACGCTTGAGTCACGTCTTTTCAAGAACTGAAGGACTAGCTGAGAAAAGCTGTGCTGGCTTCCAGGGAAGCAGGCTGTAAACAGCTCAGCAGAGTGGGGACAGGGCAGGGCAGGGATGCAGGAGAGGCAGGGCAGCTGCTCCTGCTCAGCTGTCCCTGCGCTCAGGAGCTGCAGCCACAGGGCTCACCAGGAACCAGGGCCAGGCAGCCTGCTCCCTGGCTGGAGCACAGGACCAGCAGTCAGGAGATTCAGGTTCTATTTATTGCCCTTCCAGAGCGAATGTGGGGAAATCACTTTGCTGCTTTGTGTCTTGTTTTCCTCTGAGATACTGCTTTACCTTATTAGTGGAATGAACACTCTTTGTTCGTGTTTATAAAGTGCCTTTTGTTCTTTGGATGCAATGCCAAAGCAGAACTGAACAAGATGCGTTTACACAGAATTTCTAAAGCTTCAGAAACAGCTGGTCAGCCTTCCTGCTGCTGGGAGGTAAAGGTCTGCAAACTCTATCACAAATAACTCCAACCCAGCCCCAAAGTCCCTGTGCTCCTCTCTCACTTCAGACACTGAAGAAGGGATACTTTAGAGATCAACGAGAGCACTGCAATATGTGAAAAGGGGCAGAGAAATAAAATTTGCTCAGAGGTGAGCCGGACAAATGACTCCACACTTTGGGAATTTTGCTATTCTACCCTGAGTTTTTCATCTTATTGGCGTTGGTAATTGAATAGCATTGAAAAGTCAAGGTACCCCTTTGTATAATGCATTATTTTTCCTTCAGAATAAATCTTTGAGGGTTTTTGCTGAATGAAAGCACTGCAGCCATGCAGAACTCATCCCATGTGAGACTTCTGTGCACAGCACCGAGTCCAGGATGCACAGTTCCAAACACTGCTGTGCTCTGGGAGCACAGGAACTTCACAAATTGTCCCTGCAGTTATGTGAAATTGAGATCAATTGATATTTGCTGAAATATCCCAAGAGTTCCTTGGCTTGCACTTACTCTGGGATTAGCCCTGAGCCTTTATCAGAATTATGGAGGAGATCATGGCTGGGTCTTCACTGATAACACTTTTCCAAAGCCTGACCATGTTGCTCAATAAAGTCATTTACGGAGCAAGCCTGGGGGTAACTCCTGCTGTCCGTTCCAGGGGTGCCTTGCCAGGATGTGTGGACAGGAATGTCCCTCCGTGGCACCTCAGAAAAAGCTTTGTCCCCCTCAGACTGACATTGCTGAGGTCAGTGGCATTGCAGCCCATATTTTTCTGTATCTTCTGCCTTCCACTGAATAACTGTGATGGGTTCTGCTCCTCTCCCACCTCCATGTGGTTGATTGTATATGTAAGGAAAGCAGTCCAGCCATTTTTGTGTTTCCTTTTAATTCTCTTGTTGTTATTGGGACCTAAATGATTTTGTTTTTGTTTTTACTGCTCTGTAATGAGTCACTGGCTTATTTAATTTAATTTTATTGTAATTGTTATCTTTTCATTCTTGTTTTTTTCCAGTCAGTTACTCATAAGACCACAAAATATAAACAGGACACTGTTGCTTGGACAACTTCTGAGGGTAATTTTTTTCACTGTCACCCAAATGCAAAGCCATTTACTGAATGGTCCTCACTTCCTAAGAACTTTCTCCTCAGTCCATGTATATTTTTCCTACATGTCCTGTTTCTGTTGATCCTTATGTTTTCCAGCTAAAGCAGATCAGTCTGTCTGGCTTTTTTGTTGCTTGGAAACTTTCTTGGGCTTTCTAACTGGGCCTGATCAAAACTTTCCATGGAAATTTTAGTGACAGAAAATCAAGTATCATTTTATATTATTTATTTTGTAACAAATAAATCCTGCCAAGACATTTTGATTGAAACTTTGGGAGAAATAGCTGTCCAGTGAAATGTTAAATTTTCCTTTGCCATCTCCTCCATTTTCATGGCAACCTCATCTTTGGCAGAGCACCCTCTGGTGACTCTTTCTTGCCAGATTTCTTATCTTGACCTGATTGCCCAAGGAAATGGGATTTGTGTCACTGTGCTATGTTTCCATATGGGACATACACGTGTCTCTTTATCCATCAGGATAATTTCAAAGCAACTGGTGGCTTCCCACCAGCTCTGATACAAAGACAGGTGGAAATCATGTTAACATTTGGTGCTTCACTGTAGATGTCAGATAGAAAATAAATGTTATGAATGCATCTGTCAAGGGAAAAGCTTCAGGAGCAGTGGCCTTGTACTCACTAGCACAGCAAGCAGATGAGAGAGAGCAGTAAATGCCCAGCTGTGGGAAAACCCACAGGAGCTCACCCCCACCAGGACAGACACCACAGGGCACGGAGGCACAGGACAGCAGGACTCAGCTCTGGTGCTGTGTTTCCTGTGAGCTGGAGATCCTCAGAACCTGAGAGAATGACTGTGAACGTGCACCCGTTTGGCTGGAGATGGTTCAAATTTTGGGGCAAAGCCAAGTGCTTTTATTTAAGGTGATCTGCAGCTCTGCCCTTCCTGGCAAGCAGAGAAGCAGGGACTGAGCCTCAGAAGGCTCTGTCTGTGTGCTCCTGTCCCTCTGCCTCCTCAAAGAAGTTCAGAGCTCCCTGGATACTCCACAGTTACACCTTCCAGTCACACCTTTAGGCATTCCCTAAGATGCAAATTGTCTGGCATGAAAAAGCATCTTTTGCATATCTATGTGCAACTTGTACATGAAGTGAAGTGTCTGTGGTACCCAGAACTTCAGCAGCCTCTGCAGATAATGTGCATCAGAGCAGGAATGACCAACAGGGATGGCACAGGACTGCTGCAGAGCCTGGCCATTGTCCAGCAGCACCCACAGGCTGGGTATGCCATGCACAGAAAGTTTTCTAATGAGGAACCTTGGAACAGCCATGACAAGTGATGGCACAGTTTGGGTGAAGGCTTTGAGGAGCTCCAAGTGCTGTGGAAGCAGCTTCAGAGATTAGCTGAAGGGTTTTCTCTGAGTCAGCAGTGAGCCAGCCCCCTCCCCAGGGTAGGAGGCACCAGGATGTTTGGAATGCCATCCCTAGGACAGCAGGTCAGCCTGCACTTCTGGCCAGCGTGATCACTGAAACACTTGAGGCTGCTTTTGCAAGAGTCAATGCCAGTTAACTGCAGTCAGATCCCAGCTTGGGTAATTCCATTCTACCTCCCCAAAATTCCCCATTGATTTCAAACAGATGTAGTGTTTTTCACTTCCTCCTGAGGGCTGCTGAGTGGCTCTGTGTGTTGTGCTGAGAGCTCGCTGTGCTTCACCCCAAGGGTGGTGCAGCACCAGGAATGAGCCAGGGCAGAGCTTTGGTGCATCAGCTCTGTTTGGGGGCAATGCTGGTCTGTCTGTTCAGTGTGAGAACTGATAAACATTCTCCCACAGAGCCGTGGCTGGCAGCAAACAGCCAACAAAAGCCAGCACTCAGGATTTTGTCCTGTAGAGTATGAGGTACACACAGCCTCTGGTTGTAGCTCTTCTGTTTATTTCAAGTAGCAACTTGGTCACTTTCTAGTGAGGCCAAAAGGCACCTTAATTTTACAGCAGAATAAGTTGGCTTGCACCCTTAATTTCTGTGCCTCAATACTCATTAGTAACAGTGAAATAGCAATGCTCATTAATGCTCATTAATATTTACTATAATGGATGCTTTATGATCACTTTGAAAGGGAGATGAATTCCTGTTTCCATTTCTTCTGATACAGACAAGCTGATGAATGAACAAATTGAGCTGTTTTTACCATGCACCGTGGGCAGCTCCCAGGGCTTGGTGGCAGCAGGAGCAAACACAGAGGTGCAGCCAGGAGCATTAATTGAAAGCATGTTCAGGGAGACAGAACTGCAGCTTGGTCCTAACGAGTGTGTGGTAGAGATAATGTAAAAGCAATTACTTTAGCAAAGGCAATTCACTGAAAAAGTATTTTTTTACAGAGCACCAACTTACTCAGCTGGCAGGGCTGCTGCCAGGAGACAGAGCCAGGTAGGGCCACTCAGGCTGGGGACACAGAGAGGTGGCATGTGCCTGCTGAGCCTGGCCCCGTGTCCTGTGCCCAGCCACTCCTGGGGGCGGGGGCACGTTCCCTTCCCAAGGCTCTCATGGGATCTGTCACCCTGAACAGTGACCTACTCCCCACTGGGGTGCTGCACTCACCTGGAGTTTCTCTGTCCTTTACCTGCACAGGTGACCTGCCCACACGAGGTGCTACAGCCACCTGAGGCATTGGTGCAGTCTAGGATCTCTCTGCTCATCTCAGTTTCCACCAGTATCACTGAGGCACGAATGTGAGCCTTGAAATTCAGATAACCCTACAGTTTACCAACAAGCTGGAAAGGCAACTGGAAAATGTAAATGGAGGGTGCACTGAGGTTTCCTTATCGAGGACAACTGTGAACTAGCAGTGACAAAAATCAGCAGGAAGAAAAGATAACCCTGTGTGCTTCTGCTGCCATTCACAGGATTTCTAAATTCAAGTAACACTCACAAAGTTTTTTATAAAAAAAGTCAATGTGTAGCCTTTTGGTTGCAATTCAAGTTCTAATAAAACTGTTTATTGAACTCCTTGACCCCTTCCTGGAATCTGCTGGAGCTTCCCAGAAGTTTGTGTCATGTGGTTCTCGGTCATTAATAACCAAGTGTGACACAGCAGTTTAGACGCAGCGCAGCCTCCTGTCCGTGCGAGCAGGCGCCAGGACGGGCTGGGAGCACACAAACAGCTCAGCCCGGGGCTGCAGGATCCCGTCCCGGGGCAGCAGAGCCGTGATGCAGCAGCAGCAGAAAGGGCAGGGGCAGGAAGTGATTCATGCAGTACAGTACAACACGCGGGACACCAGCAGAAGGATCCCAGCCTCCAGCCCGAGCAGTGCCGGGCACACGGCTCCAGCCTGCATGTTGGATCCATCTCCTGGCTGTTTACACAGAAATACTCCTCCAGCAGCCAGCTGTGCATTAAAAGCAGCATCTGGTGCTAAAGAGGGTCAGTGAAGCTCAAGACCTCTGAATACATGGCTGATCTGTTCTGTCCACCCACTCATTTACGTTTATAAAGCCCTTCTGGCTTCTGCCTGGAAATCTTTGGCCCTCAAGCCAGAGATCTCTCCAGCAGTTCTCCTCCAGCTCTTGGCCTGCTTTACTGTTCCTTGACTCTGTTCAGCCATTTCCCTGCCTGTTCCCAGCCCTCAGTCCCCCGTCCTGCCCCAGCTCATGGCTAATTAATCATCTCTTCTTATGACAACTGGACTGGAGCTAAGAAATTCTGAGTGTCACTTTCCAAAGAGCAGAGCTGTTGTGTCTGCTGCAGCAAGATACATTCCAGGTACATTCTGCCTCACCAATTATATCCTTACAAAAAGGGCAGGGATATTGCTATATGGAGAAGCTAATCACATTCTAGGGTGAGATGTTGTGCTTCAGCTACAGCAGAATGAAAGAGACTCATTGTGAATTGATTCAAAAGTCTTATCTCTGCCAAATTTGGATTTAGTTACACATGTGCATTTCCTACAAATAAAAGAAAAAACCTCTGTGGACTTACTGGGGAAATGAATTTAATTTTGATCAAGTTCCTTGAGCTGCCAATCACTGTAATTTCACTGGAGAAGACTCAATCTTGCTATAGGAAGTTGGATGGGGAGAGAGACGGAAGAGAGAAAATTGGAATCTCAGTTTAGGTGGGAACCAATACATTAAAATAATTTTTTCCCTTCTTATTTGTGTCCTAAGCTTCTGCTTACTTCTCCCTGTCTCCCTCCACAGTATTTACAATGCAGATTGGCAAACACTGGAGCCCTGCCTGCTCACTTCAGTTAAAGTTCATTTTTTAAGGAAATGCTTAATCTGTTAAGGGCCCTGCATCCCTGGAATAGACTCAACTCCTGAGCTCCTACTCCAAGCATCAGATGTGCTTTGAACCACCTTCTCAAGTCAAGCACAATGCAGGAATGTCATTTTCCAAAAAAAAAGAGGCTGCAGAAAGGAAAACATTTGCTTGCAAACCCAGTTCTCCCTCTGGGGAGGGATCAAGAATGAGCTGGGCATGCCAGAGTGATCAGTGCTGCTTCGTGCAAGGCTGGAGGCGTTCAGAAGGGATGGTGATGGGACTGGTGTTGACCCTACTCTAGAAAGGACCAACATCCATTTCAGAGGAAAAAAGGCTCATCTAGAAAAGGAGATAATGTTTAGTTTAATATTTTAGTGTATCTAGGTCAGTCCATTGAAAGCAAGTCCAAGGCTTACTGTCTTATCTGCTGTGCTCTTAGCTGCTGTTGGCCAAGACACCCCCCAGCCTGGTCTAGACAAAGCCTAGAAGCAAGGGAGACAAACAAATGACACAGAGAGGGAGGGCTGAATGAGGGGAGACACAGTGAGCAAGGAGCAGACAGAAGGGAAGACAATGGAATGGAAAAAGCCAACATTATCTTTATACTGAACATGACAGCTGGGCTTTCGAGGGGTGCTCTTTTCCCTAATCCATAGCACATGCTGCTTCTTAACTGCAGTATGTGTTTGTTTATTTGTTGTGTGTTTTTGTAAAGTGAATCACCCTTAGGAAAAACCCATGGACTCAAAATTACCCAGGGCAAAATCTCATTGTACGTCAGCTACTCTGGCACAGCCCGTAGGTAGCTCAAGAGGAAAAGCTACTTGGGAATCTTCTGGGGAAGGGTTTCTCTGTAGGTTTTCTTAAAGGAAAATTACACTGTGCTGGACCCAAAGTGTGTAATGGGGATGTGGCATTGGAACTGTCCCGTTTTATACAAATATTAAACAGGCAGTGAACTTGGTCTCCCACACAAGTACTCTGACCACTTGGGGCTCAAAATGATCTCTTTATTCAGGTCCAGTGATCTGCTGAATTTTTAATCAAAATTGGAGATCACAACAGGAAAGCCCTAAAGCAGCCACTGCTCCGGAGAGAAATACCCTCACATTAACACTTGGGGCATGAGTTCTTCTCCTGGCTTTGACTCCAGAAATCTCTCACATACCTGCTAATTGTCCTACCTGCTGGGCTGTTAATTATTTTGGGGTGATGAGAGTTCTAGTGGATATTTATCACTTGTGTAGTGATTACAGTCAATTAGTAAATATGAAATACCTGTGCCTAAGGTCAACAAAACATCCCTCATATTTCTAGATCTCTATTATAAACACATCTGGAGAAAATCTTCACGCTTTATTATGCCTCTTAAATGTCACATGTAAAAATAAGCACAAACACATCATTCCACCCAGTGTCCTTGCCCAGCTGAGGTGGAACAAGCACTAAAGCAACAAGTATGAGACATAGCCATTGTTTCTGTGTGCTGAAACCCTACTGAAGAGAAGAGCTGCTCTGCCACCTCTGCTGACCAGAGTTCTGGCCAAATCAGTCTCCCTAAGAATACCTGGAGTCACAGGAACGTATGTGGGAATTGAAAATAAAATCTGATCAAACAAATACTCACTGGTCAATAACAATGGTAATATTAAGGCTGAAATTAAAAGAACTGAAGATGTTTTCCCCCAGGTTTTTGGGAGGAAATGGGACATCTGCACTTTGGCCACGTGGCCAGGATTTCATAGAGAAAAGGCAGAGAGCAGGCTGAAGACACTGGAGCCAGGCCTTAGGCTCATGGTGCTCTTCTTGCCATGTGTCCCCTGGGAGAAGTGACAGCAGGAAGCAGGCAGGAGGGCACAGGAAGTGCTTGGGAAATTTCACTTAACAGTTAAAACCTCTACGTGAATGAAGCCTTGAGCCTGTTTTGCTTCAAACAATGTTCCATTCAAAGTATGACTCAACTTTTGGGGCCTGATCCAAAGCTCACTAAAGACAATGAGAGTTTTTCCATTGACTTGAGCAGCCTTTGGATGAGGGCCTTGGTCCTGATCGTGGAAGCCTGATTCACATGAGAAAGGCTGCACAAAAAGATCAGGTCTAGAAATCCCTGTTGAGATTGTACCCCAGCCTTTCCTGGGTGAGTGTTCCAAGCTAAAGCAATGGCACCAACTGAGCCTGATGGTCTGCTCACTGCCCTGAACGTCACCTAACATTTGATGGGCACAGGGATTTGTAAGGATGAATCCTTGGTCCCGCACTTCCACAGAAGGGTTCATGTTTGCATAGCTGATTAAGAGCTTTTCTTCCCTCTTGACTTTGTTTTGCCTAATGGTGTTATCAGAATGTAACTCAGGAACCATTGAGTGCAGACTTCAAGAGATGCCACACAAAAGCCTGAGGTCCAGTTAAGTCACATTAAAGCCTAAGATCCAGTTGAAATTAAAAGTGACTTCATTACTGAGACCTAAGGGGTTGAAACTACAATGAAGGTTAAATTAATCTGACTTACTTTTAGTAGATAATTCTTTCAAGTGCTGGTTTTCAGGGCAGGGTGCTTTAGTAGAAAAGGTATAATCTTTTTCTGCCACTTTGAACGATAAAACTTATGATGTTTGGATAAGATGTCTTAAAACACCATTATTCAACCATAAAAGAAGAGAAAGACCAAACAATGCAGCATTTGGACCTTGCAAGTTCCTCCCTGTTGGCTGTCTTTTCAAAGCACGTGTCATCTGAGATGATTTTATACATTCCTATAGGGTTCCCAAATGCTGTCCTGTCTCCACAAACATCCTGTCCCGGGCACTGGGGCTGGGCTGCTCTCTGCTGTGACACCTTGCTCACAAACACATCTGCAGGGCTCTGTGTGCCCCAAACCGCCTCTTCAGCCTTCCCTCCAGTGCTCCCCATATCAATAATATTTGGTTGTCCCGGTGGAGTTACAACTGAAAAAAAAAAATGTTTTCACCCATCTGGTTTGTATTAACTTTACAAGGGAAATGCAGTATACAGGGGAATTTTATTTTTTTTTTTGCTTGTATAACCATGTGTACACCCTGGCTGCTGCCAGCCCCATCCTGGGTCACCCAGGGAAAGCTGCAGCCCTGGTACAGACGGGTGCAGTGTGACAGAGCAGAGGGACAGGGCCAGCAGCGCTGCTGGGGGGTGAGAGCTGCCTCACCTCCACACCCAGCCCTGCAGACCATCTACTTGGGTGATTTCTGTCAAAGCTTCTCCTTGTGAAGCTGTGCTGCCGCATTTTTAAGCCCAGCCAAAACCTCAGATTGCCTCACAGAACGGAGTGGTCCAGGATCCATAAACGTCATTTCCCAGGATAATCCTTGACTTTTGTTTCAGTCTGTTATTTCCCACTTAATACCCACAGCTTTTTAATTGGTTATTATTATTTCTTATTATATTTGAAAATTTTAAGAGTCTCTTAAGAAGCAAAAAGGGGACATAATTAAAGGAAAATGCAGAGAATAATCAAAATGTAGTGTGACTTTACAGATGTGACAGACAGTGATTCTTCTCGGGAGGGAGACAGGAAACTGTGGTGGGCCAGAGCCCTCAGGCCTCAGCTGACTGCAAAATATCCCCTCAGGACTAACTCTGTGAACTCCAGGCACACAATAACCACCAGCAGCTCCTGCACCCAGCTCCACAGTGCAGCCCGGGCTGCCGCCAGACAACATTTTCCATTATTTTGGTGTTGTAATACAGCATTTATTTACCTGATTTAAAAGCAACCACTGACATGGCACATGATTTCAGACACATTATTTCAGTGGGCTGGTTTTAACTTCTGATGGCCTTTCAGACCTTTAGTTCCTCTTCTAATCATAAATAAAATCTAGACAGTGATGGCAAGAAGAGGGAAAGATGCAATACGAGTACTGATATGGAGAATGAAGAAGGTGACACAACACGTTCAATTTTTTAATGGCATCAGACCCAGACTTGATCCAAGATCAGGCTCATTTCATATCTGTGGCTTCTTCTGCACCTCATTTTGAATGTTTAGCTCTTCTGATTGGTTTGCTACATCAGTTCATACATTGCTGTTACAAAGAGTGGGTGCAAGACCAAACCTCAGCTTTAAGTTACATCATATTCAAATAAACAGAGATCAACAAAACACTCCTGCCATTGACTTTAGTGGGTACTGAGCTCATCTGCAGATGTCATTGCTACATCCAGACTGGTACAGAACTTCCTATGCTGTGCTACAAACTCAACTGTATATTGTCACCATTACACTTAAGGGCTGGCAGAGATGGTTCCTTGGCTGCCAGGGCTCCCACTCAGGGGCTGTGCACAAAAACAGCCAGACAGGCTGGACAGCATCTCTCAGAGACTCTGATTAAAATTCAAGCTACCTTTCAAAGTACAGCTTTGAGACTGAAATGTTGCTAACCATGCAGAGAGGATCTGCAAGAACAGAAATGGAAGAAAAGGAGGATGAGTCTGGCAAGCACAGAGTCTCCCAGTGCTGGGATGAGCCCAGCTTGAACAATCCAAGATGGGTGAGTTGGTTATGAAAGAGGGTGGTAAACAAGGAAAGATCATGCATGGAAAAAAGAAGCACCGAGGGCTCGACTGGGGCCGTGCAGAGATGCCAAGTGCCAGCTGCTGCCAGCTGCTGTGACACATTCACACCAGGGCAGCCAGGGCGGGGAGGCTCTGAGCTCTGCCTCACTGACGCTAATGGCATTCCCCAACGGCTGTGCCTTTCCTCACACCACTCCCAGGAGGCTCGCAGCCACATTCCTCCTCAGTTCTAATGTGAAAAAACATATTTAGAGTCAAGTTAAATGATGCCAGGTGTTTGCTCTGGTTGCCGGAGCGAGAGGCACGGTCAGAGCTCCGCCTGTGCCCCCCAGCAGTGGCACTCAGCTCCTCAGAGGGCTCCAGGTACCTGCTGGTGGCTTCAGCTCCACGTGCAGCTAGAGATGGATGAGATCCATGGGTGATGTTGTGAGACAGCAGCACCTGTGAGTGTGGGTGTTCCCAGCAGGGAACTGCCGTGTTTGTTTGTGTTGCCTGGAAGCCCCACCGAAGGATCAGGTGTGTGTGTGACAGACACAAGCCCAAAGCACTGCACTCTCCTGGAGGGGTTATTTACCTCTGCTGCTTTTATCCTGCCTGTCAGGAGAAGCCTTGCTCCTGCCAGTGACAAAATGCACCAGAAATGGAAAGAGGAGTAGGTGCATGCTTCAAATCCCACAGCACAAGACCTGAAGAGTCACCCAGTCCAGATCATCAAGGCATTCTGGAAAGCTGAAAGCTCACACCAAGCTAAACTCAGAATTCTGAGCCCAATCCCCCAGGCCAGTGAGCAAACCCTTCATATGGAAGAAGAGGTGCCCACAAATGCACATAAATGTACTGCTGATTTTGAGAGTGGAAGGTGAAGTTTTCAGATGCTCTGTGCCTAAAGAGGCCACTGCAATAAACATTGAGCGGGTCCCAGGAAAGCTGCTGGCAATTGCTGAGCTCTGAATTCCTGAATCTCTGTGCTAGGACCCTGCTTCAGGAACTGCAGTTTACAAATGACTGATTCATGGCATACCTAAATTTAAGAATGCCAAGGAATTTGGCAAAATCCACGTGCCCAGGACTTCCAGGCCAGTTTTGTAAGAGCTCTGGGGGCTGGCTGTGAAACCTGTGTGCCATGGACTCACACTGGCTGTGCTCCTCAGCCTGGCACGGCTGGCGCTTGCATGTTCCATCCTGTTCTCCTTTCCACCCTTTCAATCTCTCACTAGGATCAGTAACAACCCTCTGGAAGCAAAACACGGACCAGCCTGGATTGTTCCAACACCTCCAATGTGTGCTGCAGCAGTGGGATGCACGGCTGGAGGAGGGGGAGCAGGAGGAGGAGGAGGAGGAGGAGGAGGAGGAGGAGGAGGAGGAGGAGGAGGAGGAGGAGGAGGGCTGCCTTTCTCTTCTCCCCCATGCACACAGATGTGATGGCCCAGCCCAGAGGGACCTGGCAGGACAGGCTGCCCCCAAGCAGCATCTCACCCTGCCTGAGCCCTGCCCCTCACACCTGGAGAAGGAACAGGATGGGCATTCTCCACTGGAGACACGGGAAATCCCAAATTCCATCCTGCAGACCCTGCCCACAGCACAGCCCCTGCAGGCCTGGAGTCTGAGTGGCAGGTTTGACATTGCATACACCCCACCAGAAATCTTTCAATAGATTCATTCCTCTGGGGTCTGAAAACCTGAGGTGTGAGTGCACATCTATTTATAGCAAAACAAATATTTTTGTAAACATGTAGAGGAAAAGAAGGCAAATCTTTAAATTAGAGCACACTCCGAGAAAGGGAGATTAAATAGTAGAAAAACTTCCACATAGATATTCTGGATTAATTTTCTAGAAAGTATTTTGTAGAGCAGAGATCTAGATCAGTCTTTTAACAGTCTATCTTGTTCCAAATTTTCCAAGAGCACTTTTTTGACTTTCTTCCATTTCCCTGGTGACCCAGTCACACATATGCATTTTCTCAGGATTACCACAGCGACTCCTTTGTGATGATTGCTCTATTCTGCATTTTAAAATTAGGCTGAACATTGAGGCTTAGAATGTTAATCATGAGAAGAAGAATCACAGGATAATCAGTGGTTGCTTGCAGAGCAATGAAGTTGCAAATCAGCTGCTGAGGATAAATACCAGACACAAACAGGCTTCAGAAGCAGTCCTGAAATACTCAAACACAGTATATTTCCCTTAACACAGCCCTTTGAGGTCACAATCTTTTCTAAAACAAAGGGTCTTCCATGCAGAACACACTCAACACCTTTGTCAGGCCTTCCCAGAGCAAAATGGGGATGGGGCACAGCCTCCTGGGGGCAGAGGGGTTCCTGCTGTGAGCAGCCAGCTTCAGCAGGTGGCACAGCAGGTGACACACAACTTCTGTGCACACCCCAAAAGGCAGCTGAGTGCATTTCAGCCACTTCGTGGCAGTTGGTCGTGTTTGACCAGCTAAACTCAGGAAGCAGCAGTGCCGTTGTGTGTCCAGTTCTTGGACAGGCTCCTGCACCCAGGTGTTTCCCTCTGGGCTCTGCTACAGCCAGGTGATGCCCAGGTCTGGGAGCAGGAAGGTTCCCAGCCACCCCCTGCCCCCTGAGCGTGGCTTCTCCCACAGCCCAAAATCTGCATCCCACAGCTCAGGTGCAGCTGCACGGGGGGCAGGAGCTCTGGGGTTTGTGATCTGCCTCTTCTCATTGCTCTGCAAATCTGAGTCAGCCACAGAAATAAGAGGGGGACAGGAAAAAATAGAAAGGCAGAAGTGGTCAAGGCATTCCTGTGTGACGCAAATGCAGTGATGTCAGAATTGGAGACCACAGACACCTCTGCCAAAATGAATGGGATTCCAGCAGGCTCCAGCTGGTCTCATGGTTTGTGCATTCTGTGTTGTTTCCTGGATACAGCAATTCCCAGCTGTAAACTGAGCAACCATTAACCCTTCCCTGCTGCGGCTTTCCAGGCAGTCGCTCACGGGGAAGTTTTTCCCTCTGCTGAAAGATTCCCATATTTCATAACCAGGCATCTTGTATGAATCAATGGCCAACTTAAAAATAACCCCTTGACCCTGAGTGTCTGGGACAGCCATTGGAACACGGAAAGGAGAACCTTTTATACAAAGCAACATTTATTATCTGATCTTTCAGCTGCATCCCTGTGCCCTTGAGCTTCATTCCCCAATCCCCCATGTGACTTACCACCTTTACCACTTTTCCTTTCCTACTTCTTTTTTTCTTATTTTTTTTCTCTGTTCCTTTAAGTTATTTTTTATTTTTTTTCCTTCCTACCTCTGCAATGAGAAGATGAGGCATAGCTTTAGTGCTGAACTTACTCTGGGAATAGATCTGAAATCCTGGATCTGACATACAACTCCCAGAAATTTTTGTGAGGCAAAGCATCCAAATTCTTAATCTGGTGGCTGATTCCTTCCTGGCACAAACTGAAAACCTAATTTTGGATCTCAAATGCCTGAACTTCCCGAAAGTAAAAATCTAGGCATGGATTTTTTTTGGCTGAACTAGCCCTCCCACAGCTGGGAGGGAACAAGAGCTTGAACTCAGGCCAGACCAAAATAATCAAATATCTGATTTATTAATCTCTACTAATCAAATTCTATTTGAGCTGCATGGACAGGTCCCCCTGCTCTTCTCTCCAGGTACTGGCAGACAATGCAAAACTTTACACAGACACATCAGGACAAACCTCCTGGACTGAGGTGACAGCAGAAAGTGTGAGTGCTTTTGAAAATTGCTAGTGAAAAGACAAATACATCCCAAATCAGAGCGAGGTAAAATGCACTGATTACATTCTTCAGCAGTATAGACTTGTCCAAAACACCAAACCCTGAGTGACTGGAAGGGCTGAGCTGCATTTGCAGCCTGCTCAGCACAAAGTGCTGCTGCTGCCACAGAGGACACTGCTCAGCCTCTCTGACAGGAGAAGGGGGCAGTGCTTCCCAGCCAAGGAGCAGCAGAGGCTGCAGCTCCTGGGACATCCCAAAGGCTCTCCTGTCCCCTGCCTGACCTCCCTGCATGGCTTTGCTGCCTCCACCACTGCCACTTCACCAGGGCAAAGCTTGGGCTCTCTTCTAAGTTCTGAGCTTTTATGGTTCATCCATTCCAATTTTTCTCACCTAACATGAAAATTGATATTTCTCATCTGGCAGGAAAAGCTCAACTTCAAGAAAAATAATCAAATAGCAACCTCTAGAAATGCTGATCCTGCAGGCACCTCTTCCTTGGCCTGTGGTCAGATCCCCACTGACAAAATGGGCTCAGCCCCCAGCAATGGATCACAGGACAGCTTTGGTGGAAGCTGAGCACAAAGGGAGCCATTCTGGCCCCATTCCTCACCTTAGCTCAGGGCACAGCTGCAGCACAGCCAGAGAGACTCTCAGCTTTCCATCCCAGCCTGCATGTCCCTGTGCATGGGCCTGTTTGCTCAGACCAGCCCTTATTCTGCAGAACAGTTTATTTCTTCCCACTTTATAACTTAGATGTATTATTTACCACAAGCTCAAACAGTGTAAAGGGAAATGTAATTCCAGTCCCTCAAGTCTTCAGAAACAGTGAAGATGAATTTTCTTTGAGCAAGGGAGTGATACAAGAAAGGTCAGTAAACCTAGAAAAATGAAGTGTGAAAAAGAATATGAATTATGGCTATTAAGGCATCAAGGGAAATAGGAAAGGAAGGAAAAGAACAGATTGAGCTAAATAGTGCTGTTGGAATAAGAGTAAATAGGCATGAACTGACAACTAACAAACTAGGGCTGAATGAAAATCAGAAAGCTCCCAACCAAAGAACAACCTGATTCTAGAGCAGTCAAACATGGGAGCAACAGAGACCAAACTCTGGTGCAGGAATGAAACTGTTAAGGCAACAAAGCCAATTGCATAGCTTGGCATTTCTGCGAAGAGCCCTGAGTCAGCATCCCAAGCAGGCCTTTGTAGCCCCATCTTTCTGAAAGTTTCCCCTAGCTTTTTTAGCTGCTTTTGCAGAGCAGACAAGCATTTCCCTTTCATGTCACTTGCAGGAATGGTTTAATTTCTGAGGCCAAAGGGAAGGGGAGAGTAGGAAGGGTCGGTGACAAGGCAGATGTGCCAGAATGGGCCTGTCCCATTCCCCACTGCCAAGGAATGTACAGCCCTGCATGCCCTCAGCAACTCCTCAGCCAAGGCCTTTGGAATGTTCACTGTGGTGCTCAAGCAGACCTCTGGGTTTCCCAGCTTGGTGAAAGTTAATTTTGTTTGAATCTTGCTCTTGGGATCATTGGTGGTCCTGTGACAATTGTCAGTGGAACCCTGCCAGAAGAGCATGGAATGGCAGTGGTTGGGGTTGGGAGGCACCTGGGGATCACCCACTAGTGCAAGCCCCCTGCTCAAGCAGGAAGGTGCTGCCAAGGGCCACTCAGGTCAGTGCTGTCACTGCAGAGCAGCCAGCCCAGCACACCAGGATTAGTCACAGCAGAGATGAAACAAACCTGCCCAGCCTCCTTCCCTTTGCTCTGCTCTGATGTTCACAGATAAACCCATGCGGGAGAAGATGGAAAGAACTGAATGTCCTGTGGGAGCTCTTATCAAGACCAGGAGTGAGCAGCCAATAACCACTCAGCAAGTCACCTTCTAAGTTTAAAAAGCAGCCTGTTGTTTTAAAGCATGTTAGTCATCAACAAATTGGCCGGGGTGTTCTTCACTCCCTCAGTTTCCCCTCTCCAGTCTCCCTCTGCTGGGATGAGCCAGCTGTTTGTCCAAAGGGTATTTTATGGACAAGAGCAAAAATCTTTTACCATTTTTAGGATCTAAATTGTGTCACCTTGTTTGGAAAGCTGACATGTGTTTGTTCTATCACTGTTTGCTCTTCCTTCTTTGAACTGTAACCTCTGGGGACAGGGACTTTTTGTCAAGCAGTATTTGCCCAGCCCCAGCACAGCCCTGTTCCTCTGAGCCTCCCTGGCACCCCACAGACACTCCAAGCCACAGGATTTGCTTCTGTGATTCTTCACCACTGGAAACAGACTCAGCTGCTGGCAGCCAGAACCTGGCAGGAAAGCCCACCACGATGGGAATGAAGAGTGTCTCAGGAAATGTCTGCCTGGGGGACAGGCCCCTTCCCTCTCCATTCCCCCTCTGCTCAAAGACACAAGGGTACAGTTCCCAATACAACTCAGCCACTTTTTCTTTCCACATTTCATTATTTATGAAGAATAGGGCACATGATGCGCACAGGCTGGGTTGATAGAGGCATCTCCTAAAACGTTCATTCCAAACTGCAAGCCTCAGTTTGGGCACCCAGGCAGGCTGACCACAGCCAGCAGGCAGCCCCTGCCCCACTGCCCTCCCTTGCTTCCAGTACCAGCTCTGCTATTCCCAGGACAGCCCGTACTGCTAGCAAGTACAGTTGTTAATCATCTGTCATTTCAGAAGTTCAGATGGTTTGCTTAGCAAGTACAAAACGTGGAATTGGCTGGGACAGTCGGAGGAAGACACTCAGCAAAACATCTCTCTACCCATGGCTCCTATCATAGTTAATTCTTGAGTAGCCTCTCATCGAGGCTGCGATCACTATTAAGTTTTTAACTGGCCAGTTTGACTACAGCGTGATTGCAGGATCAGCTCCTCCCGGGGAAAATGCCACCACTGCCCTCTCCTGTCCTTTCCTTGTCTCCTGTCTCCATTCCTTCTTTTCCCGGTTTTTCTTAACTCTGGACCTCCAATCTTCTGGTGCCTGTGACACAGAAGATGCCCAGGAGATTTTTTTCTGCCCTCTTCTTTGTCCTATTTTGAAGCCCTGGGGACAAGAATTGTCTCTGCCCTTGTTTGTTGTGTGGCACAGAGAACAAAGGTCTTGCCAGGGGCTCTGACTGCCAAGGCACTGCAGGGGCTGCAGCACAGCCTGCCCAGCTCCCAGCTCTGCTAGGGCAGGGACACAGAGCTGGCAGTGTGAGGTCGGTGTTTTTTCTGGCCTTTCATACAATATCTACACCTGAAAACCTCTTTAATAGCTCATGGAAGAACTTTGGGCAAGCCTGTGTACTTCATGGAGCAAGATCAGGGTTTGGGTAGCATCCCCTCTCCCGCTGATCCTTGAAGATTTGGGTCTGTGCTGACCACTGAGTTTGTCTGAGAAATTAACAAGTTACAAAATCTGTGCTAAATACTGATAGCACAAAAATCTGAATATGCCACAAAAACAGAGGTGAGTGTGAGAACACAGGCACTGATCATAAACACAGCTAAGCACAAACAGCTCATTCTGGTTCCTTGCATGGACACAAGGCCTTAGCTGCACAAAATCTGGGAATCACACATAAAACTGTGCCACAGGTAGCACATGCACGTGCTGTGCCTGCCCAGAGGCTGCTCTGGGCAAGGAAAGCCCTAAAAATACACAAGTCTCAGACTCCAAACTGTTGGAGAGCTGTTACACACAGACTACTGAATATTTAGGAGAATACCAATCAGCCATAATACAACCAGAGTTTCACTTTGTCATACATAAAAAGGAGACACAGCATTTCAGTCTAGCCTTCACCAAAATAGTTGGGAAACAGCAGATTCCACATTCCACCTGATGATAAAAGAAGATACAGGAGTGCAGAAGGTGTGTAAAGCTATGTCCCTTCTGCCTCTGGGGCTGGCCCAAACCATGCAGATGAAATTTCATGCTGGGACCAGCTGGAGGTCGGGACATACCCTGAACATCTCCTTCCATTTCACCTGGAAGGAGAAAGGCAGTGAAAAAGAAGCTATTTCTGGTTATTCCCAATCCCATAAGCAGGGGTTCCTAAAGAGGGAAGAATGTCAAAAGATCATTTCTGCCCCCGTGAACACCAAAGCTCAGTAGACAGGCAGCCAAGAGAAGGCACTAAACTGCCAGTTGTGTTTCTGGGAAAGCAGAGCCCCGTGACACGATCCTAAAAGTGTTACCTGCTCTGAGCACATCAGAAGCAAAGTGAAGGGGACAGAACTGTGACATCCTGAAGCTCCCAGCCCTCCCAGCCCTTCAGCCTCCAGCCCAACAGAAGTTTCTCTGAAGTAGATTTATAGAGCCAAATGCTGAAAGACGTGAAAGGGAATATTATGGTCCTTTAATTTGTCCTGAATACAGAGGCTGTAATTCTTTTCAAGGCTAAACTAACACACATGTTCTTGAAATGGATTTAATTCCATTCTGATTGTTCAAAACCTGGTGAAGCCACTGCTGTCCCTGATAAACAGCTACAATTTTAATTACCTTCACTGCTGGAAAGTTGTGTATTATTTATTTTAAAGAGACATTTTTTTTACTTCTGCTTCTAGCATGAAACCTTGTCCTGTCTTTGTCTGCTAAACTGAAATGTCCCAACTATCACATGACTTTGCAAAGATCTACTCAGGGTGGTCAAGTAATTTCTAAAATTCCCCCTTGGAGATGAATTTAGCTTCCCAAATTTGTTTACCAGCTACTGGATTGTTTTTGTCTTTTCAATCCCCCTTGGAATTATTTCATCCTGGTTTGAGTAAGTGGACATCAGAACAAGACATTTTATTTAACGAAGAGCATTCCTAGCATGGAATCATTTTCATTTTTCTGGAGGTCTAGTGGCTTTGTAGCCCATGAACAACTGTGTGACTTCAAGGGACAGCCTGGCTCTTCAGCCACTCCTGTTTCCTGATGCTGGGTGTTGAAATGATGTTGTTTTGGGGGGTTTCTTTGTTGTTTTTTTCTTTCTTTTCTTCTCAGAGTTTTTTTTTGTGAGCTATGAAAAGAAGCTCTTCATGAAAAATTAGAGGAGAACAATCTCCCCTGGCCTTCCTCCAGTTCCTGGAGGTAAAAGCATGACAAGCAGCTTTATTCCACAAAACTGACAAATAATCTTTGCCAGATTTTTCCCAATTAGGACCTATCAGTCTTTACAATGAAACCCTTTATTTGCCATAAACAAAGTCCAATTATACCTCCCTAGGAGAGGGAGGAGCAGGTGCTTCCACAGGCAGAATATGAGCACTGGTGAGCTGGAAGGGCTTTGGGTTTCACTTAACTCCTTGCATTCTGCACTTGTGCTGCAATAATGGTGCCTTGGCTCTGGATGGCTGACCACACTGAGGAACTTTGATGATCCCACCACCCAGGACCAGAGAACACCCAAGGATTCTCCAAGAGGTTCTGGCACCATTTATAGCCACCAAACCCCCACGCAAAGCTCAGCTGGAAACATCACTGGGGCACTTACAAAGCTCTGCTGCTCAGGCACCACCAAGCTCTTGGCACATTTTTGACTCCCTGCTGCTTCAGGGTGGATGAACCCTCAGAGATGGACTCTCCACCCTCACAGTGGAACATAACATGGAGAAAACCAGGCAAATGGGATTCAGAAAGTGGCCAGGCTCAGGGCTTGTCCTGAAAAGCACCTCCTTTCTGTGTTACCTAGAACACGCCACTGGACTGGCCCAGGAGGGAGTTCCCTATACTTGAACATTATATTCTGAGGTTTATTTATTAAACACAGAGTATCCAGAGAGCTTTGCATCATAGCTGTCAGTTTAATGTCCAATAGTTCCACTGTGACATTATTTTTTATTAAGATACAGAGTCACAAAACTTTTAGGGACTCTCTTCTGTCACGGAATGTGATTCACCACTCTATCCATAGAGGCCATGATTCATTTGGGCTGGCTTTTATTATTATGAGCCTTATTTTAACAACTTGGCTGTCCTTAATCCATTTGGATTTGATTTGCCTGCAAAACTCATACATGGGATAACTACAACCTGTCACATAAAGCACCCGTTGACCCTCGTGTTGGGGGGGTTGGCTTTTATTTCAGCTTATTGAAAAATTACTGTGCATTTTTCCCATTTGTATTTTCTTTTGACACATTAGAGAAGTAAACATTATGTTGCATGTGCTTTTAAAATAAAACTCCTTTTCTCATTTCTATTCGGAAGGGAAGTCTCTTTGCTGGAAGTGGAAGGTGTTCAGTGCTCCTGAGGTGCAAGGCCAGGCTGGTGTCGCACACCCCAACATCTCCTGAGTCCCTCTGGCAGTGCAGATTTGCGTGCTAGCCCTCTACAGCTGGAACCACACATCTGGGAGCCAGAATTAGAAGCAGAAGTTAAGCAAGTTGTAGCTTCCCAGCTATGCAGCCAGAATTTCCAAAGTGACAGGATGTTGTGGTATCTCCCTGAAAGCTGTCCTCACCTTGCCGATGAATTACAGTTCCTGTAATTTTTGGCCACTTGGCATCACAGGATCCCATGATGTCAAATAGTTTCACCAAGAGAATCACAGTGGGATAACTCATCTTGGCTTGCGGGGACTACAGAAAAGCTTGCTAATCACTGGTTTACAGCGTGCATGTCAAAACATCTACTGCAGCTGGGATTTGTGTGACTGAGCTTCTCCCTTGCAAGATACTAAATATAGATTTAAATGCACTGGGTAACGTGCTGAGCCAGAGTAAAAGTGTCCTGGATCAAAAATGGCAATGGAATTGGAAACACAGTTGTTCCCACTGATCCAGTTGGATTTCTGTTCCTACTGGGCCAGTGAGAGGAATAGTAAAAGAGAAGTGGTGAGATGCAGGCTGCTCATATACTGCTTATAGCCTCATGGCAAGAGTTTGCACACATTACAAAGATTACAGGAGCTGGCATTCCTTTTGTTCTTTGGTTTTTTAGGGGTTTTTTAATTGTTTTTGTTTGATTGTTTTTAATGATAAAAACTAGAAGAGGGAAGTGAAACACTAAACTGTATATTTAATTTTTCACTTGTCTTAGCAAGGGTCTAACAGGCTGGTGTAGCTGGCTCAGAGCCTGGCTGCTCAGGGCAGTGTGTTACAGAAACTGCACTGCAGAGCTGCCTCTCCAACACCACGCTGCTGTAAGCAGTGGGAGTGGGGCTGCTCTGTGTGACACCTCCTCGGGGTCTGGGCACACAAACAGCAGCAGCCCAGATTGCCTTTGTCCATCCAGCTGCAGGAAGGGCTGCCTGAGCTGGAACAGGAATGGGACACCTCAGTACTTCCACAATCTTGACAGCCTGCTTAGGAGCTGCAGCACTTTTCCACCAGGGCTTTGGAACCTGGCCCAGATGCCAGGTTAAGTTCACTGCACTTCCCAGCTCCTACAAACTCAGCTTCTTGGGTTTCCCATTTTCCCTCTCAGCAGTGAGGTCTGGCAGCTCACAGAGCCCAGGGCAGCCTGTGCCTCCTCCCAGCCCTGAGCTGCAGTCTCTGGCCTCTCCAGCCCTGCTCCTCACCCGCTTCTGGAGCTCAGGCAGGCGATTGTCTCTCCTGAGTTCTGAGCAGGGCTGAAGCTCCTGAGGACAGGTCCTGCCTGGGTCAGCAGGGACTCGCTGCCAGCAGAGCACAGCAAGCTCCAGGCTCTGCTGCTCCTTGCTCCTCTTGCTGCTCTTTGCTGCTCTTTCTTTGCTGCTCTTTCTTTGCTGCTCTTTCTTGCTGCTGGCAGCCCAGCAGCAGCAGCTCTCTCCCCCCAGCCACGGGCAGAGAACAAGCCAGGGGAGTTTATCCCAAACAAGCCAAGGTCTGCAGTACAGCGCCCATATCTTCCCTTTCCTTTCCTTAACAAACCAAGCTCAGACTTCATGAGGTTTCCCACTCTGGCCAAAGCCAGGTGTTGATGCCATGGGTGTTCTCATTTTGTACAGAACAATGGCCAGACCATCAGGACTGAAGTGCTGGATGTCCCTTCTCGACATGACGTGGACATTGCAGGGTGTTACAGAAAGAGCTTGTGAAAATTCCTACAGACTTCCAAAGGAAAACAGAACTCACAAAGAATCTTCTCTCTCTCAAGCACTCCAGGCAAGAGTATGGCATTATTCGGAGAGGAAACATACCCACAAACCAGACAAAGGCACTGGCTTTAATCCTGCTCATGCTATAAACACCCAGTGGAACTTCAGAGAGATCATTTAAATTTCATTTTTATTCAGTTTGCTATGGATTTCTGTGACAGCCAGTATCTGTTTGATTTGTCGTGTTGTTTGCCTTTAAAAAACAAGTGACTGGATCTGAAGAAATCCTGTGGAGGGAGTCAGAAATTGCTTCTACCCTTGAGGAGCAATTGAGGCTGCTTGGGACAGAAGCTTCCAGGGCAGAAGAAAGAAGATGCCAGACAAATGGAGAGAGACAGGCACAGCAAGGAGCCCTGAGAGGGAGGATTGAGCAAGCACCAGGCTCCGAGGTGATGGGAACACAGAGGAGGAACTGCTGCCCAGGCTTGGGCAGGGGAACTTGTTTATAAGTTCTTTTCTTTCTATTCTGTCTTAGCTAATTTGGAGTTTTCTTCATTGAAAAGGTTAAGCATTTTAATTTCTATTCTAACATGGCTTGGATTTATTTTGTTCTGGCTAGTCTGGCTCACTTGGTAACAAGTTCAAAAAAGTTACCACATTTCAGAGAGGAACTCAAAGGATTCACTGGTGCTTCAGTGATGTCTGAGTCCTGCAGATGAAGAGCCTGGCTCCTCTGGCCTCGGCCTCTTGCTGGCAGGAGAACAAACTCAGGATGCTGCTCCTTCTAAGAAGTGTTAGCTTGTATCATGATAAGAGTCTTCACTTTTCATTTCTTTTCTCTGAAATGGTTGGGTTTTGGTGCTGGTTTCAATTACTGAGATGACATGAAAAAGCTGCAGTGAATTTCTGACAGAGCTGAGTGGAAGTGAGGACGAGGGTCTGGGCTTTTCAAAGCCTTCCTCCCTGCTCTGCTCTCCCTGGCTCTTGAAGCTGCTGAGGCTTGCACTGAAATGGCCTGGAGCATCCAGCTATGGCTGTCTTTTTTCCCTCAGTGACACAGGGCATCATGTTGAAAGACCCACCATAATTTTACAATCCAGACCAAAAAATGAAGCATTTGAAGAGCAGATCTCCAGCTGATGTTAACAAGTGACTGCAGGCACTGAGGAGAAGCAGCTCCTGTTCAGGGGGATGGAACCAAATCCTGGGAGATGATTCAGCTCTCCTTTTGCAACTGCTGTGTCAGATCACATGTTCAGGCTCCCTGCTGGCCCTGTGGGTTATTCCTTATACAATTTCTGGGACGGTTTTCCTTGGTTCTACATTGTTATATAGAGATTTACCACAGCTTTCTTGCAGGACACAGACACAGTTTGGTTTATGCCACAGCTAAATAATGAAAGTAACTCAAAGTTCACATTACACTTACAAGAAAAGCCCATTGTGTTCCTCACTCATCTGATACATAACAAAGTTTTTCAGGTGCCTTTTTAAAGACTGACCACTGTGAACCAGGATGAAGCGAAGCACTGTGAAATACCAACAGGTTAGAGGCTGCACAGCTGCCACAGTTGCTTGAAAGTTTTCAGTTTTCAAAAAAACAAAGTCTGGTTTTTCCTGCAAAACACAGTGCAGTTATTTCCTTCTCTAGCTTCCTATGGAACTCCTGTTAACTTTTAGCTTTATAAAGTTCTTTTTTCCAGCATAAGCAAGCATTAGAGTGAATTTGCTAGAACAACCAGGGCTTGTCTTGCCAATCAGTATGAAGAGAGCCCCAAAAATTCTAGCAAAATGCAAAACCAGCACACTCCTCAAATCTGCAAATATTTTTACAATGTGAGAAACAAAATCAGAGTGGAACTTCCAAAGAAATGCCCTGAGGAGAATTCAGCTGAATCCTTCCCTATCTTCACAAGAATCTTATCACAGCATTCACTACATTCCAGGTTTTTACACCACAAATGACCTGAGCTGATATTTAGAATATTTGACTCTTTATTCAGCAGCAGCCCTATTAAATGTAGCAGTGTCAACAAATATGGCACCTGTGCAGAGCG